>NW_024351073.1:1906589-2288267 GCF_902729225.1 Pteropus medius
GGTAAAATTTTTTCTCTTAAACCATTTATCAAAGCAGCAGGGTGAAGGAGAGATCATTGAATTTATTTTTAAACAACAGAGAAAGCCTTCCATATCCTTTATCATATTCGGGTTTGTTTTTCCCTTCAAAATGAACGTTAGTGTCGTATTCTTATAGAAAATTACAGAACGCTATAGTCAGAATTTAACAGAAGTGTGTGAGTTACGTGGAAATCTAACTGAAGGAGTTTAAGACAAAGTTATAAGATATATATGACGATAAGGTGAACTCGACAAAGATAATTTAACTAAAGAGAAAATTTAAATATCCTTTTAAACATGCAATTATATTCTGGTGTCTTTCTGTTAGGCAACTAATTAAAAGCCAATTTCCATCCAATTGTACATGAGACAGGTGGTTTGCCTTTAATAAGTTGCTCGAATTGTAAAACAAGCTCATGGAGATGATGGAGACAGATTGTTATAAGTTTCACAGCAAGGTTCTACCCACTAAACTATTATTAATATTACTTTGAAAAGTGATATATGAGTTCGGTGTCATTCATTATTCTGCATTGCTAGTTATCTTACTACATATACTCTCGTCTGCTAAATAATTTTTCCAATCAAAAAGACTTTATCTTTCAGTATATCTCTATTGATTTAATTCCATATATTTTGTCCTTAATACCTGTTTATTGATTAACCAAGAAGGGAAATATTTAAACCTGTAGCCTTGAGGATTATAAATCGCATTCCTTTATTTTCCATATTGAGGAAACTGACATCCAGAAAGATGTCAGATCCAAAATCGTACTGCTAATGAGAGGGCTTTCTGCCACTAGACTATAAGATTCCCGAAATCCAGACCTTTAATTTTCCCACCACTCCTGTTCCTCTCCTTTATCTGATACAGAAGCCTGTTTCCTGCAGCTCTGATGAAACAATAGCAGATATATGTTGCTTCGAAACTAAGGTCTTTGCTTCGTTTGGCCTCTACATTGTTTCTAATGACCTCAGAATGCTCAGGGCCGGATTGACTTCACCGCCACTTTTTTCTTATTAAAGTGTGTTAATGCACCTATATTCCATGAAGAGGGGTGTAAATGTCTATGTGACTCTGTTCTCTAAAGAAGTCCCACATGTTTCCCTGGTCTCTATTTTTCTCAAAACAGCCTGTAGCATAGTGGTCCATCATCAATACATTGTAATGTGGTGCCCCCTCATTAAAAGGCTAAAAAGGAGGTCAAAAGTGAGAAAATCCAAAGGGGTCTATATACAAGGTAATGTGCAAACATCTCATCTTGGCATTCAAGGCTCTTCATAACCTGTTCCTACTAGGAACAGTTTCACCTTATATCAGACATAAGAGACTCTGCTCCTATTAGAATAATATTTCAATGTTTTTTTTTTTAAGTCTTCATACTCACATTCCGGTAGTCTGTCCCCCACCCTTGCTTTATTCAACATGTCTATTACCATAAATGTCCTTTCTCCTTTTATTTCCTACTCTAAAGCCAACAATTTATACATGGTCTCACCTTGTCCGTATATTTCCTTGACTCACTTGTCCCTATTTATCTCTTCTATCTTTGAAATTCTTAAACATTTTTTTCTCAGTACCGCACTCTGAGTCTTAGAACATCTTGTACCTGATACTTAACTCTGTTAACACAATGTTTACATGTATATCTTATTCTGCAACTAGTTTCTAAGGTCTTAGAACAGGCTGGTGTGTATGTGTCATTTGGCTTCTCTTTAGATAGGCCTGTAGTGTTAGAAATATTCACATGTTTCTACCCCTTTGGGGCATATGGTAAGAATGTATTTCCTCCATCTCTTTAAAGTTAGGCAGGGCTTTATGACTTGCTTTGGACAGTAAAATATGAGAGAAGTGCTGTACGCCATTTCTAGGCGTATGCTTTACGAGCCGGTTTGCAGTTCACCTCATGTCCATCCCCTGTCATGACACTAAGGGAAGGAGATATGAAGATGGAATCTCCATCAGCGTGAATTCTTGACTGACTCCAATGGCAGAGTTTACTGTTGAACTCTAATGGATGTGTACTTTTGGTGAAGTATAAATAGTTCCTTTGATAAGCCACTAAGATTTGGGCATTCTTTGTTTTTGCAGCATAACCTATGATATCCTATCTGATAAAGCATCTTAGATAAGTGTCATAGCTATAGTGGCTATCTAGTAAATATATGCGGAGTAAAGAGTTAAAAGAGTTAACTTGACACTGTAACTTATAATTCATTTTGGAAAAGATCATGTGATAACTAGTAAGCATAATTAGGAATACCAGTAAAAAAAAGTCAAAACAAAAAGATGATTTTGTGTTGACATACAAAATAAAACTTAACAATCCCTCTCAAGTCTGGTTGACCTTAGAACTACTAAGAGAGTCTGGAGCAGTCTGAAGTTGCAAATGATCTCTCAGTTCCTGGAATAGTCATTTCTAAGGCCAGTTAGAAAATGGGGAGGAGGTAAGAAAGAAGCTGGAAAGATGAATGTTTTATAGAGCTGGCAAATAGAGTGACTGAACAAATTGAACAGTGATTTAAAAAGAAAATATTCATCTGAGATATGCTTACACATTATACTTATATGTATTGTATCCATTTAATACATATACATATTACATACAGAAACATAAAGTTAGGCAGGGCTTAAAGAGGAAGGCTTGCATGTTTTATGATAATAACTACTTTCAGATAGATGACAAAAAAGAAGTAATACCTTGGTTATTTAATAACTCATAAAATCTGTAAGTAGCACCATCATGACAAGTTTTGTCTTACTTACAGTCATCTTCATTTTGCATGTCATTTTCAAATAAACTGTGTGTTTTTGTAAGAGTAAATCATGGTGAAATCTTTAAGTATAACATAAAACACTGCAATATTCTTTTAGTTTTCTGTATTTTCATTATATAATTCATACAGTATTATTCCACTGACATTCTTTGCCAACTTACTCTTCTCTAAGCAGTATTCAAAAGTAGTGCTTCATGAAGCACTTCTTCAATGTGCTTACTAATTACAAAGGAGTCTTGTTAAAATGAAGATTCATATCCAGTGGAGTAGAGACTGAGATTCTGCATTTCAATCAAACTCCAAAGTGATGTCAATGATGCTGGTAAGGACCACACTTTGAGGCGCATGGTTCTAAATAAAGTTTCTCATGTCACCATTGGTCTCTCTCAAGATGTAACTTCCCATCTGAGAGATTAGAACTCACTGGGGCCAGTAGCCCCTACCTGAGTACCCTCCTCTAGAGATCCTCAGAGGTGCACCCAGCGGCATCTCATACAGTTTTCACGAGAAGCCACAAGCAGCATTCACAGATTTGCCCCAGCTGAGCTTGTCCTGTGGTGTTAGAAAATCCAGTACATAGACAGTTAGCTAAGAGCTCTTTTCTACTCGTGAACATGTGACCCATTGAACTGTTGGAGACTATATGATCCTGATCCCCATGGAGCAGAATGCGCCGCTGAACTTGCAGCCCATCAGAGAAGGGGAAGCAAAGAAGCCAGTTGCGGATCCCAAGGGGGTAGAGCACCAAGTGACACCACTGAACGTCAGTCTGTCTTCACATATGGCAAATATGCTCATTTACAGCAGCCTGGGTAGCTGGGGATGACTGCTCTGATGATGCACATACATTCCGCAAATTAGAGTTTGTTATTCTGAAACACTGGATATAAAAGAGTTTTAATATTTGCATTACAAAACATATTAATTAAGATAAGAAAGATCTGCTAATTACTAGAAATATATTCTGTTGCAAATTTTAATCCTATTTTTGTGATAAAGTTTCTAATTGATACTATCAAGAATTTGAAGATATCATTAAAATATCATCAGACGTTTTGCTTTTATTTCAAGCATAAAACCCAATATAAAACAGTATGTTCATGAAAACCAGGTTGCATTTTATATTAAAAATTTATAAACATTTTATTTGAAAATTTTACAAAAGCTTAATATGTAATGTAGTTTCTGGTATTTGTATCATATTTGTCTTATAATTATATAACAATTTTTAAAATTAAAGCCCATATAAGTGTACCTTATCCCCTTTAATTTACCCAAATATGCCAAACAAGTTTTATCGTATCATATAGATGTCCTATGATGTCAAATTGTTGGAAAACCATGTAGTTGGGACTATGAATGAGACAAGGTCCCTGTTCTCATGAATCTCTCATTCTTGTGGGAGAAAAAGAAAATGATAGTAAATAAATGTGTAACCAGGAAAAATATCAGAGGGTTGTGCCTCCCACAAAGATATGTAAAATATGTTGTTTTATTGATAGTAATGGGGAGGGTTCTTTCAGTTTGTGATCCTGAAGGTCTCTTTTGGCATCTTGGCATCTGAAGACCAAGGAGAAGCCACTTACACTCTAATCAAGAAGATAAGTATGATGGCAGAGGGAACAGCCAGTGCAAAGACCCTAAGGCTGGAAGTACTTGGTTTGTCACAGGAAAGAAAAAAAAAAAAGCCAGTGTGGTTGCAACATTGTAGGCAAGAGGGAAGCAGAAGAGATGAGTTTGGAAGGATCAGCAGGGATCAGACTACCTGGGTGCTCAGTAAGGAGTTCATTCTGAGCACGATAGGACACTACTGAGGGCTTTCATTGAGAGTGTGGCAGTGTAGAGCTGGTGTTAAATGCGTGACCTCTGAAGCAAACCTGTCTGGGTGCAGATCCCAACTCTACCATTTCCTGCCTGTGTTATATGGGCAGATCACTTCACTTTTGTGTGTCTCAATTTCCTCATTTTAAAATGTAGATAACAATAGCATTAATCTCATAGGGTTATTATGAGAATTAAATGAGCTAATATTTGTAGAGTACTTAGAACAGAGCTTGGCATGCAGGGGATCTCTATAAATATGTGTTTAAGCAGAAAAACATAAAGTTCAATTTTTATTTTTAAAAGATTATTCTAGTTCCATAGTGAACAATGGATTGTAGGAATCCACTAGAAGACCAGAGACAGAATTTGCAATTGCTTGCTACCACAACTACTGTTAATTATTTCGCTTGATGTTACCTGTAATTTCAGCAAAAAAAAAAAAAAAATAGGACTTGATAAAAATCTTGTTAATCAATTTTTTAAAAATATCAGAATATAGGCAGTTTATTGATGACATATTTTTCAGTGCAGCTTTTTTAAAATGATCTTTTCTAAAACATTAAAAATTCACTTCAGACAAATGTATCGAGTTTTGTGTTAGATGCTTTGCTTTAGTAAGTAACAACAGGAAGTTTTCATCCTCAAGGAACATATGGTTTGGTTTAAGAGATAAGAGACAAACAACAATAATTGCAAAATCACCGCAACCACACAAAAAAATGTGATTAATTAGAAAATGAGAAGTGTAACTATCGAGTTGTTATGGTTACAGTGAAAGATGTGTGACACAGTGGATCAGAGTCTGTTGTGAACATTTAACTTTCACTGCGCATGCGGAGGAAAATTAAGGAGGTGGGTGATAAGCAATGCTTACTAATCAGTACGAAGTTAGATAGCACTGGGGAATAGTGTTCTGAAAAAAATAGCTTCCACCAGAAAGTAGGACATTTCAATTTATTTCCTTTATTTTTCAAAAAGCCTTTTTGCTTCTAAGTAAACATATATATTAAAATATACCCACAAAATATTACTTCTTATCGATATAATACTTCATGTAATGCATGTGTCATAATTATCTTTGTCCCTGAAGCTTCTTTGCATAACACCGTTTGACCCAGGAATTAAAAAAAATGTTGGGACAGTTTTTAACAATATATTATATATACTTTACTATATTTTGTGAGATTATATGTGTATATATATATGTAGTTGCTATATATTATCTAGCAACAACTTCTTAAAGTTCAATTAAGAAAAGTTAATATTTCTCTAGCAAATTATACCTAAGGCAATAATTTCTTTATAGAATTCATTTGGGTGGAGCTCTTTTTTTCACATTCTGACAACATACAAATTTTATTTATTTCACCTAAAAGAAAATATTTCAGAAATAACGTAATATAATTTTCAAAAATTACTTAAAATTTTAACAGTTCCTGGGGTTCTCGTTGCTTCTTTAGCAATAAATATAAACAACTTGAATTGGTAATCCAGCAATCCAAACGCTGGAGATAGAGATTGAGGCTCTCAGGGAGGAACTGTTCTTCATGAAGAAGAACCATGAGGAGGAAGTAAATGGTCTACAAAACCAGATTGCCAACTCGGGGTGTGACCATGGAGTTGGATGCCCTGAAATCTCAGAACTGCAGCAAGATCATGGTGGACATCTGGGCTCAGTATGAGGACCTGGCTTGGAAGAACCGAGAGGAGCTAGACAAGTACTGATCTCAGCAGATTAAGGAGAGCGCCACAGCAGTCACCTCACACATAGCTGAGATCGGAGCTTCTCAGATGACATTCACGGAGCTGAGATACAGTCCAGTCCTTGGAGATCTACCTGGACTCCATGAAAAATCTGTAGGTCAGCTTGGAGAACTGAAGGAGGTGGAGGCGCTCTCTGCCAAGCAGATAGAACAGCTCTATCTGCACCTGGAGTCAGAGCTGGCCCAGACCCAGGCAGAGGGGCAGCGCCAGACCCAGGAGTATGAGTCCCTGCTGAACGACGAGGTCAAGTGGAGGCTGAAATCTCCACCTGCTGGAGGAGGGGGAGGAATTCGACCATGGTGACACCCTGGACTGCAACTGCATGCAATCCATCTAGAAGACCGCCACCCGCAGGACAGTGGATGGCAAAGGGGTGACTGAGGTCAATGACGCCAGAGTTCCAAGGCGTTAAGGCAGCAGGAGTGGAACACCCCTTGGAGGGAGTCGGAGGCCAATAAAAAATTCAGAGGTCATTAAGCATCAAAACAAAAAATCTGTTGTTCCATACGGAAACTAATATGTATTTTTCCCTTATGGACTTCAGAAGTAATTCCTTTTAAAAATATTTATTTCATTTAAGTTGGACAACTCTTAAAATTAAGCTTTGAAATATTCTTTACAGAAAAATTTTAAAAGAATGCTGCAGTATACAATAACTAAGAAATATGTAAAAGGAAAATATTTAGAAATATGTGTTATCTGGCTGGCGGTAAATGCTAAAATATATAAATACATCGAATAAATGAGACAAAACAATTTGGTCTCCAATTTGATTTGGAAACAAAATAGACATCCTGTTATTACTCAAGAAAAATCTCAGCGGATAATGCACAAATTTTCTTAAAACCCTTATTTTCATTTCTCTCAAATCCATACACATAAAGCAACTTCTCTTAAAATCTCTTTCCTCCCCCCACTACCTTATAAAATGCAAAATAATCTCATCCTCACCAAATTCTCTGTCTCAAGTTCTGTTCTCTCATTTCAATGCTGTGCCCTGGTTATCCGTTTATCTCTCCATCTCCTCATGCACTTGGTGGTCTTTTCTGCCCAGACCTAACTACTTCATTGGCTCTTATTCTCACTCACTGCCCTGCTCTGCAGAACAAAGACCAATCAATTGGATAAGATACATCCTACAGAGTATGATGGCTAATTGGAAGAGAGTTCAATCAGAAATGCAAAGGTGAATTTTGGGCAAATGTCTAATTTTCATTTTATAACATATAAACTTTTAATATAATACATAGGAAACCCTCTTGAAAAGAATAAAAGAGTTTTGATTATATACCTGAGTCCAATCTCATCCCTTAAACTAGATAATAGCAAAATATATTTACAAAATATAGTGTGAATATTAATCTGTGCTTATCCATGGTAGTCATTATCTTGAATTTTTATATAGGCTTCCTTGACCCAACCCTGTGTTTGAGATTTTCAGGAGCCAAGTTTATGTAGTTTCACTGAAGCCCTGGAATTGAATACAAATAAATAAACTCTGATTCTATTTTGCTTTGCGATTGGTTCTTCTCTGTATAAGAACAGCTTTACAATAAATTTAATTATGAACTTTTAAAGCAGTACGAATTGGGAAATAATTTTTATGCTTTTCTAAAATACATCCCTTTCTAAAAATATGTTAACTTTCGAGGATTTTACATCATTGCTAAACATGCAAAAATTTTTGCATGGACTTTCATTTTGGACTCAAATGAAATGTGGTAACTGTTAAACCATCATTTAACATTACTTTTTTCTAGATCACAATGTTATTTTTGAAGAGGAGAAGCATCTTATGCACGACTATTTAAAAAGTCATTTAAATGGAGTAAGGGTAAATTATATAGTTCCAGAGAACTAAGTTTAGACTTTGTTAAATCTAAACATTTGGTCTTTGTTAGAGATTCTGATTGTATTTAGACAAGAATATAGGAAAAGATTGGTAGAATGGATACTTGACAAGAATTCAGGAGCCCTGTGTTCTATTCTTAGCTGTTCTAATGAAATAGATCTCCCTAAGAAAGTTTCAGAATCATGCTTGGCCTGTTTTTCATCTGTAAATTGAGAAACTAGACTGATCGATCTTCACATTTCTTTTCATCCCTAACACTCTATGTATTAGAAGCAGACCACTTTGAACTTTTTGCTCAGCACTTTTATGTGATGCTAAAATGTGCCGTGGCTTTATAATAACTTGGACAGTAGAGTATTTTTGGATTCAGTCAGACTATGCAATTATGACTTAATCTAATCGCCAACTGTAGATACATTCACTGAAAGAAAAGTTATTCAGTCGCATAATTAGTTTAACTGAATATTATGCCAGGCAAAGCTATGCTTCATCAATAACACAACCCTCTAAAAATCAGGATAAAAGTATCTATCTTCTTGAAGATGACCTAGAAGTTGCATTACTAGCCATGTATAGATTCAAATCAATCACTTTAAGGGACAGTGCTCTTTCTCTGTCACTGTCTCCTCGCTAATTTTTAAATAGTTTTTACCATTTAACTTAAAGTGGAAATTTTTAATTTTCTCCATATTGTTCCAACTTTCATCATATCCCCTAACATTTTCCTATAAAATGTTTTCTATGTTTAATATATACATAATATGTAATATATAATATGTGCATAACATATAGCTGTCTTTTATCTTCCTACCTGCTTGGAAAATATTGTGATGCTAATCCCTTTGATGAAATTCCTAAACATTGTGTGACTGTTACAAACTGTAATTAACTCTGACTCTGATTAAAAGTATGAAAATTTCTCTTAGTCTCATCAAGCTCTGCTTTAAAATCTTTCACATATGTCCCAGTGACTTTTCAAAATTCCTAACTTTCTCAGTTTTTGGCTTAAAGAAACTCTGTTACCCTTACATCTATGTATCATTTCTTTCATTTTTCAGTTTCCACTTGTATTATATTAATATGTGTACTGTTGTAACCGTTCCAGTGAGCCTTGGTGTTCTTTAAAAGCAGGTACATGTCTTATCATCTTTATATCTAACTCCAAAAGCTTTCTTTGCCCTAAGATCCCCATATATGGCTGGAATGTTGGGTCAGGGTGGAGAAGGACGGCAGAGGAAGGCGTGAGTGTTGAAGTGGAGGCCAGAACTGAAGGTGTTGTGTGGCCTTGAATGAACTTCTCCCTTTGGGCTTAGCTTCTTGAATATAAAAGGTGTTGGAAGGCGATGAAGGAAACTATATCAGGGAATTACATGATCAAGTCTCTATTTTGTGAGGGATGTAAAAATGAGGAAGCATATTTAAGATAGGTAGGTCAATAAGAGCCAAAAATAATTTGTGTGAAAATTGATAATAACCAGAATTATGACAGTGACAATGTCAGTGAAAAGTAATGATGGAATTGAAAGCTACTAAAGAGATCAAGACTAATGTTGTTTTTCAAACTGCAGTTTAATAGATTGTGCAATTAGTTTTGTGGGCCTCACCTAGTACTATTTGTTTCTATTCGCATTGTTCATTTTGGAATCTTCTGTGTTTATTTAAATATTAATGAAATAATATTTGATATTTAATGCATTCACATGCATTCACATACATATTAAGGATATATACTCTTTTATGAAGCTGTTTTACTGATATGTGTGATGCGTGTGTGGAAGAGAGAGAAAAGAGAGAGAGGGAGATAGATAGAGAGAGAGAGAGAGAGAGAGAGCGCGCACGCACACGTGAGAGAGAACAAACTAGGTCATAACAGAAAATGTATTTTAGAGGCAAAAACATTGTCAAGCTAAGTTAAGAGCATGGACTCTGGAACCAGGTTGCGTAGGCTTAAATCCTGACTCATATTTATTAGCTGTGAAACATTGAAAAAATTACTTAGAGTTGTCTTGCCTCAAATTCTTTATCTGTAAAATAAGGATAATACTGTCTATTTCATAGTGTTTTATAAACATTCAGTATGTTAATATTTGTAAAGTTCTAGAGCAATGTGTTGTACGTACTAAATGCTATGTTATAATGCTTGTTATAATATTTATATTTATATATATTTATAAATGCTTGTTATAATATTTATTATAGGTAACAATAAAAAAAAAGCAAAAAAAAAAACCCTTCAAAAAAATAACCCTGCTGATTTGGAGAATTTGTAGAACTTGGTGATGGACTAGAAGTGAAAGATTAATGAGGGGACTGCAAATAGGTTTAGCTTTTAGCAAAGTGTTCTTATTCAGATATCTGTTTATAGGTGAACTCATAGAAGGAGAGGAGGTCATTCAGAGTGAGTGCAGAATCAGCAGTTTTTTTCTGAAGGAAACTGAGAAAGGAGAGGTCAGAGACGAAGAGAAAAAATTCAAAACATGTAATAGAATTGAACCTAAGACACGAAGTAGAAGAATTGGAAGTAGTTAGCAATCTTAGCAAAAGAAGTGATCTATTGCATCGAATGTCCCTGAGAATTTAAGTTAAATGAATAGAAATGATCATCTATTGGCTTTTAACAAACAGTGGTTATTAATAAAAACAATTCTATAGAGGGATTAGGCAGCTAACTAATCTAACTGCTAAACATGTGGAAAAAAATAAACTGGTCAAAATGATTTTCTGTTTTCTCTTAGATTTGTTCATGTAAAATAATGGTTTGTGTTTAATCCCATGAATTGCATATAAAGCTGAAGAAATATGCACCTCAGGAAAGTGCTATAGGTAAAAACTGACTGAATATCAGCAATTTCATATGGTTTAACCTATTTAATGATGACAACATATGATAAGACATTAAATCATGATAGTTCCAATTTAATTTATCCTTTGGAAATTCCAAAGAGCAGAGGACTAGTGTGTGTGTGTGCATGTGTGTGTGTGTGTGTGTGTGTGTGTGTGTGTGTGTGTATGAGTGTATCAAGTTTTGGTGGAAAGGGGAGTTTACAAAAAAAAAGACTGCTCTTTGCCCTCAACATTTCATCTATGTGGGATAGCAGGGAGACCTAGAGCGGAAGAGGCAGGAAGCTAGGATCGTTTTCCTCAAGAATATGACCAAGAATCCTAAGGTTTTCAAGAATCCTAAGAGCCCTGGGTTCTCGCTCAGACTGACACTAAGTTTTTGTGGGGAAGTATATGCATTCCTGTTTCAGAGCTGGTGGCAGGAAAACTAAGGCAGAGTGATTATGCATAGGAAAGAGAAATTATGGGAGTTAATCAACATGCTTTTCTTTTTCTAAAGTGCACTTTTCCCACTTTCTTATTCTCTTCTTTTGGGGTTCTCTTGGAAGACTCCCACTCCTGATGTAGAAGAAAAGGGAGGATCCCCCCTTTATTGTTAGAAGAATTCTGTTCGATAACCTGGATCAGGTCCACTATTCGTTATTCACTCCTCATTTTTCTCCAATATTATACAATTTTTTAGTAAGGAATTTCTCAGTAAAGCATTGCATCTATAAAAATAAATCTTGTTCACATGAAATACACCTATACATTTGCCCTGGAAGTTTTTTGACTTAAAAAATATATATATATATTTAAATGTTACAAGATCAGTCTCCTCTTGAAAGAGGAGAGCATAAGAAAGCTATAAAAAGCCATCTAAATTTTTCTAGAAGCAACTGAGTTCTGAGAAGTTACATTTTTAATGATATACTATCAGAAACATATAAACTTTATGTGAGAATTTATGTGTAATAGGAAAAAATGGTTTTAGCAAAATGTAATTGAGTTTTTAAGTATGATTGAAACAAGTGACAAAAGAATCCATCTACCTTCCTTGAATATATAAGAAGTTTTAGCTTCAGACTGTACTGTATTTATATCAGAACAGTTATATTGGTGTAAATTTAGTCTCCAGCTAAAAGTTAAGTTCTCGTGTGATGATAACAAACAAGTAAGCACATATTTCTTTCTTTTCATTTGACCAAGTCTGGGTTGTACCTTATAGTGGTGGTGGTGGTGTGAGTGCCTGTGGCTGAGGGTGGGAAGGGACTAATCGTTAAGGGTTTAGACCCTCAGCTGTGTACATTGTGCCCTCTGCTGGTCACTGAACACTGAGTCAAGAATTTTCCATGGGAAAAAAGTTGAAAAAAAATTGATCTTTACTGCACTAAAATAAGCATTCAATTCTAGACTGAGTAGTAAACTTATTTTTCTAAGTGTAAATTATAATATTAAAAGAATCAGGGTTCTTTTATTTGTGATACCTTAGTTTATTGTATGACTAGCTATAACTAACATAAATAGAGATTTATAGCTTAATTTTAAAAGTTTGTTATGTGGAAATATAACTTTCTAAACAAGAAAATAATAATTTGAATAACAAAAATATATCATGAGTTTCCTTTAAATACCCATTTCTCATAGGGACATTTAAAAGTTTTTAAATTATTATTCTTATATTAAATACTTGTAATAATTTAACTTGAACACACAGTTTGGAAACGCCTCTATTAGGAAAAAAATCTAGTACTATCATCACTCTTACATGGAGACAAAACAAAGACCCAAGAAATCAAACCGAGGAACCGAGACAGGTTGAGCAAGGCCATCATTGCATGGAGAAGAGCTTCTTCAATGTCTCCTGCCTCAGTCAGAACAGATTTGGGCATTGGACCATTATCGAGGTTGTAGATGAGTAGCAAGTAGCTCAAACTGTGGGGTTCTGGTGGAAGCACCAATGCACCTTATACCTATATATGCGCAATACATTCTTTCTGAATCTCTCTGATTCTCTCTCAAAAAAGCTTGAGGCTAGGCTTCTGAACTAAGGATTTTCTTACAGGGATACTTGATAAGAATGTTCTACCTTTACTTATTATAGATATAAATTGTACGTAACTCAGACACCTTTCATTAAAGACCACAAAGAAAGAGAACCCATTCTGGCCCTGCCCCTCTTGAAGAAAGTGTTAGTTTTTATTGTCTTTAGAGTAATCACAGAAATTAACATAGATTAAAAAGCATATATTGAAGCTAAGAAAGGAGAGAGCAAGGATTAGTCACTTACAGTGGCCTACAAATAACAGATCTTATTGACTATTGTCTGTCTATCCAGTGTACATACCTAACCACTATTTTAATTGTTAAAGAAATTTCTAGGCACACTTTCGAGTGGAGGAAAGCCAGTGAAATGTCAAGTAGAATCATTAGAGATAAATAGCACACTAGACTTCATTCTGACCACAGGTCCCTGGATATGGCTACCATTGACGTGAGTGAATGAGATTCATGCCAGTAGAAACAAAGTCAAGGTCAGGCAGATGCCTTAACATCAGTTAGGAGAGTTGGAGTAGGGAGTCAGTCAATCAGTCAATCTTTGCCTGTAGTGTAAAAACAAAATCAGATAGTGTTGATTTTTTTAAAGGAAGGAATATATTAGCAAGAAGAAGCTATGAATTCCATTCTTCTAAAATCTGGGGTAGGACAGGGATATATTCACACACTGTATAGCGAAGATGTATGAGTAACTATGTATGGAGAATGTGGTGGTACAAACCTAAACACGTGTAGCAGAAACAAACTCATGAGCAATGTGTTTTTCAGAACATCTTTGGGCATCATAACCTTTTCGGTAAAAAGAAGAGTTTTAGACTAGTTGAATACAAAGTCTCTTATAGGCCTAAAATTTTATGAGTCTCTATATTCAGCCAATTTTTACTCGTACATAAAAATGTTTTGGAAGAAAGACTGGGAAATTTTGGAATTGACAGAATGATGGAAATCAGCCAAATCTCCCTCAAGGAAGTTTTATGAAGGAAGTGGATCTTGTTTATGTAGATTCTTATCTAAATTTGGCACCTAATACATGAGTTATCAGAATTCAGATAACTGATAGAAATGTTTTCTTTGAATTCATTTATGTATTTATTTTTCTGAGTTGGCAAAGCCTTACATAGAGTTTTGAAAGAGAAAAGGAGCTACGTTTTAGAGGATTGGGGTGGGTATGAGTAGTAAGAGAAATCACATAGCTTAGAATTTTAGAGTTGATAGTTCATTTGAGATAAATGAATCTACCCAGGCACAAATCCAGCCCTGAAGAGTCTTGATAAGTTTTAGGGGCAATACGTGACAAAGTAGAATAATGTCATAGATGTTAAGAGCTTGAAAATGAGTAAGAGTTAGCCAGATCAATAAAGGTGAAAAAGAACCTAGAAAAAAGGGAACATCATGACCAACGGCAAAGAGAGATTAAAAAGCATGAGGTAAGGGGAAGTTGCAGGCATTTCCATATCAAGAGCATTAATTGTGAGATAGGGAACAGTGACAAATGTGCCACATTCCATGCCAAGTTAAGTATCTTGAGATCTATTCTGTTGCCAGGAAGGACTTCGAGCAAACTAGTGATACAGTTAGATTTGCATTTTAAATAAAGCATCCAAGGTGTGGCATGGAGGGTATATCTGAAACTGGGAAGACTAGAAACAGGATCTTTCAGTAGCCAGGTAGTGATTATTAACTTGGAATCTAGGGCACAGTTAAGAGGATAGAGGAGAGGGAGAAAATGAAGAACATAAATTTGTGGAAAATCAAATAAACAAGATTTGTTTAATTGTTTGCTTTTGAAAAATAGTATAGAAAAGCCCCAGATTTTTGGTTTGGGTAACCATTAACAGGGGAGACAGCAGGGTGGTGGGTGAGGGAGAACATGATGAGTAAGCACATGGCCTCAGACATATTAAATTTGAGTTGTATGTGAAATATCTATGTGAGTATGCCTAATTGATACTATGCTTAAAGAACAAGGGGACAGAGACAGAAGAAAGTGATAATTGCCATCAAAAACTGAATAGTACCTAAACACAGGGTTTGAAGTATTGGATATCATTGAGTTTTAATTTAATAGAATTAAAAGAATTTTATTTATTTATTTAGTCACTATGCAGCAGATGAGCTCATGAAGAGACCAGGCAAATTTATAGGCAAAACATACAATTTTTATTTTTCGGTACATCTGAATTTCATGAGTAGTTTGATTGTCCCTACTACTTAATAAAACCATATTATAAATATTCAGGTAATGGTGACTATGATCGTTATAGAATTTAACACAGACTTGGGATTCGAAGGAAAAAATGGGATATAACAATTCTTGTTTCTCCCAAAATCAAAATCAGTCCATAAAACTCCATGTATGAATTATGCAGTTAACCAATGTTCTCATAATTAGGTGTCTGGTCTAATGAGAATGAGAAGAATAAACAGCTGAATTAAGAAGGGAGAACATTTCAGAAATAGATTTAGTTGGTTTTGAAAGCATTACACAGAAGCAAATGGAAAAGGGGTGGAAAGGCAGGAAGGAACAGATTGGGAAAAGGACTCATGGGAAACCGAGGAGTATGGACTTGATTTTGTAGGCAGTGACTGTTTAAACATGAAGAGACTTGAACAGATACGAATTTTACTAATTTTCAGTATGGCATCTGTGTGAAGAAACATTGAAACATGGAGACGTTATAGTTACAGAGGAACAGTTAGGGATTAGGGCAATAGGATTAGAGTGGGAGAATGATGAAGGAAGAATCTATAACAAATGTTGACTGACTCAATGTGGGGATTGTGGAAGATAGATTTATAAACTCTGCAATTTCTACCTTGAGATAAAATAGTCTCTTCATGGTATACGTTTATTTCACTTTCTTCAATCTTTGCAGTGAAACATTTAATCTTTTTTTTTATGAAATGAGTGATTGGCACTTTTAATCTTTGTGTTCTTCATTAGTAGATCAGTAAACTCAAATTTATCATTGTTCTCATAGATTTTCACATAGAATATTAATCTTGAACTAAATATTCTCTGTAGTGTAAGATATTTTTCTAATCATCCTTGATTCCATGAACATCACTGGTGATGCTTTTCTTTTGGTTGGATTGCTTACATTTATTAATATTTATTGAATGCAGACATGTTAAGAAGTGGTTCTGAGTTAAAGTTAGCAATATTGGAAAAATTAAGAACTAAAAAAAACCCGAATCCATGCTCTATAAGTGGTGAATGTACAAAAATGCTAAAAGGTTGTGTATGTTCTTTTATTGATAGATTCTTTTTAACTTTATAATTTAAGTTTAGATTTAGATGCTGTTGACTTAATTAGGCCTACTTGGTAGGGTTTTTCATTGTTTTAAGCCCAAGTGGCTTGAAGAGATATATGTTTCCTATATACATATTTACATACCAGTTTCACATTATGGATTAGGTCTCAGTAATTTCCTTTACCTTCCAGAATTTCCCAAGCAGCCTAACAAATAGTTTTGCTCCAATTTTTACAAAGCCCGTAAGCAGAGTTCCATTTTAAATTGGGGTTGAATGTTCTTTCAGCGCAAATTTTCTTCTGTCATGCAGAAGCCATTTTTAATAAATTCCCTAGAGCAGCAGTTCTCAAACTTTTTGGCTCCAGTATGCTTTACATTTTTACAGTGCACACCTTAATGTTCTACTCAATAAAAGATTGCTGGATTTTCCTATCTGCTTCTGCATTCTAGATGTTGCAATACACCTTTTTGCTGAAGTACATGGAAAAAAAAATCTGGCTTTACCCAGATATGTAGTTGAAAAAGCGTGATGCATTTTAATAGACTTTTCAGGTACTGTGTATATTCTTTTATACAACTCCAAAACTTGGATAGTTAGTATTTTCTTAGAGGTTAGTTACAATGTAGAATCTGAAAACATAGCACCATACTTTTCATATATTGCTACATTAAAATCCATTGATCTGTCTTGTACTTTGAGTGGATCTTTTGTCCATGCATGATTCAGTCACATCATACATTGGTCATTTGGAAAATACTGGTTCACTTAGTTATGAAGATCTTCCAAATATGGATACATTTCATGAGTCAATATCATTATATATCACAGCCTCTGGAAAACTCCACTGTACACTTGTGGGAGAGCGGGTGTGAAAAAGACAAATAATGTCTTGACCATATCTTTACACTTAGCTATTTGAGGACCCCCTAAGAGTTTGGTGACCACACTTTGAGAATTAATATTCTAGGAAAATTGGCTTTCTTTTTAAAAAAATTGAAACTATTGGCAAAAATTTATCTTTGGTTTATTTATGTTCTCGCTTTACATTTACTAACAAAATGAAAATAATAAGTGTTAGTAAGTTTAGGAAGCCTACTAGATGTCCGTGAAAGTTCAGTACATATGAGGAATGAAAGTTCAGTACATTCCTCAAGATCAAAAACCTCATGATTCTTACATGTATGAATCGTATCACATTGATTTTATAAGTTCTCATTTCATCATGACAAGCCTAATCGGTGTTATTACTCATGTAGTCTACAAATAATATATGAGAGATCTACTGTGTAAGAAAACATTTTTCTGAAGACTATGGGAAATACAGAGAATTCAATGTGCTATATGCAGAGAACAAATTGAAAGAACTAGGATCAAATGCATGATTATGACTGTTTTAAATCTGTCAGTGCTTTAATCTGTAATCTCACTTAGATGTAATAGGCATGAACATAGTTAAATTCCATTTTTTTAACTTTTTTTTTCCTTTGGAGACTAAATATGAGCTCCATATTAAATAGGGTATGATAAGTTTCTATTGTCTGATATCTTGTTTAATTCTTAGACAAACATAGACTATTTTCTAAGTATCAGTTGGCATCTAATATTAAATACTTCAATCATTCCAGGAAACTAGCTGCTCATAGCAGTCTTTTATTGATTAGCTTATATGCAAATATTGAATGATTTTTAAAAGCATACACACAGGCATAAGAACAGAATTATCCAATGAGATTTTTTTTCTTTGACGGAAAACAGTAAATATTAAGTTTGTATGCCAGATATTTGGTTTACTGTTCCGAGAACAAGAGACTCATATAGTTATTACTGAAGAAGTAAATTTATCAAACTGGAGGAAAAAAAACTTTCTATATTTTTGGATTTGTTCTATTTAAAACAATTCTCCATTTCTTATGTATTCTTTGGAAAACACATCTCTAGCTGCATAGATCTTTGCAAAAGAAGTTTTGAGAGTTGTTTAATCTAGTGGTGTCCAGATTTTTATATTTCATGGACAATAAAATGCAATTTAATACACGAGAAAAAGAGATTTGATTTTATTGCCGACTCCTTATTTTGCCAAAAAAGAAATTAAAAACTAATAAACAAGAAGCAAACAAAAACCTATTGCATATCACCACAATTAATTATAATGTAAAGAATTTTTAATACAAAATCTAAAAAGGCAGTGTTAGTATATGGAAAAGGAAATGTATTGTCTTCATTTCTCTCACCGCTATGCAAAAGCAAACTTTGTTATGAGAACTACTACCAATGTTTATAAATCACTGATCTAATGCTGTATGGAACTAACCCAGATAATGAAAATGCTTTCTTTTTATAAAGATCATTAGAGAAAGGTTTCTAGAACAGGTAAATCTTTGCTAAATAATAAGGGATTCTAATTGTTAATTTTATCCCCTTTTCTCTCCCATCATTTCGTTCTTCCATTGAATGAGGGGAAGAAGTAAAAATACATTGCAATTATTCTTCATAAATGCCATTTTTATTTCTAGAATGTTCTTGTCCTGTTTGTGTCCTTGGCAAATTTTCATGCGTACTCGGTTACTCAGTTCATACATCACCTTCTCTAAAAAGTCTTCTTTTGTCTTCTTATTACTCATCTCTCTTCTCAGCAAGTTGTTTATACCTACATAATAGCAATTATATTAAGTTGTCATAATCTATTTGTTTGTGTTTTCATATATGATAATTTCTGGTGTTGTCAAATGCAGTCCATTTATATTTATTGTGATTTTTAATATGTTCAGTTTTATTTTTACATCTTATTTGATGATTTCTATTTCCTAGCTTTTCTCATGTCTTCCTTTTTTTCTCCTTTCTTGACTTTTTTGTTTAGAATGACTGTCTTAAAAATTTTATTTCCCCCCCTTCATTGGTTTGAAGTTATAAACTATTATTATTTTTATTGATTATCTAGATATTTAGCATAATTCTCCCCTTTTATTAATTATGAGCCCCGGGAATACTCCCTTCATAAATGTTAAGAAGAGAATGCACTGTACTAGTATTCTACTCTTTCACAGCTTTTATTTTTTGCTAAGATGACAAATATAAATCGGTCTTTTATATTTTCCTTCTCTTTGCTATTTTTAGAATTTCTATGTCATTAGTATTCTTCAGATTCACAGAAATGTGCTTACAAATAGGTTTTATTGTATATATCTTGATTGAAATTCATTATGGTTTAAGAATATGAAGATTCTTGTCTTGCAGCCATTCTAAAACATTCTCAGTCATTAATCTCTTT
This sequence comes from Pteropus medius, assembly GCF_902729225.1. Taxonomy (NCBI): domain Eukaryota; kingdom Metazoa; phylum Chordata; class Mammalia; order Chiroptera; family Pteropodidae; genus Pteropus; species Pteropus medius. The sequence continues at coordinate 1,926,231 of NW_024351073.1, forward strand.
GAATATTATATTTTTTCCCATTCTATATTCTTCTTTCCAGAATTCTAATTATACATTTATTAAGTCTTTTCTTACCTTCAATATAATACTTTCTTTTTTAAAAAAATCTTTTTATGCTGCACTGTAGTTAATTTCTCTTTTCTATTTTCTCTCAAGTTATTATTTTTTCTCTAGCTATGTCTTTTGTCATTTAACCTATCTAATACATTTCACATTAAAATCATTATATTATTAGTTTAGAATTAGAATCTCAATTTTGTTTCTATTAAAACCCAATATCCATAAAGGAGTATACAAATGAAGAAGAGAAACCAGTATAGTGTCGGGAACTTGAGGACTCCCCAGACTCATCACTGCTTTGTACCTGAAAGAGCTCCAGAGTATGGTAGTGGTAATGGTAGAGTGGTAGACGGAGTAGGAAAGCTCAATTGTAAGCAATAAAAGCACAGTCTCTGGCTTCATGTATCACCAGAAAGGAAGGCAAGAGACACATGTTAACACATGGTGGTTGCCATGTGGTCTCTAAGTGCATGAACAAACTTGAAGTATTCTCTAATGAATACTCAGAAATAACCATGAAGGGTAGCATTTGCAGGGAAATGATGGTCTCACAGTAGCAGGCAGGAGTGAAAATCAGTGGGTGTTATTACTATTAATATGTGTTTAAAACCCCAGTTATGATGGTCCGGAGAAGCATAGGCTCTAAAACAACAGTTAACAGAAGGTTGGAGAGTGGCTCTGAGCAGCAGCATTAATACTACTATTGAAATAACAGACTAGTCTCAAATCTGACCAACAATTTATAAACTTATTGAGATGGATATTTTGTCATTAGCTTATTAATATGATTTCACTGATTTCATTGGTAATGAACTCCAGACCAAACCTTTACTTTCCTGTATAAAGACCTTATCTTCCTCTCCCTTTCCTTACCCTCACTGTACCACAATACCAATAAAAATGAAAAAATCACATAGCTATTCTTTATATACAGAACACTATAAAATTGATCTGAATAATTATTTCAGTTGCATCACTGATGGTTATTTTATAGACAAATTCATCATGACCTTAATAGAGATATATATTAGAACATAGATCTATCTATATGTGGATTATAAGGAAATTTTCTGTATATACTGCATTTAGATTAACCTATCAAAAGAAAATTATGTAAATAAGCAAAGTAGATTTGGGAAAATAATGGTATTCATAGAATATTTACGCATTGAACAAGCAAATGTTTTTAAAAAGTTTCTATCAGCCTGAAATCAAGTCTAGGTCAGGATTTGTGTTTGTATACAAAAGATATGGAAGTTTTGGACTGGCTTTGCCAGTACCTGTAGGTAAACATATAGGTAAAAATAGGACTTATTTTTTTACATGAAGGAAATTCAATAGTATTTAGCAATTCAACTAAACAAATATTGATAGATAAGCCTTTTTTTTTATCCTGAATACTTCTGATCTGCTTTTTTGTCACATAATTTTTAAAATCATTCACTTATCACAGATTAATATCCAGGAAAAAGCATCAATCCTCCATCTTCTATTTTCCAAATCTATAGAATTCTTCATATTGTTATGAATTATTCTACATATAATGCAGTTTTAAATTATCCTCAGTAAACAATAAAATTCAAGTATCAAATGTATAATTTCACAGACAGAACAATGTTTAACAAAGCTGAGTGCCACAGGTTTGTCTGAAAACATGTTATGGTCTAGTGGAATCTTTGGAAAAACTGGCAAAACTTTCAGTTCAATAAAAATGAAAAGATTGAGTGAATTAAACAAAAGATGAAGAAAATGGCAATAACACTTCGAATGGTTTAACATCCTGGGTCAAATTCGGATGAGGAAAATAAGTGTTTTCTTAAGGTCTAAAAATGGTATTTTTAATATTTTTTCTTCCTTTTTTTTCCTATTTAAATGAATTTTTTGACAAGGTACATTTACTTAGTACTGGTGCACTTCTTTTGGCTAAGATCCCTGCCATATTTTGGTTCATTTAGGATTGTCATACTTCAGTCAGACAGCTTTCCTCCTGCTATTTCCACCCATCCTCTACTTTTTATGAGGTATTTACCAATGTCCTTAGGGGCAGTTATTTAAAATTTCTTGCCCATGTTTTGTTTCCCGATTGAATTTGATTAATTTGTTACTCCTAAAGCATAGTGTTCATCCCCCAATATGAACAGAGTTATGTCAAAGCTGCTTTTATATTTTTTTGTGTGAAATATGATTAGATCAACCTGTTCCCCTCTAACAAACACTTTTTCATCTTCGTTTCTGCTCACATTCATCCCTACGCTTTAACTCCTCTTGGTTTTCCCACTTGTCTGTGAGTGTACCTTTCTGTGAGCATAGAGGTTCTCTTTTCTGTATTTATTTATCAGTATATCCATTCATTCAAGAAAACTAATATTAATGGAATGCATATCATGTTCTAAGCATATGAATATAGTGGTGGAAAAGGCAGATATGGTCTTTTCCCCTACAGTGCTCTCTGATTCAGATAACTCAATATAATCATAATTTTCAGGTACTGTGATTGAGATTATGTGAACATAATAACAGTAGAAACATCTAACCCAGTCTAAGAAGATATAAGGCAGATTTCTATGAGTGTGATGACAAGGATAAATAGGTAGAAGGATAAGTAGAAGTTGTATGTAAGTTCACAAGGCAAAAGGGATCAAGAGAAACTAAGAGAATGTTCCAAATAGTTGGAACAACCTATGGGAAGGCTGTGAAATAAAAGAAGATGTGGCAGATATGAGGACGGTGTTTGGTTGTACTGGGAATCACATGCGTGAGGGAAGATGTTAAGAAAAGTAGGTAAGGTAAAGCTAGGTCTAAGGTTAATTCATTTATGTGTGTCTTTTTAATTTTAATTTTTAAATTTTTTTACCGGTTATAAAGAGTTTACAATTTTAAAGAGGCTATGTCCTGAGGGATAGGAAAAGCCACTGAAATGTTGTAAACGGTAGACTGATAGAAGCTATTTGATTTTTAAAAATAATAATCAGGCTGCCATGTGCAAAGTGATTGGAGGAGTCATTATCAGAAGTAAAGTGATTGGACTATCAAGAGTTTAGGCAAAAAATGAAAGAGGATGGAGTAGAAATGGAAAAGAAGGGTAGAGTAGGAGTAATATTTAAACTTTAAGGAGTAGCATCAGTGGGATAAATGAGCAAGAAGGAGGAGGAAAGCAAAGAAAATAGCCAAATTCTTTGTCTCTGGATATTGAATGAATGGAAAATTTATTACCTGTCATAAAGAACACCAAGGAAATACAGTTGGAAGGCATGGGCTTGTATAAACCCAAATTTAGGTAATAAGTGAATTTTAGGGACACTTTAGTGTAGGTAGTGAATCAGAATTACAAGAGACATCTCAGTATTGCGGATATACATTTGCAAATAGTCAATGCACATGCCATTGAAATATAGAGACTGAATGGGGTGAAATGCCTCATGGAGTTTGTGGAGTAAGAGGAAAATAAGTTTGAGGACAGAGCCCCAAGGAACATCAATATGTAATGGACAGAAAGAGGAGCAATATTAAAGATAATTTGAGATGGAGCAGTCAAGAAGGAAGAACAAAAGTCTTACTAAAGAGAAGGAATACATTGTTTTGAGAATTAAGTCATGGGTTTTATATGTTATAATAAAATGTGAGTTTTATTATAAAATTTTTCCATGAGTTATAAAGCAGTTTTATTTTTATTCCTTAGAGAGAAAGCACTGTTAATGAAGTACAAGTAGCCCAGTTCAGTGTCAAAAGTATAGAAAGTGTAAGATTCTACAGAACCTAACACAACATTATCCACTCAATAGACATTTAAAAAATCCTATTTCTATTGGCAGGACATGAGAGTTCCAGTTATTTCTTGTTTACACTTGGTATGGTCAGTCTCTTTAATGTAAGCCATTCTAATAGATGTGTAGTAGTTTCTAAATGTGGTTTTAACTTAAATTTCACTAATGACTAATGATTTTGACCACTTTTCATGTGCCTATTTACCACCCTTATATCTTCTTTGGTGAAATTTCAGTTTAAATATTTCAGCCATTTACTTATTGGATTGTTCATTTCTTGTTATTGAATTTTGAGAGTTCTTTATATATTCAGCATAGAGTATATTTTATTTTATTCATGTAAGTCATTTATCAGATATATGATTTGCAAATATCTTCTTCCAATCTGTGAATTATCTTTTTATTCTCTCAACAGTGTTTTGAAGAACAGAGTTTTAACTTTTGATGAAATATAAGTTATTATTTTTTTTAATTTTATGGATCATGGTTTTGTTATTATATCTAAGAAACCTTGCCTACTTGTTAGTAGTAATGTAAAACGGTGTAATTACTTTGAAAGACTAGTTTAACAATATCTTAAAAATTTAAACATCCACCTACAATATGATCCGGCTATTCCACTTCTAGATATTTACCTAAGATAAATGAAAGCATATGTCCACAGAAAGACTTGCGCGTAAATATTCATAGCAACTTTTCTTGTAATAGCTAGAAACTGAAAATAAACCAAATATCCATTAACAGTTGAATGGATGAACAAATTGTGGCTTAGCCATATAATGAAATATTACCCACTAATAAAAAGGAACAAATTATTGATAAACGTACCAACTAGATGAATATTAAAATAATTGTATGGACAGAAAGAATCCAGACATAAAATCAGTGTATATCTTATGACTTCATTCATATAAAATTTTATAAAAGGCAAACTAATCTTGAATACAAGGAGTAAAGCCAGAGATGAGAGATGATTACAAAGAAGAATAGAAAATTTTAAGGGATGATCTAATATGTTTATTATCTTATTTGTGGTAATGTTTTCATGGGTGTCTCCATAGGTCAAAAATTGTACAATTGCAGTTTATTGTCTGCGAAATAAACCTCAACAAAGCTGTTACATATTGTTTCTACACTCAATATCACAAAGATAGAACTCAACTAAAACAAACAAACAAACAAAACTACTTCTTTCATTTATGATTTAATCAGATAATTTACTCAAAATTAAAATATTATCCGGTAGTTTTTCAGTCAGGATCTGAGAACTCTGAGAATTGATAACGAAGCCTTGAGAATATGGTTACAAATTACAAAATATATACTCTTCTTCCTTAAACTCTTACGTACTAGATTGGAATCACTGCCTCCAACAGGAAGTAATTCTCCTTAGTTTGTAAGTAAGCTTCCAGGAAACAATATTAAATATACTTTTTTATTCTTTTTCTTTGTAAAAATCTGCTTTTCATGGATTTGGAATCAAGTTTTTTCTTACTATATTTTGTTTTCTATAAAATTTTCCCAGAAACAGATGTCTTAAAATTAGATATTGGAAACATTGAAAAATGATTTCACATCCACCACTTCTAAACATTTCTTAACATTTTACAAATCTTTTGAGTCCATTGGTTTCTTGAATGCAGTGTTTTTAAAAGAAACTTTATTTCTGTTTTCTTCATCTTTAGCACTTATTGTAATGATACACTTCTAATATTATTTTTAAAATATTTATCACACTTCTTCCTTTTGATTCTAGACATATGATTTAAGCATTCTAGTAGCAAAGAGTATTTTGCACTGTAGGCTTGAATTTATTTGATGTTTAAGTGAAGAATAGTCATTATTTCTCTGATTGAAACTTTTTAATACTTCAGGATAAAGCAAACAACTCTTTCCCCAGTCCTGAGGGATTGTAATGAGTAGCAAAAGAACAGAAATTAGTCTCTCAAACTTCTCTCATCTTTACATTTACGCCAAGTCCAAGCCCAATGGGGAAAATAGACATAAAGTGGAGAAATAGGCATATCCCTCAGAAAAACCTGTCTTGTTTTGTTTGAGACAATTTTAATTTACACTGATGCTGTCCTTTTTACTCTTGTTTATCCTGGTTTGAATAATGGAGTGGTCCAGCTCTTGGTGCACCTATCCCATAGTAGCCACAGGGCTTGTTGTTGAAAGCTCTCAGCTGGTTCTTCCCAGGAGACTGATCTCAGCTGAATCAAATGTAACATTACATGGGAAGTTAAATTCCATTTCCCTACCCTCCACCCGAAGTAGCCAGAGGCTGAAAACTGACTGATGTGGGCATGTTGACTCCTGTGCTCAAGGTAGGACCACCTCTATGATGCAGTTTAACTTAAAACTCCTCATGAAATCATACTAAAGTTAATCTCTAGGTGAGACCACATCCTTGCTTAGTTTGTTTGTTTGTTTGTTTGTTCGTTTGTTCGTTTTCTACCTTATACTGCTTTACTTATTCTTTTTCTCGTGAGGATTCTTGGTCAGTGAATTTGCACAAGACTCTTAGTTGTTGCTTCTAGAGGGCCTAACCAAAATAGTGCTCAGATTAGTGCCAAGAAGCAAGATTTAAGAATAGGACTTTAGAGTTAGATAACTAGCTAGCTGGATGGTGATGGGAGCCCAATCACTGGTGGAAGGCAAAAAAATTGATAGCTTGTGGCTGGCTTTGGCTTGGTAATTGCTAAGACTTTCACCTATGGTGAATTTAGGTAAATACAGGCAGAAAAAGGGCATAGATTAACTGATCAATGTCTGCAATCTTTGAAGTGTATGGGAAAAATAGTAACTATAAATATAAAAGTATAAGTATTATTGGAATTGAGTAGCTACAGCTAAACACCATTGGTGTGTCGAAAACAGATAATGACAGGCTCAGATCTATTCCTCATAAATTTAAAGCAAAGTAGGAAAATTAGAGAGTCTATTTGACAATATTTAAAGAGACTCTCATCTTTTGAAGCCAGCAAGAAGACAGAGCTAATTAAAATCCACGTATCGTACTTGACTATGAAAGAAGCGAAACTATTATCAGCTTATTAAAGTCTCCTAAACAGCTTTGATAGGGAGAAAGTATGATTCTGAGACTTCAAATGGAAAATATTTGGCTAGATGCACTTGAAAACCTTGAACCCTCTGATTCCCTGTACCCTCAAGCCTACAAAATCAGCCCACTTACCTCATTGGAAGATAAGACCTTCCTTGTTAAAGACTATTTGGAATTCTCCAATGAGGTAGGTGCCTTACAAGGCAATGCTTTCTTCTTCAGCATTTACCTTTACACACCTTCATGACCACCAAGATCCATAACTAGGGTCAAATCTTAGGATATTCTGACTGGGGAACTGCTGTGTCTGATAGGGAGGAAGAAGAATTATACGCCTAAGAAACTGTAAAAATCTGGCTAACATGTATTGGAAAGAAAATCAGCGGTTAGCATAATTATGTTAATAGTTTTGCTTTTGTAAGTAGAAACAGAGGCACGATTAAATAAACTTTAAGGAACCTAAATATTACTAATATTTTGCACTGTTGTTAATATAGTACTTTGTTTCAATTTTAGCTGTAGGTATTGTTACATTTTCCAGCTCTGGGTGAGAAAAATTAAAAGTTCCAACTCAATATTAAGGTTTTATCAAATAAATGAAAACATAAACATGATAGTCTATTTTATAACTTTAATTATATATTTTATTAATGCTTACTAAAAATGAAAAATACTTTATTCAAAGAAAATTATAGTCAAATGTTATTTTATTTCTGAGTATATTCTCCCAATATCCTGTTATTATTTTAATATTCTGAAATTATTTTAATTATATTAAATTTTAAGAAACCTTAGTTTATAATTTGTAATTACTCTGGTACCAGTTAAGGAATCTGTCATATATTTTTGAGAAGGTTCCTAAAGGTAATAACTGCATAATGAGATTTTCATAAACTTGATCTACCTGATGGAAAAAAATAATTTAATGTGTTTTTTAACTTGATTCAGATAGTATTTCAGTTGAAGATTAAATGCATTATCTCCAGATATATTTCTACAGAGTGGTACCAGTTGACGATCATTTTACATTTTATAGATAAAGAAAAAATTAAAAATATTTCTCGATCAAAACAACCCCATTTGGCCTAGAAAGTCCTGGTAGAAGTAAGAATGGGCAGTTTGTGTGCAGATTGATACATGAATGCATAGAGAAAGAGAAAGAAATCCGGCATATATGCCTGTTATTATAGACTTTTCCACTTGAAGATGGACCTTTTAAAGCATAAATACCTCTGAGAACCTCTTTAGCAGTGCTTTTACAAGTGATTTTCCATCAGTGATTCTTGGGTCCTAGGGATTCCTCAGCAGAACGTCAGTGGTCATGTCAGTTGCAAAGACAGGACAAGAGGCAGAGCTCTAGGCTCCCCACTCTATAGCCAATGAAAGCAGCTTTATTTTTATCTCTTGTATACATTGGGCTTCTAAATAGGATTGCATTTGAAGAAAGAAATAATTACTTTTCAAAACTATCGACTTAGTTGACAGCTAGTGAGGAGGAAGATGATTATAGATTTTTGTCCTAATTGATTTTATCTGCTAAGGTGGGTCTTTTGTTCGGAGTAGCAAGTTACCTACCTCATCATCACACCTTAATACCCCTTTCAAGGTCCCTCATGTTGTGTCTTACTTTGCTTTATCATCTACTTTCCATCGCAGGTCCTCTATTCGTCAAATTGATGTCCTGATATTCCTTGCTGACCTGTGCTTCCTTTCAACCCCGAGTTCCTGCCTGCGTTTGTGTTCTTGCTTGGAGCCCTTTCCAGGTCATTTTCTTCTTAACTGTCTATTGCATATACTTCCAGCATTAAACACATCCAGTAATTCAATATTTTCAATATGTTTCTTCTTGTGATATAGACTGTTGGACTCGAGTAGAAACTCAATAGATAAATGTTGATTGCTTGGTTGCTGTATTGCACCTATGTCAGTACATTCTGAGAACCTTGCCTCATAAATAGGGTTAGTAGATTTTTGCTCTTTAAAAAAAAAATGCTTATTTTGAAACAATATCAAGGTTATAGAAAAGCTGAAAATATAGCACAAGAACTTTCCCCCTGAACTATTTGAGGATAAGTGGCCAACCTGATTCCCAATCATGTCCAAATGTTCTAGTGTGTATTTTCTATAAAGACCTTCTCCTATATAAACGTAATACAACCAGCAACGTTGGGAAATTCTGTCATTTCAACCATTTAAAGCTTAGACCCCATTCTAGTTTTGCCAATTATCTCAATATTATCCTTTATAGCAAAGGTTCAGAATCATGTGCTGTATTTTGTTTTAATGTCTCTTTAGTCTCTGACGCTTTTGAAGGTTACAGTCTTATTACTTTAAAAAAAGTGTCCATCAGTTTGGGTTTGTCTGATGTTTCCTCATGATTCTTTTCAAGTTACACATCTGTGAGAGGAATATCACAGTTTAGTGATGCCATGTTCTACTTATTGCATTCTATTTTGTGGCATATAATTTTTCATATTTACTGATATTAATGATATATACTTGGATCATTTGATTAAGAACAATATCTGCCATGCTTCTCTATTTTAAAATTATTCTTTTTCTCTTTTTAATTAGTAATTGTATTATGGGGTGGTATTTTTAACTATTTATAAATCCAGTTCTTCATGAAAGTTTTAATTTATTACTTTAGGTATGTCAATATGGACTCACAGTTTCCTATTTTATTCATTGTGTCACAAGACATTACTATCATTACTTTTCTATGTTCAACTTGGCCCAGGTTTGTCCTGTGAAGACCCTTCAAGGTGGCTCTATGAACTCTTACAACATTCCTCTTGTTCTTTGAGTACTTCCTTGTTTTCTGACATAAAATGATGTTCCAAGTTCATCACATACTTCATGCTGATATCTTTAATTCCAATCCAAAACCACTTTTCTCTAATCCTGTATTTGTAACTCTCTTCTCTGGCAAAACCATTCCGGTCTCCATTATCTTTAATATATTTAATTTTTTCAGCACCCTGGTATATAACCAATTTCCCATTGCTACTTGTACCCCATTTCCCACTCACATTGCTTGGCTCTGATTTCTCACACTGCATGCCCCCACCCCCAGACTCCCTTCTCACTGGCCCACACTCTGACTCCTCCCCACTCCAGGCTACCTCCATGTAGGCACCATTTTCCTACTTTTTATCTACAATGCTGGATGTCTCCTCAATGCAGTTGTCCTCTGATACCCATAACTGTTTTTTGTTTTTTCGTTTTTTCCTCCATGTGGACATCTCCCTTTCTGTTTGGGGTCTGTCAACCTGCATCAAAACTTTTCCCATGTGTGGTCAGCCTCATCGGTCCTCCTGGATTCTGACGCCTAATAACAAGCTGTCTCTTTGCAAAGATACCCTTCTCATCCTGCTCAGGGTCTAAAACCCTGAGCCATGCCACCTTCCTTGTGGATTACTTCTTTTTCACTGTATTGTGGCTCTGACTCCCAACTCCAAGCATTCCTGCCTGCTTCTTTCTGTTGGGTTTTGATAGCCTGCACTGGTCACTCCTGACAAATAGCTGATTTCCTCACCCTGCTTGGTCTTCAGCATTCCACACCAGGCTGTGCCTCCACTAGACATCTAAATCGTCCTGCCTGACTTTAAGGCACTTAGGACTGAATTATTCAAGAAGGAAAGAAAAGAGAGAGAGAAAAAAAAGAGTAAGAAAGATCTTTGATCTTTTTGCTTGCTTATAGTCACCAAAATTTTCTCTTTCTATTGTATTTATTTTTCTGTTCAGAGTCACTTCCAATTTACTTTGGGGCTTTTAATCCTAGTGAAGCCTTTGTTTTCCTAACCAATGATCTCAACTCTGGCTTCTCTATTATGTGTTCTTATATAAAAGTCATTGCACAGATATATCTTGACACACTAGGTGTTTAATAAATACTATTTTTTGTATTTTACTTCATAGCAATGTAAGAAGCGATTGGCTCAGGATGATGAGCTCTAATTTGCATACTCTTATTTAGAAGTAGAATCCTACAGAAATATTATCATTATTTTATTCATTTCATTTTCTTAGGTTATTTTTATATTATACTGCAACAATACTTTCAAAGTAAAAAAAATCTAGCCTAGCAACCAGTAAATATAATTTTAACGAACACATAACTTTCATCTCCACTGAAATGACTAAAGTTGTCTGTCATCTGTTATTATCTACTTATATTCTTTTAGTAGTGAAGTGCTCATATCTGTTTTGAAAATTAAATATAAATGTAAATACAACACGAAAAGTAATGTTCTAAGGTAGGCAATATTCCTAAGGATGCTTTTTTACTAGCTGTGTTTATTCATCATATAATTACAGTGGGAAAATATATACATAGAACCATGAAGGCTTAGATTTTATTTTGATAGTGTTTAAGGAAGTATTTGGGATTCTGATATTAGCACACATCCCAATCAGTTCAATATTTATTCATGTCAGAAGTAACAAAGACACTACATTCTAGACAGTTTCTCATTGTCTGGCACAATCGCCTTATAGATAAAACAACTCTAATGTGACAAACTAAGAAAGTAAAGGATGTTTAAATAGATATGCTGATTTAAGTTGGAGGGATATGATTACTTAAATGCATGGGTTTTTTTTTTTTAAATGGAAAGACATTTGTTGGCTTCCTCTGCTATGAGTGAACAGAATTTCTTACTAATCTTAGTCAAAAATAGTTCAGTGACTGGCTTAGCTCCAGTGGCTAAAAAAAAAACAAAGAATCCAAGCTATCTGAATTGCATCTGGTGGCAAAAGTCATAAGGTTGTACCACAAGATGCGGGCATTTTGTAGGAGTAAGTAGAGAGGAAAGGAGCTGGTACAGAACTTCGTTCTGTGTCAAGCATCATGTTTTTTATATACCTCTCAAGCGATCCTGGAAGATCTTTGCCATTCATCTCAAATAACAGTATATTAAAAGGGAAAGTAGTAATTTGCTTGATCGTTGTATTTTTCCATGATAAATAGACTGCCTGGGGCATACAATGTAAGTAGCAACCACTCAGGATTAAAATACAGTGGCCCTGTTTTAAGTGTCAAGCATAACTTCATCTCTTCCTCAGCTTTTCATGATAGCATTTTTTTTTCTAAGCAGGCTTCTGGTATAATGCAATAAAATTTGTAGAGCTTTATGTAAGGAAAGCCAAAATCAGAAACTATATTTCTACTTGAATTTGCATATTTATTCAATGAAATTAGATAAAAACAAGAAATATGATATGAACATAGCAAAAAGTTACTCAGAAGTTATTTATTAAGTTTCCTAATTTTACATTAATAAAACTTACCCTTTAATATATTTTGGATCTAGAAAAATAATTTTTCATTAATGATTACAATAGTAAATATAACATTTTAGTTTGATTTTGTAGTCCTGCATGGCCAAGAATCGCAAATATTTCATTTTATCCAATATGGCCTCAACATGTTTCATTATATTTACCACTGATCCTACATTAGTGTTAAAGATGGTGTTTGATACATGCCTAATACTGTCTTTTAAAATGTCCTTAATGTTAAGTACAGCTAGAGTTAATGGTTGTGCTTAAACTTTGACTAATTCAGTTTTCTAGGATCAAATTGTGAAATTAATGCCAGTTAAGGAGATATACCCAAGAGCTTCAAGAGAAGGTGGAATTATTAGAGGTGGAATAAAAGGAAGAGATAGTCATTATCATCTGTATATGATTTTTTAATATTTTATCTACTTCCAATTGCTTCTCTACCACCCACATATGCCAACACATACACAACACACACACACACGCATGCAGTCACACACACACATGCACACACCATATGCTTGGATTCTTGCTCTGCAGTCCCCTAGATTTAGCAGTCAAGCAGCCTTGGACAAGTCACACTTCCAGAATTTAATTTTCTTCATTGAACAATAGGAAAATGACACTACCCCTGTTATTAGGTAAGTATAAGAATAAAATGCGTTAATATATAGAGACAGCTTAACACATAGCCAACAAAATATGAATCAGTTTATCTACACAGGATTTGTGAATTATCTTCTATAATCTGGCAATTGATTATAGCACTTTATTATGTGTTATTGTTTATAATCATTTTAATGTTTAATGTTATTAGTTTTATCTACATTCTATAATAGGTGCCTGGAGGGCACTTCAAGTCTAAGATTAGTTTGTTGGAAGAATCATTGAGATATTGAATTTTGTAATTAAGAAGAAGTTTTAATCTTGATAGCATTAACATGATGCTGATCACAAAGTTAAGTGAATTACATATTTGGTCATGTGAACTAAAAATTTATGATTAACAGAAGAAAGAATTTCAACTAATTCATAATTTGATTTTATAAGGATATAATTAGAGACATTTTAAAAGACTAAGATTTTTACTTGCAGTTGAATTTGGACGTTAGTAGTACAATTTAATGAAATCAGAATTTAGGGGTGCAAGTTTGGCTTAGGAAACATTGATTTTAAGTGATGTAGCTACATATAGAAATTAGCTTCCTCTGCTATGAGCGAACTTCTCTAGGTGCCATCATTTACCTCCATTCTCAATCTTATTTGACCAATGACAGAATAGATATACTCTTGAACTGAAAAGAAAGCTCTATTTAAATGTGTCTATATCAAAACATTAAGTTACATGACTTAATTTTTTCTATTTGGGAAGAATTAGTTTGTGATTCTATCACACAATACAGTAAATTTATGAAATTATTTCTTAGATGCATATCCTCAAAATGAATCCCAAGTGATGTATCTTAATAAACAGGAATCATACTACATAATTAAGCAACTTCAAAGAGCATTTATTGAATTTTTTCTCCTTTTGGGCTTCCTATAGTTGATAATGGTAATGAAAATATCACTTTAACGATCCTTTGAAAATGATCAACCCCAAAGAAGTTAAAAAAAAAGGCATTGAAATACAAGATAACTATATCCATTTATAAAATTAGTATAGCTTTGTAAAATATATACTATTGATTCTGCTATAATTATTTATGGATATCAAATGTTCTTGATGACAGGGTCAGTATTACTCATTTTTCCTTTTGCTTCAGGCTTTAATGTGATTCAACAGGGCATTTTTACTGATTCTATTTTTGTTTAACCTAATCACATTTTATTCAGCATGGCTTGATTTGTATTCATTTTAATTTAAAAGCTATATTGCATTAAAGTATTATTTGTATTGATTACCGAGATATCTTTAATTTACTTAATTTCCACTACTCCCTGTAATACAGATCCTCAGTACTGAGTTCTGGGGATATTGATCATCATGCTTGCGTTGAAGCCTTTGGTCCTCTCTATTATTGATGACTTCCTGTTTCCCTGCAGGCTTCTGAATTTGTAGTTCCTATTTTGTTCACCAAATTTCAGAATGTTACCTTTTCCACACCCCTATCAGCTAACTGGTACTTGTAATTGATCTCAGAGTTTCTTTGTTTTCAATGCTATCAATAATATCTACCAAGTTTACTAGATAAGCAAAATAATTTTTCAGAAAGTTCTAAGTGTGTCTTCTTAAGATCAGAATTTACAAGTGGACCTTATATAGTACACAGGCAAGCAAAAGATGGTAGTGATATAGTTCTATGGAATATAAAATTTACAAAGAATCATCCATGTTACCTTTTCCACTTGGACTCAAGAGATGAAGATCATTCTTTCAGGAGGTTGATGGTTTTGCTCTTTGAGGTTTCTAATAAGTAATTTTAATGGTGATTTTAGAGAAAAAAAAGTCATTGAATGGCTGTTTAATAAGCTGTGTAGTAATAAAGGACCGGTATTTCAATAACTTTTATTGTACTAGTTACTCGTTCTTTGATATTTTTGTCTTGATATAGTCTTGTTAGACTAATCACTTTTGGAACAACTGATAGGGAGATAAGGTGGTATAAAAAATGTGGATAAAAGCATGTGGTACTTTCTTAATTATGTTGCATCTGAAACTCTCACTTTCATTCCTTTTTAACATTGTTTAATATTGTCTGCCACCACTACACACTCACTCTACACAGGTGAGCAATGTGGTTCACATGTGTCATTTTCCACAGAAATTAGAAAAGACATGTTTAAAGGAGGAGTGGGGATAATGTCAAAGGTGTTAGCAATTTGAACTTTCTAAAGGGTTCTTTCTGTTTGAATCTCATAAATAGAGAAACAGTGTGGGCCAGGGAGCTTGTGAGAATTCATAAGAAGGGTTTAAAACAGTACTTAACTTTAGGCACAGTTAAGAAAACCTAATTCCTCTTTAATAAAGCGATTTAAGGTTCTTTGTAAAGTCTTGCCAATAAAATGAACTCAGTCTTCTTTTAGGATGTACTGTATCACTCACCAGCCGACATGCCAAGCAGTATGAGTTCCAGTGATTGCAAAATACACAATTGTATTTAAACCACATGCTGAAAACTTTACCTCCTTTAACGTCTCTCAGCCTTATCTCTTCTATCCATCCAGGATTTCCCTCGCTCCTAGCTACATCCAAACCTGTTCTTCCCTATCACTTTCCCCAGGCCTTTGACCACGCTCTTTCCTCATTTACAACACATTCTCCATCTCTCTTCCTTGGGATATCCTTCACATGTTCTGTAGTTTCAGCTTCAGAGTCCTACCTTCTAGTGAGAAACCCTAACACACACACTAATAACTTGTAAATGTCTTGGCCGACCCTTTTCTCTGCACCCATAATAATACTTTGTACGTATCCTTGTTATTTTATTGTGTCTACCAGATTCCTTGTCTGTTTTCCCAATAGGAGATCATAAGAATAGTGGACAGACCTTTGGGTAGCAATTCTGATCATATATATAAACTCCTGCCAAACTGCTAGGGGAAAGGATTTGGAAGAGAAGATTCTCAGAAAACAACTGGAATGACCCCTAGTCATGACTGGGGACTCAAAAGATTTAGTTTAGGGCCCTGCTGGAAATGTGACACATTTGTCCTCAGGAGCAGGTAGAACCAACTCACATGTTGCATTATATCGTACAGCACATTTTTTTTCAGCATTTTGTTGTATGGTGATTGTTTTGAAATGTTTGGTTCGTTCTCCTCATTAGTGTTAAGCTCTTTGTGGTGGACGACTTTAATCTCTACCCGATACAACATCGGAGGTCAGGTTCCAGAGTCTGAAAACCAGATTCCATTCCCAGCAGTTACAGCTATCAGTACAGTGACCACTGGATGGTAATCAGTGGATTCTAACTGAGGAATATAGTTTGGGGGAGGAGCTAAAAAATTTATCTGGTATGTTTAAAGAAAATTAATTAGAAGTTTTTATATTGGAAAAATTGAAAAGGATATAACGTTAGAATTAAATTGCATGTATTAGTTTTAATCCATGATTTTAAAAATAAATGATCTTTTCAGAGTTGTAACCGATGTGGCCCACTAATAATATTGTCCTCAGCACGACTGGTATTCATTGGGAACAATTATATATGGATTCTTTGGCCCACATTTTTTATTTTTAATACTATTCATCATTTATAAGAATCAAGTATCTTTGGAGAGTGGCTGATGCCATGTCTTAGGGTAGGGGAAAATCAATATGGGTTTGAAAATCTTGGAGTTTTTTTTTTTGGTGGAGATTGACTGCTTTCATAAAATCTCAAAAGAATACAAAAAGGTGATACCGTCAGCTTAATGTGCTCCTAGGTCAATGTGTGATGACCGAACACCCAAAATAGAATAATAATTATAGTTAAATTGAAGTTGAGGTTGTGCTATAAATCATGATGTTTAAAAGGGAAACACTGATAGAGCATGTTGCAAGATTATAATATAAAGGAAAGGTAACTGTATTAGGATATGCTTAACTTAAAACTTACTTTTAGTGAGCAGAAGAGTTTCAACTCAACACATATGAGTATTTTATATCTTTTATTAAGTATATACCAATTTAAAATGTGTGGATTAAATCTCTAGCTATATAAATAGGGTTGTGAAAGGTTTTACCTGTCCAGTACTACATGAAATGGCTTTAGAATTCCTGGGTGTGTCAGATATTTAAAGCTTTTTTTGTTTTATTTTGTTTTTGTTTTTATTTTCCTCATTGATACTTTTGTGAGTTCCTCCAAGGCCAATGGTAAGAATGCTAAACTATTTTTTAGAGATGTTCTTCTTTGGATCCCATTGTCACTCTAGGTGCCCTCTGGTGCAGCATTTAAAATGGCTCCAGATCTGTTTATCCTCATCTCTGTGGTTCCACATCTGCTTCATGAGAAACAATCGACCATTCTTGCCTTGAAATTTTGAGAGTATGGCCTGCCTAATTCACCTATCTCTCCTACTAGAACTTCTAGCCACAAATTACTCCCTTGTACCTTTTCTGGCCGGTTTAACAGTGAGCTGTACCATCCCCTAACCACAGATAGCACTGAGCACCTTCTCTGAGAAATCCCATTGAAAGCCCTCTCTCCTGACTTGAGTCAAAGAAGGAGGCATACTCAACCCCCGCTCTTTGCTGTGTTATATAGGATTCCTAGCAGAGCTGTCTCTCAAGTTCTCCTCCTCATAAAATTTACCAACCTTTTTTCTGTCCTCAGATGCTAAAAATTTTTTATGTCCTCAACCTAGGCAAGTTCTCTAATCTTTTCTTCTTTGACCATCCTTTTTGAAATGTCTGAATGATAATCTGTCTTCTACCTCATTTTAGTATCTGAAATCTACTGCTTTTAGGTCTTAGATATAATATCATTTTAATATCTTATTAGATATAAATGTTGCCCATAATGCTAACACATCAGAACACTATAAGGGAATAACAAGAGAATGGGTTTTGTAAGGCTGACCAAATGACACTTTAACATATGATTTCACAGAAAGGCATCAGGCAAGTCTGCATCGCTGTGAATTCTATGCAATAACCACAAATTGGTTAGTAATGAAATCATAAACCCTTGGCAGGATTGAGGCAGTATAATTGTGTGTGTGTGTGTGTGTGTGTGTGTGTATGTGGCAGGGGAAAGTCTTTTAAGATTGTTACAATCCAGAATGAAATATATATTACTGTAAACAGCTTAAAAATTATAAGAGTAAAAATAATGAAGAGATAAACCCATGGCATTGATAGTTTTTAAAAGTAATGCATTTTGTATTTGTGTATGTTTTATCTGCTATTTTAAATAAGGAAAATGGTCATATTCAATTTCCAGGTTGTTTGTTTTTTTTATGGATGTGTTTTGTGGAACTGCAAGCTTTCCTCGACATTTATTTTACTTTCTTCTCTTTAGTGATGGAATCCTCATACTTTAAGCTGGGGCCATGGCTTCCTAGCTAGAAAATACATTTTCAATCTTCCTTGCAGCTAAGTGGGGCAATGTGATTAAATTTGGGTCAAAAGCATATGAACAGATTTATGTTTGTAATTTATGGATTATCTTCAACTTTAAGACAAGCTGCTTACCACAGAATCCCTCTCTCTTCCTGGAGGCTGGAACACAGATGTGCAGTGACATTCTGTCATATAGCAGTGGGCAATACCCTAGGCCTAAGGGAGATTAGAAAAAACTTATATCCTTGAATGACCATGTAGAGCAAAGCTGCCTGACAAGCTAAAACAGATGAAATGTTATATAAGTAAGAAATATACATGTATCTTAATTTAAGCCATTGTATTTTAGGTCTTTTCGTTATAAGCATCTTTGCTTTTACCCTTCAAAGTATAATAGAATTTTATTAATTAAGTCTTCTGGTAATCTATTGTTATATGACAAGATCATCTTCAAACTTAGTGGTTTAAAACAAAAGTTTATTATCTCTTGTGGTTCTGTGGGTTGGCTGGACTTAGGCTTGAGTATTTCTCCTACGGGGTCTCTTATGTTGCCATCAGACAGGTAAGAGGCTGGAATCATCTGAAGTCTCAGCTGATTTGGACATCCAAGATGGCTTACTCATATGACTAGAAGTGTATGCTGGCTAAGAGCTCCACTAGAGTTGGCACTGAAACTAAAGCACCTAGATGGTGGCCTCTCCATGTAGTCTAGGCTTCTCTCAGAATTATGTCCGGGTTCCAAGAATGAATATTCCAAGAGACATAGAAGTGCCAAGGCTTCTTATAATCCAGCCTTGGCAGTCTCATAACATCACTTCCACTAATTCTACTGGTCAAGAAGGCAGTAAGACCAGTTGAGATTCAAGTGGAAAGAAATTAGACTCCACTTCTCAATGGAA
Organism: Pteropus medius; assembly: GCF_902729225.1. Classification (NCBI taxonomy): domain Eukaryota; kingdom Metazoa; phylum Chordata; class Mammalia; order Chiroptera; family Pteropodidae; genus Pteropus; species Pteropus medius. Next base: position 1,945,290 of record NW_024351073.1, read on the forward strand.
GAAGCGGCAAATAATTTCCAACCATCTTTACCATGTTAACTACACGAGACTTTTTCCTCAGATTCTTTCTAAAATTTTTTTACATCTTAATAAATTGTTTTTCTAAATGAAAACTGTTTCATGTAGCGAAATTTAATAGATTGATCCTTAATTATATTGTAAACAATGGGTTAGCATTCCTTTTCATAACATAAAAGTGCGATAGATATTAAATAATCTTAGCAACAGTTAAAATGATTAATTTTACAGTAGAAGAAAGTAAAATAAAAACACATAACATTATGTGAATGAAATACTAGAAAGCTATTGTCAAGGCCTACTACTATAAGTTAACCTTTTTAATAACAAAGTATAAGACACTAGAATTAGTGCGTTGTCTAGATTATCTCATTTATTCTTAATGAAAACCAATGAGGTATATTCTATTATTGTTTTTATAATTGAATAATTGTGCAGTTGTATATTTGCAATTGTGAGGAAATGAAAACGTGGATTAAGTCAATTGCCCAAAGTCATAAAGATTAAAAATGGCTGAACTCATTCCAGGATCCTGGGGCTAAACCACAAAGCCAAGCCTGGATGCCAACATCTCTGTTTTGAACAAAGACGCTTCTGTATGCCGTCTTGTATGGTAGTAGCAAGATTAAGGGAGTTTTTGCCTTGTGTTTTATTTTTTTAATGTTGACTTTTTATATCAATACATGGGTATATTCTTCTAGCTTTTTCTTCTGAGTAATAGACACACTAAAATTTTTTAATGTTTTCAATTACATCTTATACTTTTTTACATTATTTTCATAAAATTTAAGGATAATTATGTAATTAATAATGAAATAATTAGTCATTTCACTTGCATGAGTCAATTATTTATAACTTGAACCATATTTTGCCTTTCTATATTTTCTTCATTAAGCTCATATTACATTTACCATTTTGTGACCTTTGTATTTTTGTTTGCCATATTATAAACATGTTCTAATGTTATTGAAAACACTTTAAACATTATATTAAAAATTTATATACTAATAACATTTAAAATATTAATAACATCTCAAACATACACAAAAATAGAATACTATAGTGAACCCCAGTGTACCCATTATGCATCATTAATGTGGCGAATATTTCATCTGAGAGTGAAATATTCCTATTTTCCTCTGCTCCAATTATCATATCATTTCATATAAACATTACTTTCAGTAGTTAAATGTTATTCAATCTCATGAGGAGCCTTATTATTTTTTATATAAAAAAATGTGTTTATAATTGGAATTTTATCACTATGTTCCTGAGTAGATTACCCATTGTACTTTGATTATGTTAAACAGGAAAATATATCAATTCTCTCATGAACATCTGTGCTGTATGAGGCTTCTTCTAATTAACTTCCATGCTGCTGATTCTTTAGCAAGATTCTCTAGTATATACATAACACATTTCAATACTGAATATATTAAATTAATGAAAAAGCAAAGCTCTGGTATTAATTGCTCTGAAACTATAAAATCCACAGGTGGTAACTTTGAAGACACAATAAATTACTGAGAGAAAGACGCAGTTGAGAGTTCTGCAAGGATCAGAAAGGGAACACACCCTTTATCTTAAAATGTTAATAGCTCTGCAGGAAAGAAAATCCTTCCTTTCATTATAGACTTTTTGTTTTAATGTTACCGATGGCCCTCACCTTTGCCCAAGAGAGTATTTACCAGGTTGATTTATATCTCTTGTTCACATAATGAAGCTAGTGAAAAATGCCTCCTTTCCAAGTACTGCCTCAGAGGCCTTGAGAAAATTCTTTCAATAATCCCTTGGGAAACAACATCAGCAAAACAATTAAGAAAAAAGGTTTATGTGACAAGAACTAGGAATTGTTTCTGAGGTAAAGGAATGTCTTAGAGACAATTGCAAGGACACCTGGTTCTATGATCATAGGCAAAAGTCTACCAACAATTCCATTTAAAAACCCATTTTTAAAAGGTTTATATCTGTACCGATTCAGTTCCTGTGAGTCCCAATCTGTCTTTAAAACAATAGTGATCTTAAATCACATTTGCCAATCCTTTTGTGCAGAGGACTTAAGTAAAAGGACAATAGTAAAGTATTTTATTCTGGAGAATATTTACTCTTTCTATATTAATTACTTTTTCTATAAATTTTGTGCTCATTCTATACTTGAGACAAATTAGGAGTTATTTTTATATTGTTGGTTCACTTTGCATTTAATTTTCATTCTTTTTCTGCAGTCCACTAAGTACATGAATTTTAAGACTGCACTTATGTCCTATGTGTTCACCAATGTTATTTGCTTCCTCTGATTACCATTAATAAAAAATAACACTCGTTTCTATTTATTGAATGTTTACCATGTGCCAGGCACTTTACAACCATTACCTCAAATCTTTCTCCTACAATAATGTGAGAGGTACTAAAGTTTTGCCATCCCCCAATAAGCCTTTGGGATATTGATCTTAAGCGGGTTATTTTTAAGAAACAAAAGACACAGAACTTTTGACTTTCCCCTCTGCCTGCCCAAAGGAATTTAGATAGAAAAATTTGCTTCAAGAAGGGAACCTGAGTATATTTACCTTAGCATATATGAATTAAGTGTGGCAGACAAGAGAATCCAAACAAATCTGTTTGTTAGATTCCCTTCTGTGTCCCGTTGTTTCCCCCATGGCCTGGCAATAATTTGTTTACCATATGTTCGCTCTCATTTACCTATAAATTGCCTGCTTTCCCTTTAAAGAGTAGAAATTTTATAATATGACTAAAGAACATTAAACTACGTCTTTGTTTACAGATCCATAAAAATTGAATCTAAAGTGGTCTTTAAAAAATAGTTTATCCCAATACAAAAAAAATTTTTCTTGTGATATTTTATGTTTTTAAGTCTAAAACATTCACTGTCTGTCTTCTGCTGGAGGAGGACATGGAACTTAGCAACTGCCATCTCAACTCTCTCCCCATCCCATCTTCCATGTCTAGAATTTGAATTCTAATTTTATAAAAGCAAAAAAAAAAAAAAAATTAACTGTTCATAGTAATGATCTATTCCTTTAAAAAAACTAATTATTTCACTTACCTTTACTTCTTGCATTTCTTTGAGTTCATGACTCTTGCTGAAGTACTTCCTCTAGTAATTCTTTTTAGTGGGATTCTGTGGGATTCAAAATTCCTCAGTCTCTCCCAGTCTGAGATCATATGGAGTATAATATAGAGGAAGTTTGCTTCATGGCCTTTATAATATACTGCAAACTATGTTAAGGCCTCCTTCTAGTTGGTTTTACAGCATCTTATGCTTACCCCCACTGTGGGACTCACCAAATTATTGCTAGGGCTGTCATGACAAAATACCACAGTCTGGGTGCTTCACAACAGAAATTTATCTGCTCACAGCTCTGGAGGCTAGAAGACCAAGACCAAGGTGTCAGTAGGTTTTGTTTCTTCCGAGGCTTCTTTCCTTGGCTTGTAGATGACCACCTTCTCACTGAGACCTCACATGGCCTTTTTTCTGTGTTCATGCATCCCTAGCATGTCTTTGTGGGTCCACGTTTCTTCTTATATCAACACAAATTAGGTTGGGTTAGGGCTTATGCTAGTGGCCTCATTTTAACTTATTCACCTATTTAAAGGCCCTATCTCCATTACAGTCACATTCTGAGGTATTAGGGAGTAGGACGTCAATATATGAATTTAGAGGATGACAAATTGTCCATAACACTAAATGTATTACATTTGTTCATTTAATCTCTTTCCCAATAAAAATGTACTTCTTGAAGTCAGGAATCATTTTATATTTATCTTTGTGTCCCTTATATCTAGGACTTCTGATTCTAAAAAAGAACAATCATAGAACTTAATAAGCTGAAGAACATAACCGTGATGGTTTGTGACTTTTAAAGAAGTTTAATCTGGTGCTGATACATTTGGTTGTGATTGATGGGTGTCCAAGTGACTATCTTCAACTAAATTATTCTTGTAAAGAAATTTCACCTCTAGCTATACATTCAAGGATAGCTAAGGGATATACTTTTCTATTTAACATGAGCGGGGGAAAAATACATAAAATCATGGGAAAACATGTAAGGATAAATATATAGTGGGAGAAGCTGTTGTTAAATATACATTGGTTTCTATGTCAGATAAAGTAAGTCATTGTCCATACCTTCAGAAAGCTCATAACTAACTTAAGAACAAATATATTTAAATGCTTAGGAACAAATAGTGGATAAAATATGTATCAATGAGAAGGTGCTAGCAAGTGCCATAAGGATTAACAGAGACCAAATTCCATTGTAGTTTAAAAAATGCCTGTGGGTTTTGGTGACTAAAAGTGGTGACTTACTTTGCTTAGAAAAAAAACTAGGTTAGAGTTAGGCCTTTAAGGATAAAGGGGATAAAGCAGTGCAATTTAAATGGTCGGTTTTAGAGTATGGAAATCAGTGATGATAAAATTATCAGGAGGCAGTTGAAAAAGAAAAATCCACATAGCTTTCACAGCACAAATCTTGTCATTATTTTATTGATGAACACATCACCTTTTTAAGAATGTTCTTTTAACTCTGAAAAATGGGCTGTCATGAACTTTTCAATGATAACAAAATTGTCTTCCCAGCAAAAGCCCAATGTTTTCAAAGGATAAATAGCTAATTAGTCATAAAAAATGACTTATTCTTCTGTCTGGCTGGCATTGGAGTTAAAGTTCTGAGATTTAGGTCATGAATCATCAGGTGATGGGGTTTATTCAACCCTAGATAATAAGCAGGGAAGAAAAAGAACTATAGGACAACACTTAAGATATCTTGATGTCAGAAATCTACTATTCTTTTTATAAGAAAGTTCCTATTAACTTAAACCCTGACAATTGGCAAGTACTCTGTCACTTTATCCCATACGCATTTCATGGCAGTACGTAATTTTTTCTTATCTTTTTAGCTCTAGGTGTTGTTTCCAACTCTTCATGGCCTGAATGACAGTTAGCATTGTCTTCAATGGAAAAATCAGCATACACTTTAGGTAAACCTCTGAGAAAATACATATCTATCAGTTAATGTTGGCTGCATTCCTTCTTTCTTTGGACTTGGCATGGTTTACATGTCTCTTAATGTTTATCTTAGAAGATATATGTCCTAGCACAGAATGCAAATTAGGAGTACAGAGAGTTCTAAACTAGTTTCCATTCGATATTGTTTAATAACAGATTATTTTGATTGCTTTAAGTAGTTTAAGAGGTGTGCCTTAGGACTCAAGATTTTTTTATATTTATTATAGTTTTTGCAGACTTTGTTATAGATGATAGTTATTAAAGTTATTTAAAACATTTTACTAAAGGTGAATTGCAGATCACTTAAGAGGTAATTAGATTTTATGTATTTACTGTATGCTTTCATATGAAAAGTGGAAATCCCTTCTTTCTGCATGCTATTCCTTGATGCATTTGAACTCAGATCCGTTTCTTTTCCTGTTTTCCCCCTGACTCCACGCTCTGCTCTGTATTTTAGGGGGGCCCGAGATGATCTTCCTCAAACACATGTCAGATAGCTTCTAGATGAGTTTGGCTAGTGATAGGTACTATCAGGAGATTGGAAGATGTGGGAAGAGAGAGTCCAAGGCATTTCTCCACCTCTCTCAACATGTACATCTGTACCTGTGTCTCTCTGAGTCCAGCTTGCACCTAACAGGCCTACCTGGCTCCTTCCATGTGTGCCAAGCTTCTGGGTTCCAATATTCCCATCTGTTACCTTTGTCCCAGCTTATGTGTGGTAGCAGCTTCTGCTATTTCCAGTCTCAGGGTTATCACACTATCTTCTTGTTCAGAGTCTCAGCTCTATTTATTAAACCAATGCCACTTCTATTTTAAATACTTGCCTTAATTATGTTTTCCTGATTGGATCCTAACTCATTCATTCCGTTTCCTCTTTCTTCACCTGATAAAGGGTAAAGTCACACAGTCTCTTAACTTATCACACAATCTCTGTTGTTATCATTACCATCGTTGAAACTGAATTTTGTGTATTGCTGTCTGTGAGGCATGGTGCTCAGTGCTGTAGATGGAATGAGGGATAAGACTAGGTCCAAGTATTGGGAATGGTAAAAATTGGGGGCAGAAATGTTGACACACACAGTGGGATTCTGAGTTCACCGATGGCTCAAAATATGGATCTCATAGAATGAAGATACTAGTGAGAAGTGCTAGGACCTCTGATTTGACAAAGCTTGGGGATGTCATTTCTTAATTTATTCATTCACGGACAATATAGGCTCTAATCAAGTACCATGATCTTTGCAAGAGACTAGAATGAGGCACTAGGCAAGACTAGGAACATGCAAGACGCAAGCAGGACCTCTGCTTCTCTTACTTTAAGTCTTTCTTCTACCTCTTTTACATAAAGACTCTTATGATTATTTGGGGTCCACCCAAATAATCCAGGATAATCTCCCCATCTCAAAATTCTTAGTGACATCTGCAAAGTCCCTTGCCATGTAAGGTAACATATTCACGGGTTTCAGGCATTAGGATGTGGCCATCTTTTGGGGTGCATTATTCCATCTACCACACCCCTGGTATGTCCCATGTAGGATTGAAGCAGTCACAATCATACTTTGCAAGGGGATGCCAAGAGCAATAGGTAAACTCCAAACTTTAAGATCAATAGGTAAATTTGTATTATTTCCCGATACCCCTTTTTTAGGAATGAGTTCTCAAAATCAGAGAGGGGGGGAGACCTTCGCAGAACTTTTGAAATCACCCAGTGACTGGATAGTCAATGGAAAACTTTTATCTGAGAACAATTTTGCAGCACATATTTTTTTTTTCTTTTTTTAAGAGGATTTCTCTGAAATTCCGGTTTGGGTAGCTCATAGCAGCAAGCATGTGGGTAGGCAATCATGACTGATGTTAACGGCCGCTTCTAAGCAACTGGAAATAGATGTATGCTATGTGAGAAACGAGGGCAGAGTAGTAAGCAGCTATGGACTCTTCCAGCAGCACTGGACCCACACACTCTGGGACATCATGTCCACACTGGTAAGTAGTGCCTTTGCATACACTCAAAGGACAATGACACTTGCATGAAAACCCCATGTGAAAAGATATTTCTAGACTATGGATTCGTATATCCTGAGATACTCTTCCCAATTTTCCACTGAAGATTTTTGAGCAGAAATGTAGAATTTGTGGGGGATAAAATGCAATAAAACAAGTAAGGGGTCAGAGGGATGTTCCTAACCAGAAATAGGGGAGGGAAGCAAATGCCTGGAAAAGCCTCCCCTGTGACCTCCTTCCGTTTTTTGTACCAATGATGTGTGAACTGAGCCTGTGACTTCCATGGGATTACATCCTAGGAGAGCAGAAGTACTTCTGTGGGGAAAGGCATCACTCTACAAGCCTGAGAACATCCTACATTTCTCAGCTCTGTTTGTGGGACAATAAGTTAAAACCCAGTTTCTATTATATTTTTGTTCATAAATGTCCATTTATCACCTTCTCCTCAATCCATCTGAGATTTCAAGAATGGCTCTAAACCACACATCTGACAAGTTTGACTCAAACTAGTTACCTAAATGTGGGACCAATAAAAAACTATTCAAGTTGCCCTGATAACTTGACAAGGATTACATTGACTTTTTTTGTGTGCATGTGTGGCCTGAAGTAACCTTTTAATTATCAAACTATCATGATGAATTATTTCACAAGAAGATGAAAGATTTAACTTCTAGTTCCCAATTCCAAATTTATACACACTGAAGGCAGAGATTATTCTCCTCAAAAGAAGAAAGAAATTTCCCAGTAAACACTTTATCACTTTTTAAAGCATAATGTAAGAAATAGGGTAGTGCGAAAGGTTTATTTTTCTCAGTTTAATTCACAGGACCTGGATTAATTGGAAAGAAAATTTGTTTTCTTTTGTTTGCTAAATCCTCTTTTTTCCAAAATCTGTTCGTGTCTGAGAATGAGGAGGTTTAGATCAGTGAGAGATGTGAGGGGAGACACAGGAGTCAATGCTAACTTAAGGAATCGAATAAGTTGACTGTACATATTACACAAGTATGTTTACATCATTGCAGATAACTCCATTGTTTTCATGTGAAAAAACATTTTCACACTCATTTTCAACTTTACCACTTCTCAATTGAAATAGATTTCTGCTCAACATTTTCCAGGATTGCGTAAAGAGAGGTCGGTGATCTTAGATACCATTCTTCTACAGTGCGGCAGGCATTTTTCTTGCATTACTATTAATACTCTTAACCCAACTAGATACTTGATACACTTACCATTTTATTATGAAGAAATCTAGGGTTAGAGTACATTTCTAGTAAATAATTCAATTGAGATTTAAATAAGGAGAATTTAATCCCTAAATTTGTCCTTTCCATAATTACTTGTTACCTCTTTCGAGGGATATCACTGAAAATACTTTCCTATTGCAAGAGGTTCAGTCATCAGTGAATTATCCACAGGCTGGAACTGAGTTACACGGTTGATGCTCCAGACCTCTCCTTTCCCCCTCTCCTCTTCTGGTTATATTCCTTTAGTTTCTTACATTGGACTTCTTTCTCTTATCATTTAATCATATTTCTTTCAGCAGAGCTATTTTCTTCTTCCTGGAAAAACTAGAACAATTTGAACTTAATCATTCAAAGACATGAGTTTCCATAGTTATACTTTAATAGAACAGAATAGAAAAGTTTCTGGTTGTAATTTTGTAATATTATAGTCACCACACTTTCTATATATGGGCGTATTTGGGTATACAATGTGCAAGTGACTATGTTCGAGGATCTCAAATGTATACACAAATGCAGCAACTCCAACTTATAGATGCATAGCAGAATTCAAGAAATCAATCATAGCGTTCTCATTATTAATTTAGTGGTATCATATTTTAGCTAGTTAGAAAGAGTTAGCACTTGAAATTAAGTGTATTTGCTATGCCTGATGTATGCTATGGTCTTCTTACTGATGTTTGTTTATTATTAATATGCTGGCTAGGCTGTACATTTGAGGAAGCAAAGATAATTTCCATAACTGGAAGATATCAAGGAGTGATCAAAGTTGAGAGGTTTTTAAACCATGGTGATCAGTAATCTCTACTCTATGGGGACCTGAAAGGAAAGAGGAGCAGGTTGGTTCAAAGCCTGCAATCCAGCTTCAGACATAGCAACTTTACATCTGTAATTATATTGGCTTCCACATGGTATTTTATTATTAAAAAGTAGTTAAAAATTGGTTATTTTTGTCCATCTCACTGATGATACAGATAGTCACTCTGAGTCCCCAGCACACACCTAAACCAGAACACATATTTTTTCATTCCCTTCTTTTTCCTAGGTTAGCTGGTATTTGTGAAAAATATTTTATGAAACTTAATTGATTGGGGTTTATTACTTTCCTAAACATTTAATAAGTGGTTTTTGACTGTAAAGATCTCCTCCCTTTTGGACATATCCTTCTCTTTGGAATTATACTCGGAAATTTAGATTATAAAGTCAAAATGTTTTTAGAGAATTTCTGAATAGATATTGTTTCTCTAAAAGAGGTTTTCTAGAAATAAAAATGTTACTGCAAGTTTAAGACTTGCTTACTTGTTCTTTTATGAAGCTCAGACATGGTTAGAGCGTTTTCCCAACCTAAAACCAGAATCTTACATTTGTCAGGTATGTTTTTGCTCTCTAGTTGTAATAATTTTTATCTCCTTTAGGATGACTTACAGAAAAATCAATAATTTTAGGCTAAGAGGAAAATTCTATATACAAGTTTTCTTTTATTCTTTAGAACATATAGCTTCTCTAAGTTTGCTTAATCTTCCAAGTAAGCAAAGTATTTAGATGGAATCTATTTGAGATTTCTTTGAATGAATTTAAATAGGTGTCTCTGTTATTAGAATGCTTTTCAGATATTACATTGATGTATATTTTAAACAGCATTTATCCTAGGGGAGCACCCAGGACCTCTCGTTGACAACTGGAGGAACCACTCTGATGCCTGCTATTACTTGCCACATTCTTAGGCTTCCAACCAACTTTCGTGTTTCTCTCTGAGGATGCAATAGAACAGAACAGGGGATGGGATATAGAAAAGAAAATAAATACTTGGTTTTATTATTTTCTCTTTCCTTTCCCCTGATTTCCACTATTTATAAACATACTGAGACATGAAAATGAGAGATGGTAGAGTATCATAATAATGATAAAATAGGAACCTAGGTCAGAATTTGGCCTTGAATATCAATTTCACTATTTAGCAACTGTGTGCCTTAGGACAGATTATTGTATCATTTTAATGCTTTTTTCTTCTCTTGTAAAATAAATATTATAATACATATGTGAAATGGGTATTAACATTTTATGTCTAATGCATAATAGGTATTCAAGAAAATGTTAACTGAATATGAGAGTTATAAATAAGAAAAGATTAGTTCACTCCAAAATGTCTTTTTTCACCATTATAGATAGAACTACAATAGGTCATTGTTTTGCATGGCATAAAAATTGCAGTATGCATTAAGTTATAACTATCTAGGGAATGAAGGGAATGTTTGCAGGAGCCAACATACCTTATATAGGATGGAAAACATCATATAAGATAGCAAAGCATATGCTTGAAAAAATGGGCACTAGGACATTTAAGTTTTGGTAGAGAAGTTGTCAAGAACAATGTGACTTGGGACTGATAACATCTCAATGGTTTGAGCTATGCTTGGTAAGCATTAATTATTTGGAAAGAACTTACAAGATGAGGGCAGAGGAACTAAAGGAAAAATTAACAAAAGCTTCAAGATAATTTTTATTAGTTACTTGATTTTTCCTAGGTTCTGCCTATGCCTTGACATTCTGGAAAACCACATAGTAGAAAAGGACTAACATTTGTTGAATTATATGTTCTAGAAATTGTGTTAAGCACTTTTTGCACATAAGAATAAAGTCATTCTGCAAATCTTTTTTTTTAACAGAAAAAAAGCAATCCTATTATACTACCAGAAGGATGTTATTAGAAATAAAAGTTATTTCACTATGTGTGTATTTAAAACACTAACTAGCCTTTTATTCATTATCCTTGGACATAGAAATAAGTATAAGACCTTAGTGAATGAGAATCACGAATGAAGTGGTATTAGTTTTCTAGGGCTGCCGTAACAAAGTACCACAGACTGGGTGGCTTAACAGAAATTTATTTTCTCACAATTCTGGAATCTAAAAGTCCAAGATCAAGGTGTCAGCAGGGTTGGCTTTTTCTGCTGGTCATGCAAGAAGAATCTGTTCTAGGTTTCTCTTCTTGGCTTGTAGATGGATAGTTTTCCCTGTGTCTTTACATTGTTTTCCCTCTGTGTGTCTCTGTGTCCAAATCCTCTATGTTTAACTCTTATAGGACACTAGTCATACTGGATTACACTCCACTCTCATGATCTCATTTTAACTTAATTACCTCTGCAAAGACCCTATCTCCAAACCACAGTCACTTTCTGAGGTACTGGGGCTCAGTCAGGACTTCAACATATAAATTCTGGGATGAGGGGCACATTCAGCCCATAACTACCACATTCCTCATTTCTCTTCTTCACAATTCCTAGTAGGAACTGACTTGTTCCTAAGAGATGCTCCATATATATTTGATAATGATAATTCAAAAACTCTTTGTATCAAATGGACAATATAATATTTGTTGTCCTGAAGATCTCATAAAGAAATGGCTAAGTTAAGTCAATATAGAAACCATTCACATCGGACTACTTTGATATTTGACCCAGGTCAGACCACACAGTAGGTTTGAGGACTGGATGGAATAATCACTCGGATACAGGATCATTTCCTCTTTGGTTTACAATCAAGCCAGAATCATGCAATCAAAGATATATACCAGATCAAGGATATAAATGAGTAGTCACGGCTCTCTGTCACTTCCTTTTACTCCTCCTGAAAGTATGCTCAGTGTTTGATGGGCACTCAAGGTAGACTGAAAATCTGTCAGAGGATTCTCAACCTCTCAGTTTATTCACTCTCTTTTAACCTGAAGTTGGTAGGGATGAATGAGGAAGACGGAGGTGTGAAATTTCTATATTCAAGGATCTGCCCTATTTATAATAAGGAAAGTCTTGCTAAAACACAATTACATACTTCCAAGTTCTATTTCTCATTGTCATTGGGTCTTCTCACGATTTCAGGGAATGGGCATGCCCTATAACCATATTTTCAATCAAGCATAAATTTGAGCATGTAATGTGAGTAGCACTGTAAAATACGTCATTGATTTTGACTGTTGTAAATAAAGGTCAGCTATAACTTTCATTCTTCTTCATTAATGAAAGTGTACATATTTTGAGTACTGACTACGTTCCAGGTACTTTGCTAACTATTGGGAATACAGAAGTCAAAAAGACAGATGTGATCTTTTTTGCATGAAATGTACAGTATAGCAATTTTGACATAGTTTTCATAATGATAGTTTTTTCAAAGTTAGGTACTTATTACTATAAACACTTAGAAAAGAGGCTCAGTAAATCTCCAGAATCTGGCAACGGTTTAGTGGGTTGGCTTTCATAATTCCAGGATGCTAAAATGGAATGTATTTAGTGGTACCATCTCATACTTCTTTCTTCTTTATATACAGAGAACACACTTTCTGAAAGTCCAGAAAGAGAGAAAGTTGTTCTTTGCTATTTTCAGCTTTCCTTTCCGTGGCTATAGATTTTGAAACTTTTCAATCTCTCTTTTTTTTTTTTTTGTTTTATAGGGGCAAGACTAGTCCTCTGTGGAGAATCTAAATGACTCTAGGTCTTGACTTAGGAAATGCCAAATGGAGAATGAAAGGATAGGGACTTTGTGTTATGCTATACTCATCAAACAAGAGTGAGGAATACTCAAGCTCTCTCCATCCTGCAAGTGTAGTCACAGAGGGTCAGTTGTATGTGTGCACTTTTTACTCACAGATTGAAAACTGGGCTTATTACTGTTATGGTTTTTATTTTAAGAAGTTAGATAAATTTATCTTAGTATCTCAGAAAGAAAACAATGACAAAAGATTAAGGGTAATTCATTGCATTCACTATTTTAATCCAATCTTTAACCTATCTTGTACAAAGAGAACATCTCAATGCTTTTGGCCAATAGTTTAATTGAGATATGATGAGCTCTCTTTCTGTATATCTTCTGTCAGGACAAAATGGTTATAGCTGTAAAGAATGTGCACTAATGTCATTAACCTCCTTCCCTGCCAGCACATTTAAACTAAAGAACAAAGGCATAATTCCACCGGGACTGATGATGGACTTTAAGTAGAATTGTAGGGGCTGCGAATTATCTGCAGTAGTAAATCATTGTACAAATAGCCCATTAAAGTCCATTAAAATTGGAAAGGTTAGAGTTAGTGCAATTCTTATCCAAGCCTTGAATGTTAGTGATAGCCCATTGCCCTGTGGTAGCTTGAACTGTACATCATGTGCCTTAGAAAAGGAAAGCTCTTATTTTTCGCTTTCCCATTACGCTCTAGGGTGATCTAAGGATCAGTTAAAAATTCCTGTCAAAAATAAATACTGAGAGATTGAGAGTTCATCGTTTGTAGAGTCCCAACAAACAATAATCTGTTTTACTGCTCTTATACGGGCATTGATTAGAGCTGTTAGATTCTGATTAAATCTTATGATTCCTGATAAGAGGTTTCTGAAAGATCATATAAAGAGAGAAATGTCAAACTACTATATTCTTATACATTATATCTGAACTAATACCTCACTTCTCACATGGGCCTCTGTTAGATGGAAATTATTGTCATGTCTCTGGTAATCTAGGGTCAGTTCGTGTGGGTAAGCAAGAGTTTACATTTGTTATGTGATAGGCAGATAAGAGAAAGAACTGTTTCACTTAGTTGTGAGTAGTAGACTTCCTGCAAAACCATTTTCCTCAGAATTTGCAAATACTGATTTACGAGCAAGAATTTTTCAAACACCTTTCAGTTTTCAGTAGTCGCTCAATTATTTGGCCACCCTACCTGTGCCCCTTTGCATTTCCTTGTATTGCCTTCCTCTGTCATTATTTGTCCTTTCAATGGACGCCACCCCCCTCATTCTAGCCACTTCAGGAGCCTCCTAGCTGTAGCAGGATTGCTCCAATTTCAAGTTCTCCTTGTCTCTGATGTCCCTGTGTTTCCCATTTGGATTTCTTGCCTGTTTCTGACCCATTGTTTCTCCATGTTCTTTTGTACTTGAGTACTTCTGAATTTTGAGGGCTTGCCTAATCAAAAGGCCCTTTTAGCTTCCTAACCTTTGTTCCGTGAATCTAGTTTCCTGGTCTATCTCCAAAATCAATGGCCACACACTATTCTAATGTTGCAACAGTGAGATGCCTGAACTTGAACAAGTGTCTTTTAATCTCTTTGTTCTCAATATTCTCACTAAAAACTAAGCTCAATGGTACTTGGAGGTCTTTCATTCTGATATTTCCATGGGGTTGAACTGCTAACACAATGTACAGATTTGCCAGTTTGTATCATGGTTATAGTGACTTTCAAGTAAATAAATATTGGTATTTAATATTGGTGAATAACTGGTATTTAAACAATTTTTTTTGTCACTTTCTATTTTCCAAAAAGATTGGTTGTAGAAAGTACTTCTAAGGTAGTATTTTAAAACAAAAAAATTATAATGAATATTTCAGTAGATTTTTAAAATATTTCAAAGAATGTACTTTGGCATAAATTATTTGTAATTTATATGACTTGATTCTACCTAACTATCCATCTCATGCAATATATCATATTCTAAAAGAAATATAAATGCAAACTATTAATATTTTTGATCCCCTAATATATGCCAAGGCCTGTTCTAAATATGTTTTATATATCAACTCATTTATTTCTCAAAACCTATCATATACTATTGCTACTCCCATTTTACAGATGAACTGAATGAGGAAGAGATGTTAAGTAACTTGTTCAAGGTTAGACAGAATAGAAATCAGGATTTATACAAGGCCGTCTGGCTTGAGAGTTTGTGCTTATAAATATCCCACTGTCTGCCCTTCACAACCAATTCAAAGAAGGTCCTTGAATGGAGTGTATTGAAGTACAGTCTCCTGAAAAGGCAAATAAGGTTTGTATTTATAAAAAAACAAAATTTCTAACACTCTCCCATACCATCTTACTTTAAAAAAGTCACACAATAAAAGCTGCTTATCAGTCTGCTTGTGCTTATTCTCTTTTCTTTCCCCCACTAAACACAATCTGAATGGCTTTTTTTCTATTCTCCCCACCTGTCCCTTACTCACCTCCCAGATATAGTTTATTTTCCCCAGAGGCATATGTCCTTTACATATGAGTTAGTTTGATTCCTTTAGCTTATCCAGTGCAGTGTTTCTACTTGTTACTAAACACAGATCAACATGAAGAGAACCCAAGTGAGAGCTTGAAGAATTCTTCATAAAGCAGAGTCGAAGAATTGTATTACCTTAGTACTTACTGACCTGTATACATCTATATAATTTCAGGTGTAGATGTCTTATATGGAGTTCAATTATCAGTCATTTGAATTTTTATGGGTTTCTCCACATGTAAGATTTCAATCTTTAGGTTTACTTCCATCTCTAGAATTCCCTGGATGATGAAAATGAGAAATATCTGGGGCCAGATGTTTGGACTAGTGTCATGGAGAGATATACTTAATATATCTCTTCAAAGAAGTGAAATATTTCAGCTATCTAGATATTTTTTTTTTCTGAAAACTTACAATAACATTTAAAAAGATAATGTCTGCTTTGAAAATAATGTAAACTATGAGTTTATGCCATGTGTACTAATTTCATGCTTTTGCTTAACCGACTCACAAGTTGGACTGATTTTATTCTTTTGGAGCTTTAGAGAATGAATTAATCAGCACCTGGTAATATGTGAGTATGCGTGCTCATGTTTGCTAATAGAGGGAAGAGGGACACATCAGGCTGACTCATCATCAGTGCAAGGATTTTCACTTCCGTTTCAGGCAAGACTAGAACTCAGATGAGTTTTTATCTAGACGCACCGCTGATTAATCTCACTATATGATAACATTTAGATAGTCGTTCATAATTATGAATGTTTAAAACAGCTTTATTTTCTGGAGATGGAACTTGTAGTTTTTTGTGGTTTTTCTTTTTCATATATTCACTGAACTTACAGATCTTATTAGGAATTGAACTGTTGGGAATAAAGTATCAAAGACGCAAGGAAAATTGCTCTAGGGAACAAAAACATAATTGATAGATTAGAAAAATATACATGAAAAGTCAAATACCAATAGGATAATTCAATTAAGTGATATGTCGCAGTTCCTGGAACTTATCTGGGTAGATAAAGTCGTTGGTTTGCTAAGAATAAACAAAAAAATTAGCTGATTTAGATGCCAAATATAAAGTACTGAACACACTTAGTTTGTTCCTTAGAAACCTCCTCAGATTTTCACTCTGAACCTAGTAGTTCTTGGTTCACATACAGTCTTAATAAATTTGAACATATATTATACCAACCTTTAGCAGATTAAAAACAACTAGGTAGTTAGAAAGTGGAGGACTTTACATTCAAGAAATTTAAAAATATCAAGGGATAAAAGTAGACTACTTAACAATCAGACAATAAGCAGAATAATTAAAGGTTTAAATGCTCACAAGAATCTACTGCTAGAGTTGCAAGAGCTCCAACCCTACCCATTTCCTCATGGGAGATAGTGATTTCCATGAATAGCAGAAGGAATATCAATAATCTGAACCTTTCCTTGCCCAGAATGTCAAAAGTGACTCATTCTCCTCAACAGAGAGAGCCAGAGAATTCTAAGCAGTATGGCTCTTTGGCCAGACTACTACCTGCAGCTCCCGAGGGAGGCTCATGAACAACCATTTCCAGCATCACCTCTCTGAAGTTTCTGATATTCATTTTTCCCAGAGGATTTGGGCCTTGACAGCTGGAGAGCTATTTGATTCTGTCTCAATCATCTCAATTAACTGCTTTTATCAGAAGATAGAGTCTACTTTATTTTGTCAGTATTGATGACACACCATTCTTTTAAAGACATACCTCTAAAAAAGAGTTATGTTGAGAACTACATTGAGGCGATATGCCTTTGTCACACCACACAAATTGATTCCTGACCATTTCTTTTTTGAAGAAAGATCAGATATTAGAGAAGGAACAGCACATTCATACACTATGTGGTACTTTTGATAGATATTACAGGACCTATTTGTTGGGATATAAATAGAGTACTCAATTTTTCCCTGTCTGAGAAATTCGTTAATTTCTAGGAAGAAATCAAAAAGGTTCATGAAAAAAACACACAGTAGAAAAATATTAAATTAGCTTTTATAAAAATGCTGAAGATGTTATTAAGTTCCCAGAACTTTTTCATTTTTAGGTTTAATATGAATTTGGAGGAATGCTTATAATGATTTTACTTGGAATTTTTCCTTAATCATAGTTGCAAAATTGTTTTCACATAAGAAACTCTTCAATTACTGGTTCTCAAATTATTTTCAAGTCAATCCTATTTATTTATATACTATTACTATGGTTTAAAGAACTAAAGAAATTTTTTTAACTAATTCACATTAATATTTGGTAATTAGAATAGTATAATTGATATTTAATAGAAAATTATTTTCCTTTTATATTTTTCTCAAGAGAAAATATTCTCTATTCCTAATTTTTATATTAACATATTTTGGGGGCTAAGTTTATTTTTTAAAATAGCACAGTTTCGTTTGTATAATAAAGTCAGTGAGTATATTGAATTTAATTAAAAAATAAAATTTAAGAAAAATACATTATAAGGAATATGCTTTTGATGTGGGAATATTTTTTAAATTATTATATCCATTACATTAATTAATTCTTATATTGAAGCACATAAATATTTGGGAGACATTTTTAGGATCTTTAATGAGATCCTGAAACCTTCTGAAAGCTGAGAAATGCCTTTTATTTTTCCAGAATCTAATACTAAGTATTGTACTTGATAGACTATATGAACCTGGTAAAATGGCTATATTTCCAATGGATATAATTCCAAGGTAATTTAAAAATAAATGGATTCATCTATTTATTCACTCATTCTTTCTTTTATCCAGGAACACATATTTCTTGAATAGTTAATCATATATGCCAGACATCATATTTTATGATAGAAGAAAAAGATTAAGAAGAACACATCTAATGTTTAAACAGTTCAGAATGTTTTAAAAATAAGAAAAATAGGTCTGTTTTCTAAGCCACTTTATCAGTCTAACATAATTCTGATACAAAAGAATAGCATAAACAAAAAGGAAACTATAAATATATTTTCCTCATAAATAAATAAAAAGATAACAATAATTAAACAGCTAAAAACTCATTGAGCAGTGAGTGATACATCGAATGATTAATTTATCATGGACAAAGGGAGTTTATCCCCCAAAATGCAAGCATGGTTCAACATTAGAAAATTTTTTGTTGCAACTTATTACCTTATGATATTAAAGAAAAAACCGCATTAATATGAAACAGTCTGTGTAGATTAAGGATATGTTTAATGATATGTAAAAAAGAACATGTTTAATAATTGTGATGGAAAACACACTACCATATTCAGAATTAGAGAGAAGACAATAATTTACTTGCTTGAAATTTAAAAACAAAAGGCAGTATAAACAGAGAAATATTCCATAAATAAAATTAAAAATATAACTTATAGACTTTGGTTCTAGATAAAGTGTCATGAAAATGTGTTGTGTTTATTTTTTCCTTCTTTCTCTGTCCTCTTATGCTTAACCCTGAACAGAGTGGAAGTGGACAGCTTCTGGTTGGAAGTCTTAAAAAGGCAGCCATGGAACCTAAAAGTTCCTCTAGGAACTTTTAAAGAGATGGAGCTTAGGATGGGCACTCAGTAAAGTTGCTTGTGAACTGGGCTCACCTCCAATTTGTGTTGGGCCAGACGAAAGTCACATAACATCTTTGAAGTGCTCAAAGAAAAGAACTGTCAACTCAGAGTTGTACATCAGTGAAAATGTCCTTCAGGACATAAAGTGAAACAAAGACATTCTCAAATTTTTTTAAAAGCATAGTTGTTGGCAGCAGCCCTACTTTAAAAGAATTGCTAAAGAAAGGTCTTCTGACAGAAGAGAAATGATATGAGAAGGAAATTTGGAACATCCATATGAAAAAAGAGAAACCCAAAGGGAAAATATCTAAGTACATATAATACATTATTCTTAATGCTCTTGAATTCTGTAAAAATATGTTTGATGTTTGAAAGCACAAAATATAACATTCTCAGATAGGTGTTTCAGTGTTTGTAGAGGTAATTATATGACAGCTAACTGTAGCATAAAAGAGAGAAGATAAAGGGAGTTTATAGTGGTAACATTTCCACTTTCCAATTAGGTGGTAAAATATTGATTTTAACTAAACTGGAAATAAACAAGTATATATTTTGCAATTCCTAGAGTAAGCTCTAAAAAATTATACAGATAAATGTAGTCAAAATGACTATGAAAGTGGAATTTAGAACAGTGAATAAGAAAAGTATCAGAAGAAAAAATAAACCCACCAATGGCCAAATGATGTTAAATTTAGGAAAAATATATTCTTTCTTCAAAGTCTCTGTGGAAATTTTATATAATATATCTTTGATAATTAAAAAAACATTATCTAATATCTCTTTAGGGATATGTTGCATTGAAAAAACAACACGCACACAACAAAACAGTGAAACGAGTTGAATGAAATAGCTATAGGATTTTTTTAAACTTTTCTATTATTGCAGCTATTTGATTTATGAAGACAAATGCTATCATTTTACGATCAATCAGAACCATTAAATAATAATAAATAATCATTACTATTTCCTTTGAATGATCAAGTGCTAAAGTTTGAGAGGTGTGTGTACGTGTGTGTGTGTGTGTGTGGCTGAATTTTAGAAGTACATATTTTAATTTATTAAAGTCTTTTTTACATGAGAAATTGAATGTTACATTTCGCTTTTAATTTTATTTCACTAACGATTAATACTTACAGAGACATTTCATCGGGCAAGTTTCTACTAGTCGCTTTATATTCTGTGACTTAAAGCAACATGCATTGATTTTATAGAGCAACTGAAAGTCTCATATATTGCTGGTGAGAATACAAATTGGTACTTTAAAAAACTTGGCAGCGTCTACTACAGATACATGTGATCTCTATGCACTAGTTTTCTATTGTTGTGTAACAAATTACCACAGCCTTACTGGTTTAGAAAAATCCATATTAGCTCACTGTTCTGTAGGTCAGAAGTCCAACACAGTGTGGCTGGGTTATCTGCTTGGGGTATCACAAGGCTGAAATTAAGGTGTTGGAAGGACTGAGTCCTCATCTGGAAGTTCTGGGGAGAAATCCATATTTTAGCTCAGTGAGGTTGTTGGCAAAATTTGGGTCATCGAGACTGTGAGAATGAGATCCTATTTCCTTGCTGGCTGTCAGCTGAGGGCCTCCTCAGCTCCTAGAGACCACTCTTCAGTCCTTGCATGTGGATCCCTGTATCATCAAGCCAGCACAATGCAGCAGGTATCCCTTGTGATTTGAATCCATCTGACTTCCTCTTCTACTCCCAGAGAAATCTGTCTGCTTTTAAAGCAATTCATGTGGCTAGATTAAATCTACATGAATATCTCCCTATCTAACCTGGATAATTTCTCTATTATTAGGCACGGTGTCTTGGGACCATTTTTACCATTCTGTTTACCTCTTTCTATGACTGAGCAGTTTCAGTCCTAGATATATATATACCCAACAGAAATGTGTACATGTGTTCACCAAAATACAGCACAAGAATGCTAATAGAAGCTTATATTAGCCAAAATCTGGAGAAATTATTCAACAACAATAGAATAAGTTATGGTATATTCTTAGAATAGAATACAGAAATGAGAATGAACAAATTAAAACTATTTGCAACATGAATGACTCTCACAATCACAGTGTGTAGTAAGCAAATAACAATGTTCTATGGAAGCAAATGGAGAGGTACCTAACCAGGTCCAGAAAGTCACAGAAAGCTTCCTGAGGAAGGTACAGCTTTCACTGCAAAGAATTAGAGTGATGGGAGAAGAGGGAAGACATAACTGAACTTACATTGAAAGAATAATCTGAATGTAACACACCTATAAATATTATGAATAGATGGCAAATGGCGAAAATGGGGGGATAAAAGGTGTGCCTGGAAAATTTGGCAGGGGTCCAAACATGGAGAATGTCATAAGCCATATTAAGAAGATTGATTTTAATCCTATAGGTGATGGGAACATGGGGTTCCTTGCAAAATGAAGGATAGGAACATATTTACATTTGGCATAACTGACACTGCAGAGTAGAAGATGAAATTAAAAGAGAAAAATATGGAGGAAAGTAGACTATTCAAGGGGTACTGGTGAGAGATGATGGAAACCTGAATTAGCTGGCTTGAAGAGAGAGAGGGACAATATAAGAAGTACGGATGCCTTGTATCTGCCTCCCTTCCCAAAATCTCCTGTTAGAGTCTAAATTCATGCTAAAATATAATTGATTAATAATTACAGTTGTTCAATATTTCATGTCTCCCAAAAGCAGGCGAGATTACCAATTAAATAGGAATCTAGGCTCTAAGTTGGAAAGGTGACTTCTAGTTGTATAATCACAGGTATTTTTCTGAACATGGTTTTATTTCGTTGTTTGTTTGTTTCCTTATTTCTAACTCATTGGGACTTTTCCAAATGCACCACACCTATAGGTAAGGGAACCAGAACAGAAAATATATTCCAAGGCTGAGGTGTCTGAGCAAAATCTGTGCTTTAATTCTATGATCTTCACAAAGTCAGCAACTGTAGAGATTGGGGACAGAAATTCTTCAGGACTTTCACATGCTGTTATGACCAGTGGAGTAGTTATGTAAAGGAAATTTCCTAAGCCATAAATTTACTATCTTTGTTAGAAAAGCCCCATAAAGTCAGTTCCTGTGGACACATAATAGGCCAACAGGAGGCCAATGACATCTGGGTAAATGTGTTCATTTGGACTTGCATATAAAAGTGGTATAAATGTTCTCTTCTTTTTAAGTTTCCTTCGTGATTGTATTTGATAAAGGCTTCCCTGAGGTTTTAATCCTAATTGGTTTACAAAGAGAATGCAATTGACTTTTGAAATAAAGTGCATGTGTTGATATAATTAATGTCACTCAAGTTCTCCATAAATTTAATTATTGTAACTGTTTTCAATAGAGAAATAAAGAACTAATTTTTTGTTACTCTAATTGAACTAAAGTTAGTCTAGAATTAGTGTTTATTCCTTATTCCTTTGGAATTGATTGCCCTTTTGTTCTCCCCACCATCTTCCTCCCTCCCCCGCTCCCTCCCTCCCTCTCTCATATCTTTCATCATCTCTCATGTCTCTTAAGGGAGAGCTCTTATGTTTTGCTATGAATAGTTTGACATCAGAACCTTTCATCTTGTAAATATTCCAAACTTTATCTCTAATTTCTCTACCCACAACAAGACTTTTAAATTTCTTAGAGAAAAATAAAATGGAATGTCTTTTAGCAGAATTTTACTTTGTTGAAAGTTTTAACTTTTCTCCCATTTTATCATCACAGTTTGATTGAGTTATCTTAATAAATCTCTTTTTTTTTTTCTATCTCTAGATCTTTATATAGTTTTCCCTATTTTAGATGGACTCATTCAGTATGTACGCTTTGTTCCAGGCTTTTTTCACTTAGGATGGCTTGAGATTCATCCATGTTGTCATATTCCTTTTCATTGATACATTCCATTGTATATGCCATTTATTACTCTTTTATTGAGAGACATGTGAGCTGTTTCAAATTAGGACTATTATTAATAAAGCGGCTGTAAATATCCTACAAGTCTTTTTGTGGACATCTGGTTTCCAACATGTGGATTGCATTTATCTTTTCTCTATGATATACTTTCTTAGCATATCATACAATATAAGTCTACTTTTTATTCTCTCTCTCCCCAGTGTTGCCATAGAATATTAGATATTTGTTTTTTTTAAATTCAGAAGTTTGGAGTCCTCTGTTGCAAGAAGACTTTTATGTTTATCTTGTGGCTCCAACAAAGCTGCCCTTTCTTCTCATTTTTTTTCCTACCATTTTCTCTCCTTAAAATAGGTTTCAATCTTCTCCAGACTCTTCAAACTCTCATGTTTCTTATTTTTTGTATTATTTCACATTGTGTATATAATACTAGTTTATCACCTCTAAGTCAGATTATAGTAAAAGCATTTCAACACCTTACTTTCCTCTCCATGCAGCCAGTTTGAATAAACACAAAAAGGTTTGAACGAATGCCTCTGGCAGAAGACTTTGGAATATTTTCTTGGGCTTCTGTGTGGTCAAGACTGATTTCTCAACTATTTCCTGCATGACTCTTTTGGTCAATGACATGCTGCAATTGCAAAAATTGCATATGGGTGGTCAGTCCCCAAAGTGGCCATTCTCTGGGTTAAAATAAATGAACTGAGAAAACAACACTTGCAAAACAGGTTAGGCTTCCATTTCCTAAAGTGGAAAACACACCGTAAAGTTGGTTATCATATTGTCTCTTGATTGCAGATAAGTAAAATCTTTCTTTCTTATTAGGGGTTGTAAATTTTATTGTTCTAGGTTTTTTTCCTGTAAAACTGATCAAAGCTATGGTTCATCACTAAAATCTTAACATCATTTCCACAAAATTTCTATAGGTATAATTGTACAAAATTCTTTGTAGATTCAGTGGGTTTCAAGATTTTTCAAAGCACATGAAACCTATTTTAGACTTTTCTCAAAGAAGTATAGCACAGCGATCAAGATCATGGCTTCTGGAGTGAGGACATCCAACACACAGGCTTTGTGAACTTGAGTAAGATTCCAAATCTGTAGATGCCTCAGTTTTGTCTTTTAAATAGGGATAAAAATATTAGATCTGATCTTATAGGGTTGTTATGAAGGTTAAATTAGTATTTTGAAAACAATGCCTGACACATGGTAAACACTGTATACTTATTAATGAAATAAACATAATTAATTTATCAGATACTTCTTGAGTTCAAAGCTTCAGATATAACAGGTCATCACTATGATCCCTCTTCATCCGAATTTCTGATCACTGAAGTCTTAATGGAGCCACTGAAGAATCTATTAAAGTTATTTCACTGGCTAATTTGGACTTTCCTATTCTTTTTAAGTGTTGTTTATTCTTATACTGGTATCAATTGTTTAAAGAATTAATGTGTAAATTGGGTAACAAGCAAAAACTTGTATTATTGAATTATACAATATTGGAGCTACTATATTGTTACTAGAAAAAATAACAAAAAAATCTCAAAGAAATTCTATTTTAATAATTTACACATGCTTTCTCAAGAAATTAATTAATTAGGAGAGAACTTGGTGGAGTTAAGATCTACTTTTGTGTTGGAAGTAGAGGAGAATATGGTGAAGAATTAAAATTTAAAACGAGAAAGACTGTGTTATATTTCCCCTCCAGTTTCAGTCTTATTTTTCTCTTTAGTGGCTTTTATTCTCATCTAATTTTTAATAATAAAAAGGTGAAATACTCTGCCTATAAACCTGTGAGCAAATTATATTCACTACTGTTTGATTTTCTTAATTTTTTCCTTTCTTGTCCTTCTCACACTTTTTTTGCTATTAATTCTTCATTTAATCTTCAGCCCCAACTGCTCTAAAACTTTTTTTTATTGTAAGTAGGACTCTTTTTGTGTGTGTGGCGGGGAGCTCGAGGGAGGTCCTAAAACACAATTCATAATTGAGGAGTAAGAAAACTTTTTTTTACTCAAAATGCTGTGAATCAACTGTGATTAGCACTAAAGCTGTCAGTTGTAGAATTTACTGAGCTAAAATAGAAGTAGTTCACTGGTGAAGACTAGAAACTAATTCCTCTTAGAGGAAGAAAATGTCTTAGAGGGTTTTCTTCCTCTAAGAGGAAGATATTTTATGTAAAAAATGAGTGGTAACTGAGCACTTTGAGATTTCACTTCTTAATTCAGTTCAAATAAGCACAATCTTGCTGAAAACAAAACAAAACAAAACAACAAAACAGTTCACCTTTGCATCAGCAAGTGAATCAGGATTAAGCAAGTTATATCCTTCTGCAGTCAGGGAAAGGAATAGTGCTGGGCATCGTACTTGTATTCCTTCTTTAATGTTTCTGTGGGTATCACTTGGTGGCTTCTATTTTGTAAGTGATGATTTCCAGACTCTCTTCTGTTCCCTGTCTAAATAGAAGGTGATTTGAGCCTCACTAAATTGCTGTCACGCTGCTATAAAAGTTTAAGCCAGATCTTGAGAAAATCATATTTTATTCACATAGATATTCAGTAAAATTAATTAAATTTAAGGCACATTTTTTTGTTTTAATAATGCTAACCCGACAAATGAAATAAACATTAATTTAGCAGTAATTTTTAGCAGTAATTTAATGTTCTTTTAAAATAATGGTTTAATTACATTGTATTTGTTTTTAACTTTTTAAAGGATCTAAAAGGCTGTGTTGAACAATGTATTATCATATCCTAAAGAAAAACTAGAGCCATTTTGATAGGTGTCAGTAGGGAAAAGAGCCCTAGGGTTGGCATAAGAGATCCAGGTCCTGCTGCCCCATAAATCTTGGCTCTATCAGCAGAAATCAAAGAGAATCCACTCACTAGGTTAGTCTCTACCAACAGGGAGCAAAAATGAACCACACTTGAGACTTAAAGCATGCCTCCCCCAGCAGTGTATGTGGAGGAGGGCTCTGCATCCACCTTGCTCCTTATAACTGTTTTCTGATCATTCTTTCTTCTTTCTCACCACGTTCAAGAAAAACAAAATCGAAATAAAGAAACAAAACCCACCGACCCAAAACACCAAACAACAACAACAACAAAACACCATTGCTTGAGTCTCATGTCATCAGATTGAGTGCTTCAGAATCCTGTAATCTTAACTTTCACCCTATTTTAGCCATACCCTCCCATGGTCATATTTTATGCCTAGTCATTACCAGTAAATGCAACACATCATAATTTCAGTTTCATGCAGCATACACTCTGACTACCACCTCCTAAATTTTCAACTCATTTCCACAAACTTTTCAACTCTTGTTAACCCAAATAAGCAGGTAAACTGAGCTAATCTTGAATTACCAAAAATTGAATTTATTTTGGAATGGTGGAAGAATTGCAATTTAGGAAATGCATGTTGTAGAAAGTTACAAGCAAGTCCATTGAGGATTTGGGATGAGCTATATTTATGGGCAAAGAGTGCAAAGTGCCTGGAGAGGTCCAGCCAGAGTCCAAGCGATAAATTCATTGGCTTGATAATGGGGAGAGATGATTGGCAGATGTTCATGGGTCAGGCGATAAGTCTCAGTCTTCTGTAAATAGGCATTTATAAGAAATCAGTCTCTTAGTTCTTAAGTTTCAGTCTTCTGAGGACGCATGTGTGAGAATATTCATTTCATGTCCTCTGGTGTCATTTTAGATTGAAATCCTTTCACACCCTCCACATGCTCCATTGATATCACTGTTTCATTATTCTTCGTTTATTTGATATGCTCTTGCTTTCCTTGGCAAGCTTAAATTCCATGGTCAATCCTTATAATTACTGTCTTGCACAATTTGACACCTTCATAACTCTTTGCCCTACACTCTTGGCAGAACCACAACTCTGGCTATATCTGACTCTCTGCCCCCTCTCTGCCAGCCCTTTTGTAGCTTAATGTTGTAGAGAATACATAACCAATATTAGCTTGTTCCGCTTCATAATGATGAGCATGAAACTCACAGTGGACCCCTCACAGTCTCATGAAGTTATTTTAGTGTTCCCTGATCCTTTCCATCTCTTGTTCTCTTCCATGATTATTTCTTATCTT
Organism: Pteropus medius; assembly: GCF_902729225.1. Taxonomy (NCBI): domain Eukaryota; kingdom Metazoa; phylum Chordata; class Mammalia; order Chiroptera; family Pteropodidae; genus Pteropus; species Pteropus medius. The sequence continues at coordinate 1,972,167 of NW_024351073.1, forward strand.
CTCATTTCTCTGATAACTTCTAAGTGTTCATCTCCTATTTTTACTCTCAGCTGATTATGTTACTTAACTGAGAAAATTGCAACAACCAGATAAACCACATTTACTCTCTAATTGTCATCTGTGCCCACGGGCTCAGCCTTCTTATTGATAAATGACCCGTAAGCCTATCTCAGGCCACTTCTTGCCATCTTCATTGCTCCCAGAGTTTTCTGAGCCATCACCATCATGTGGATTCCAGCCAACCTACCTGATCTCCTTGCCACCCTTATATAGTCTCATTACAAAGTGATGTTTTAATACATGAGTCAGATCACGGAACTATCCTACTCAAATCCTTTCAATAGCTCTCCATTTTACTCAAACTAAAACCCAACAACATTTTAACAACATGGCTTTGTAGAGACCTATCACCCTGTTATCCTTTCTCTTTGCTTATTCCTCTCCAGCCACTCTTTCCTCCTTTTTGTTCCTGGAGCACTCCAGGAGTTTTCTAATATTAGGATTTTGCATTTGCTTTTTTCTCTGCCAGAGTAATCTTCCTTTGTATGGGTCATTCTGTCACCTTCTTCAAGTCTTTTACAGATGTCTCTTCTCAATGAGAGCTTCCTTGACCACCTTATTCAAATTATAGCATTCCCATGCCCCTCAGCATTCTCAACACCCTTAAGGTGCTCTAGCTTTATAGCACTCATTGAATTCTAGAACATCATTTAATTCATTTATCAAGTTTATTGCTTATTGATGCTTTCTGTCTACCGGAATATAAGTTTTATAGGGAAGATGCCATTTTTTTTTCCCCTAGATGAATTTCAAATGCTAAGAATATTGTGCTGGCTCAGAGTAGACATGCAAATATGTTGGATAAATGATGACTATTCATAAAGATTTGATATTAACATTGTAAGTAAATTTCAGTATCAAATTTCTATATGTATGTATTTGATGGAATTATTTAGAATATTTAAATTAGCCAGCTAAGATGGAGAATATAAACTATATGCAAGGTATTATATACACACACCCACACTCATAAACACAACAGCCAAGTAATTTTAGTGAAGAACTTCTTTCATTTCTACAAGTAACAGACTATTAAGCCTGAGAGAATGGACAGCTCTTTAGTTAATGTCTTCTGGATAATATATTGTTCTTCAATTAAATTGTTCTGTTATGGAACTGGCCATAAGAATACTTACCTTGGAAGAGTAAAACAATTTATATACATATTTTTCATCTTCTACATTGTGCTTTGAGACAGCAAATGCTAGCAAGACATATCAATATATAACCATATGGTAAATCATACTAAAGAAATGCAGCTAGGAAAATAATAGCCTTAAATAAAAGTTTCCTATTTAGTCCATTGGTATATGTATAACATTAAAAATGATAAATTGGAAATATAGGATAATACTGTGGAAAAGAATTTGGAGAAAAATGTCCAATCCCATAAAAAATTAGAACTTCTTAATCCCTCCCTCATGAGTAGGTTGGATAATATGATAAACGATGAAAAAATTCAATCCTAAAAATGCTATTTTGAAATTAGATTTGGCCTACATTTTAGGATTTATAGAAATGCTGCACTTTTTATTTCCTATAATTATGTGATTGGGTTAGGTCTTAAAGTTACATGAAATATTTAAGATTGATGTACCAATGAAGACTGGTGCTCCAGAAAATAAAAGGGAGGTGTGGGTGTGTGCAATAAGAAAACATACTTTTCTACCTTTAGAAATCTTGACCTAGAGATTTTGGACCATAGATCTTACTATAATGGTGAAGGTTTTAGACAGAGACTGAAGTTCTAGTCAGATTGAAGTAGAATATTTAAAGGAATTGAATTTTTTTAACTCTACCATTTGACTCAATTTATAGCCATGAGTTCCAGAGCTATGCCCAGGGCCAGAGCCAGACCGTGAGCTTTCCTCTCTCTGTTTTAATCAAAGCAACCAGCCTGGCCCTGAGTGTTGGCAATAGAACAAAGTGGAGAGATAAACCGATTTTAAATAATGATGTTTTACTAAAGTCTCAAACTGTCTTTGGATACCCCTTTAGTACGATTTATAATTATAAAAGTTCATGAGGTCCAAACACCACTGGACTCAGAAGAATCCAAACACAGTGATTGCACCACAGCACCAATTGTCAGTTTCCAAGAGGGGAGAGCCCATGTTTTAATTATTGGGCCCCTGCCTGGGCTTCCTGCCCCATTCTTCATGTTTGAGCCAAGGCCGGCACAGCAAGCAGGAAGGGAACCAAGCTCACAGGTGAAAGTCTCACCTCTCTCCATCTGTTCTTTTATCAAGGAAGAGAGGTAAAGAATAGGGCAGAGAATTGAAAGGAAGAGGGAGGATAAAATAGGATGGAAAAAAGTGCAGAAATGATAAACATGTTCTATCTGCACCGAAGTGAGTTAAAGTTTTCCAGAAAGAACCAGCATGCTTCTTGAAGCCATTCCACCCATCACTGTCCTGCTGAAGCTGCTCTTTCAACCTTATGGAAAAGTGGGTAACCATATGAATATACTCATCTATTAGCCAGTACGTATTTCTAAAAAGCTTACCTACCCCTTCAAGGCTGGTCCCCTATTTTCCGGCCGATCCTAAATGTTTACCAGGATTTGGAAAGGAGAGTCATTAAAAATATACAAAGATAAAAAGTGCTAAAGACATACTGGTTGAGTTTATGTGGGTATGCAATAACAGGACCAAAGTCAAATATTCAAATATTTTTTCAAGTTTGGGGCATTCGAAAAAGAACAAAAATAAATTTAGTTAGTTTTTGAATTGACACATGTTTTTGCATTGAGGAAATGTTGCTTGTATTTGTTTTTGTATCTAAAGATTTGTTTTCTTTTTTTTTATTATAGATTGGATATTAATCCTTAAGTTATAGATTATACCACTGAAATAATAAAATTTAATTAAACCTTTAGCTTTTCTTTGGGACTTAGTAATAAAACAAAAAAATTAAAAACTCAATGACATCTTAGATATAATAATACTTAAATATAGTAATATACATGGAACTTCTTTGGAAAATATAGGCTTAAGTAAACTCAAATCACTCTTAGGATATTTATTTCCTTTTGTTTTTTCCCAAATTAAGATTGTTCAAAATAGACTTACGTTATAGACTTGGAAGCACAAAATTATTTTAGATTTATACTGCATAAAGCAGCTGAAGGAACCATTAGCAATTCTAATAGTGAGAATTAGAATTCAACTAAGGTTTTGGGGAACAGATATATGATTTTATAGAAAATATATTAAATGATGATTCTGATTATCATACACAGAACTGTTCATAAAGGTAATTAATGTTATTTAAATAATGTTCAGAATAAAACACATTGAAGGGAAAAATCTTTTATTTTCAAAATTTTTCTGCTAGAACAGAAATTATGCATGGTGAATAGACTAGGGCAGACATGGGGGAAATGGAAACATCTCTTTATTAGCTTTTTAAATTTAAATTATTTCACTTCTTAAGGTCTTTGTCATCTATAAAACAAGAAGGTTGGAACATATATCTTAGGCATTCTTTCTCTCTTTGGGTTTCTTGTTTTTTTTAATTTAAAGAAGGAACTAATTTAAAGAAGGATTTATTTTTTGTTTTTTTAATTTAAAGAAGGAACTTAATTTAAAGAAGGATTTATTTTTTATATGAGTGTTTCCTTTGGAAAAAAGTACCGCTCAGAGATAGTAAAGTGTTTAATCCCAGTGAATATGGTTCAAGCTTGTATTCAAGTCCAGATCAGTATTATATGGAATTCCATCGCAATGTCCTTTCTCTTTTTGAATCAGTATTAATAGCTTACGTTTTGTTCTCCTCAAGGAGAAAAACAGTGAACTGATAGATAAGGAAGCACTATTGTATACTGTGTTTTGGTCTTTGACAAGGACTTTCTTGGCCAAACTTTAATAGGGCTCCTTTGAGCCCTTTTCTCCAGCAGATCTCTTCCATGACCTGCTGAGCTCAATTTCAGCAAAGAATCCTGCTAACCCAGTTTATCAAAAATGTTCCCACTCTTGATATTCAAATAAAGCTTCACTTCCTCCATCTTTGATGGCTAATCAAGTTCTTCTTTCCTCTCACCTTTGATACCTACCCACGTTCCTCTCACTAATTTTCCATCCTCTCTCTCACCCAGCTCCCTGGCTATAAATCTCCACTGGCCCCTATTGTATTCAGAGTTTAATTCATTCTCTACCTTTTATTACAATAGTCTTGAACCCTACTTTCCTTGTCTTGAATAATGTCTTCTTTGACGTTTTTAACAAGTGTCTGATATGTAATTTTTCTTTTAATATCGTCAAACAAAGGGTAACCCAGCAAAGCTCAGGCAATGCTAAGGTATCTCTCCTTTAACCTCTTCTAGAAAAGCAGAGGCACTAGGAAAAAATGAGCCTGAGCCTGTTTCTTCTCATGCAGAGGAAGAGAGTGGGTAGAAGGATGAGGAGCAGGAACTCTGGAGGAAGACACATCAGGGATTGAATTCTGTTACCAGTGCTTGAATTGCTGTACGCCTTTGGGCAAACCTTTATTTCTTTACCTACAACGTGGGCATAATAATAGCGCCTGCCTCAGATATCATTACAGGGATTAATTGAAATAAATGTTAAACTCTTACTGGAACTTTGTAGGTTTTCAATAAATGTTAATAATAATCACAAAATTTTTCTACTCAGAGCAGGGTATCACTCCTGCTGACCATCAGGCCATCGTTCCAGCTCCACTCAGCCTTGCAGGCACTAACTAGGCAGACCAAAAGAGCCACGTGCAACAGACAAAACTAAACTCTGGGTTTAGACTAGCTTCTAAGCTGCATTTGTGTCCTGACCCACTGAGCTTGGCACTGCTTCTCAGGTAGTAGATGTTTCAATATATTACTGCTTAATTCTAGAGATATAACTAAATAAAAGAGTGAAAAGGGGTGACTTAGATACTCTGGGTATTCTGCATTTATAATAAAATGCTCTACCTAGGGATAAGTGAAGCACTTACAAAAATCTCTTAGCAACTGGGGAACCTGAATCATAAAGGCAAGAGGTTAGGTATGCAGCCCATAGAGGTTACATTTCAATTAGAGAGAGGGGCTAGGTTAATTAAGCATACTCCAGGCACCACCTAAGCTTATGTGTTTCCATGGTATTTACTGGTCTACAAATATGGCTATTGTAATGACAATTAGAGAGATGCCATTTTTGAACTATATAGTTTCTGTCCCTGTGGAAATGTTTTTCTTGCCAAGATCTAATACTTTACGAAATTCTTAAGATTTTTTTCATTATCTTTATGTTACAATAAAATTAGAGCCACAAATATGGGAAGTGATAGTACAAACAGGAAAGAAATGTTGGTAAGACATTTTAATCCATGAAAGATATCTTAAAACATTTCTCCTTATTCAATGGGCCAAGGCACTTATGATTTCCTATTACTTCATTCTGACTCTGTATGTGTGTTTAATCAACAAGTCTCTATGAAAAAAATCCACTTCTTGTAGAGTATAATATATCAATGTTCCCTCTTTAAGGAAGAGTCCTGATTATCAGTTTTCAATTAGAAAGTGTTTATTGAAAGTATACTATGTAAAGTACTGTATTAGGAAAAAGACATCAGAGAATTATTTCAAAGGAATAAAAACCAGGGTTGGTGTTATGTTATATACATATAAAGAATAACAGAGAGAGAACATTCAAAGATGGCTTCCAAACCGGGAGACTAGAAGAACAGTGGTTGTCAGTGCTTAAATGTGAGTTAACGGTATTGCTCTGAGGACCTGTCTTTTTGACTAACCAAATATACGACCTCCTTAAGTAATTTAATTTATTTGGTTCAATTTTCTCATTTGTAAAATGAAACAAATGACTTAGGGCATCTCGAAGCCTTAAAAACTCTGTTTTTATGAATCTCACTCTAGCTGTGTCAAATTAGTGTGCACACTGAACTCCACAATGCTGAGCAAGTCTTAGAACTGTCTCTAGCTAATCAATACTTCCAGTTTCTTTAGTCTTTTGCTGGATACCATAGACCAATTTATGATAGCATGAGTTGCTACTACATTATATGGCTGTTTAATATTCTGTGTAACCTAGGAACAACATTAATTTGAACTTAAATATATAAATTGCTCTTTTCAAACTCTTTTGATTGTTTTCTTCAATTCAAGGGAATTTTATAACATTGGTATGATCTTAAGCAAGAATGTGAAGTTCATTACTCCAACTCGTTGAATCTAAGGCAATAGGAATAGAAAACAATATCCCCCAAACAATGAAAACTAACATTCAGGTAAATTAAAAAGCTATTTACATGCATCATATCTTTTAATATTCAAAACCAACTTCTGAAAGTTAAATAGTAATTTTATTCTGTTGTTCTAGCTGATAAATTTGAGATTTAACAAAGTTATAATTTTACTAGCCATTAAGAACATAGTAGTGGAGTTGGAACTATATCTTGAGTTTTTCTAATCCCAAAATAGATTTTCTTAACTTATATTGTGAGGTAATTAAAACAGATTGTGAGTTACTCCAATGGATGAATAAGGTTTCTTCATGGACTAAATGAAACTCAAGAAACAGAGACAGGACAAAGCTGTTAGGTGCTGGATTAGCATCCATTTACCTACCACCATGCTGTGTTGGTGGAAAATAGAATACCTTGAAGCTCACATTTGAGAGTGAAAATTAAAGGATTGAATTAGAACCCCAACTCTCTACTCCTTCCTTTGTAGCTGAATAAAGCAGACAAAGAGATATTTCCTCTTAACTCATCACTGCACAAAGCAATTTAGCATTTCTTGCACCTTATTCTTCAGTGGTCAGATTATTAAGCCTGGAGATGTAATTCACTGTGACATATTTAAAATCTCAAAACATTTCTATCAGAGTTTACAGGAAAGTTGTTGGAAAGATCTTTCTACGTAAAAATGCTATTGCAACTATTAGGTAATTATTGATATTTTTCTCCACTTGTCATAAAGAATTTAAACAGTTGCTTAAGCTATGATATCATTTTTGAGCTAGTAATATGAAGCAGGAAGAAAAATCAGCACCTTCCTTATTAGTAACTTCTATGTCATGATAGAGTCTTCATAATTGTGTCTTTAATTTATGAAATACTAAGTACTATCATGTGAAAAGGATATGCTGTAGCTAAAGCTCCAAGGTGAAAGAAAAAAAAAATGGACAGGCTTAGAGAAAGTTTGTTCAAAATGTAATGGAAAATAAATCACATCGCTAAGAAAAGATTAGGACTGAAATACCTTCATTCTGTCTACCTAACTTTATTTTCCTTCATCATATATCTTATGAAGTATTTGTGCATTTTCAGTCATGTTTAGAATACATAATTAAATATACATAATAAGCATGTGGAAAAATTCCACTGGAAGTTTTCTTCGCAGCTTGTGGCTGAAAATGCAAAACCTAAGTATTTCTCAGTTCATTTTGTTTTGTTGCACTATTTTCTGAAAGCATATTATATACCTGTCATGGTGCTATTAGCAGGGCATCTGAAAATAGTGCACAAACATGCATTACCCTTGAAGAGTTTACAGTCTAATGGTTGAGAAGCATATTAGGTAAAGAAGCACACAAAAACATTATCTAATTGTATACTACAGTAAGTGCTTGAAAACAAGGGACTAACAGGGACTAACAGGGACTAACAATGGAGAAAAGGAGTCAGGAAGATACAGTAAGTTGTTAGGGAAGACTTCATTGAAGAAGAAACAAATGAAGATGGTAAGTTAGTTCAGCAAGGAGAGGGAGCTACTGCACTCCAGGCAAGGGAGAAAATAAACAGGTATAAAAAGTCCTGACAAGAGAAAGTGCTGGAAGAAGGCCAGTATGTATCTTTTTGAATTAGTGTTTTCAATTTCTTCAAATAAATACCCAGAAGTGAAATTGCTGGGTCATATGGTAGTTTTGTTTTTAATTTTTTGAGGAACCTCCGTACTGTTTTCCATAGTGTCTCCACCAGTTTATAATCCCACCAACTGTGTACGAGGGTTCCCTTTTCTCCACGTCCTCACCAACACTTATTCTTTGTTGCCTTTTTGATAATAAACATTTTGACAAGTGTGAGGGGATATCTCATTGTGATTTTAACTTAAATTTTCCTGATGATTAGTGATGTTCAGCATCTTTTCATGTGTCTGTTGGCCATCCGTATGTCTTCTTTGGAGAAGTGTCTGTTCAGGTCCTCTGCCCATTTTTCAATTGGATTGTTATTTTTATTGATGTTGAGTTGTGTGAGTTCTTTCTATATTTTGGATATTAACCCTTTATCAGATATATCATTTGCAAATTTCTTCTCCCATTCAGTAGGTTGTCTTTTCGTTAGGTTAATGGTTTCCTTTGCTATACAAAAGCTTTTTAGTTTGATGTTGATAAATGCACCCCCGTGTTCATTGCAGCAGAGAAAAACAAATACCATATGATTTCACTTATATGTGGAATCTAAAAAACAAAACAAATGACCGAACAAAACAGAAATAAACTTATAGATACAGAGGATAAACTGATGGTTGCCAGATCAGAGGGGATGGGCGAATGGGTGAAAAAGATAAAGGGGAAGTACAAACGGCAAGTTATAAAATAAGACACAGGGAAGTAAAGCATAGGAAATATAGTAAATAATAATGTAATAACTATAGTGATAGATGGTTATTAGATTTATTGTGGTGATTACTTAATAATATGTATAAATGTAATCACTATGTTGTACACCTGAAACTAATATAATTTATATGTCAACTGTAATAAAAAATAAATGAAAGAAGGCCAGTAAGGCTAGAGTCAAAGATCAAGTGGGAAGTGGGCAAGGGACAGAGGTGGAGAGGAACCTGAGATTAGGTCATGCAGCGTCTTGTAGGCCACAGTAAGAATTTTGAATAAATTGAAAGCAGGAGATTAACAAATCTCAATTTACATTTTTGAAATATCTTTCAATCTGCTATATGAAAAATGGACTGAAGGGGAGCACAATTGGAAGTAAAAAAAAAGGTGTAGAGTGCTTTTGCAGAGGTCTAGCAAAGCAAAGGGAGTAATGAGAGGTAGAACAGGAAAAAAATGAAAGCCAATTTGAGATAGACTTGATCAGACTTGTTATTGGGATACATGTGGGAGGTGAGAAAAAAAGATAGTTTAAAAAGAATCAGGAAAATCATGGGAGATCAGAACAGTACTACACTGTTCTTTATCTTTGTAGTAGTTTGCGTACATAGGCTTATGCATTAGTCAAAACTCGGTAAAAATACCTGTATGATTTGTGCATTTTTACATGAAAAGGAAAAGCCGTAAACAGACATTGAACACTAGTTAATTATGTATGCTGAGGTATTTAGGAGTAAGTGTGCTGAGGCCTGCTATTTACTTTGAAATAATTTATAAAATAAGATGGATTGATGGAAAGATAGAAGGATGAATAGAGGAATATGTACATGATAAAATAAGCAGAGTAAATATCAACGATCTTGCTAAAAGGTCATGGTGTTTGGAAATATGTATCAAAAGCAGTAAAATGTAGATGCCTCTGTCCTAGTTATTCTACTTCTAGAAATATCTTGTGAAATCATCAGAAATACACATGAAGATTTATTATATAATATTTTAAAGACATTGAAAAATAAACATAAAGATTCATATATAAGGACATGGAATAAAGATATTATAGTACATCCATATCATTAAATTCTATTGTTCTTAATATCATTCTGTGGGAGAAAATTTAAGCAACTGTGAAAAAACTTCAGAATATATTTCCAAATGAAAAAAAGTAAGTTTGTAATATATGATCTATATTTTTAAACATATTTTTAAGCAATGTTTGAAATATCCTTAGTTTACCAAAATGTTAATTATTAACAATTACAAATAACTAATACTTACTCTACTTCCTACATTTTCTACAATATTAAATATATAATGTTTAATAAAAACATTTCCTTAATAAAAACAAAATGTAATTTAAAAAGAATTTTGCCATTAACTTAGACACCAAGATGAGCAATATTTATGTATTATAGTAGAAATGAGACTAAAATATAGAGATAGATTATGGCTTCGAACTTTTAAAATGTATTTAGAATATTAATTTGGAACTTGTGTAATTTTTTAGCTATATCCAATAATATGTAGTACAGGGAAGCAAACAGTCTCCATTATGTTTTAGAAATAGCCAAGGGGAGCTGGCGCCAGAAAAAGAAGCCAAGAGGGTTGTTGGCTGACATTTAAAATCTCAGAGCAAAGACAGGAAAATCACTATTTGCGTAGGACAAGCCTTGAAGTATCTGGAGAAAATTAGTTATATTTTGTTTAGCCATTTTGTTGGGTTTATGGCTTTTTTGTTTCTTTTGCTTTAGTTTGATTTTGGTTTCTTTGGTTAAGGTAATGGAAGTTCTATGATCCACTGACCTTCTTGTACCACTAAGTTAACCTTTGACTAAAAAAATGGTGAATTCTTTTCCTAGGTTAACATATCCCCTCTAAGTCTCAAGCTTTCTGGAATTTCTATCACAGACCTCAAAAACCCCTCATGATAGTTTTTAGTATAAGTGGTGAAAAATGCAATTTAGATAAGTTTTGTTAGACCACTTTCTGGATAGCTAAACCAAAAGAACCCAAAGAACATTAAATTATCTATTGAGATCAGGCTGAATAGTTCTCAAATTTAAATTTAGTCCTGTGCTATTTGATAGCTTAGTAGGTGATTTAATTGATATCAAAATAAGGTAAATTTTCTAAAGAAAGAAGTGGTTGGCAAAACATTCTATAATGGAATAAAAATCTAAGAGATTAACACAGTTGGAACAATGACATAAACTGAGATGAAATGTAAAATAAACAGGTGAGAAGTCGTATATTTTTATTGTAAATATCAACTGCCTTTGATCAGAATTGGAGAGTGTCGGCTTAACAGATGTGCATAAAATCCAAAGATAGATGACTGAAATCTCAGTATTTGCCAACATCAAGATTTAGTTGCTAATGCCATTCTAATATGATCCAGGATCAATTGTGTCTAGCTTAACTATTCTGTTCTTAGATATTATTAGGAGTATTGTTTTCCATTCTTGTCACATTTTAAGAGTTCACTATACAAAAGACCGCCTGGGTATGAAAGATGTGTTTTCCACATTGAATATCAAAGTTTTGCATGATTGCCAAAAGAATAAAATGGAAGCATGCCTTCGAATATTGGAGAGCTGCCATTTAAAGTGAATTAGCTGTTCAGTGAGGCATCAGAAGGCAAAATGAGCACTAAAGAGAATAATTATTCATGTCTCTTTTCTACATATACTCTTATTTTCTTTGAAGGCTAGGGCTGTGTCTTGTTCTTCTATTTTGAAGAACTTAGCCCAGTGTTCTTAATATTTAGTCTTTGTGAATATTGGTGGATGAATAAATGAATAAAGACAGAGCTTCCTAAACATAAGGCATATTTTTAACAATTAAAACTGTCCACAGAGAATTTTTTGATCCCTAAGGAATGTTTTGTTGTTTTTTTATCTTTTATTTTTTAAAATTATATATATTTAAGGCATACATGATGATTTGATGTACATCTACATGGTGAAATGATCACTATAGTCAAACATATCCATCCCCCCACATGGTTACCATTTATGTACGTGTGGCAAGAGCACTTGAACCCTTTTGGCAGACTTCCAGCATTGACTGGCCATTATGCTGTACTTTAGATCTCTAGACTTATGCATCCTTTATAACTGCAACTCCATACCAAAATAAAACTGTTTTAAACTTTAAAAAAGCAAACGAACAATCAAAAACTGTCCAAAAAATGGAAATGATGATAATGTAACTAGAATGATTTAAGCCAAATCACATTACCATTTTTCAAAAACATCAGAGAAGAAAATTTCTGCTTTAATGGGCACCTTGTTTTATTTTGCATTCTCTTTCTCCTTTATCTACCAACAGCTTGTCACCATTGTCATTTATTTGCTATCAACTTTTCTATCTTAATAAAAATCCTATTATTGTTACTATTCTATATCTCACCTTCCCTTTGTAGCCTGTCTGTAATTACTATTACATTATTATTCTTCATCATTCTCTTTACTCTTCAACACAGTGTTTTTTTTCTCACCACTCTACTGAAGCTACTCTCATCATGGTCTCTAACAAATTTCTTATTTTTAAATCTAATGAATATGAGTGTTCTGCAACATTTGACACTCTTGACTGCTTCCTTTGAAACAATTCTTTCTTCGGCTTCCATGATAAAACACTCTGCTGTTTGTTTTTAGAAAGGTATTTATGCCCATACCTCTTTATCTTTTCATTCATTTGAAAGAACCATAGGAATCCAGTTCCAATGGGAAATTCTTTAATGGATACCAATTTCTTTCAGGTTATAATGCAAAGTCTTTCAGAATCCGAAACCTACATATATTCCTAGTCATCTCCTGCTAATGTCCACCTGTTACCCCATGTATAAGCCCTGCTTATTCTTATCTATCAGTCATACAAAACATCATGCACAGCCTCTTGTCTGGGCCTTTCGATAAAAAATTTCTCTTTTTGAACTACTTCTTTCCTGCTTTATATTGCTAATTTTTTAGCTCAGGTGCCACTTATTCCAGAAACACCTCCCTGTGTACTCCAATACCCTTCGTGACCACTGCAGAGCATTCCTTGTGGTAATTCATAATGGATAAATAGTTACTTCTTTTAGTTGCTCTTACAGTATAAACTCTAAAAAGTGGAGACTGTGATATCTAGTTCAACATTGCCTCCTCACCAGTTAGCATAGTGATTGGCATATAGCATCTACTAAAAAAAGTTTTTTAAGATGCAAATGAATATAAAGCAGGAATGTTTGTCAAACAAGGATGAATATACTTAAGTTACACATTCATGAAACAAATAATAATAGTTTAAGAGCATGAGTAGATCATGGCAGGAACACATTAAATAAAGACTATTTAGAGTTTTTAGTTGGAACTATGGAAAATAAATATCAACATCTGAAAAGCAATCAGAGAAATAAGGAAGGGTCACCTTCATCTAAATAGGACCTAGTATGAAGGAGGAGGAAAGTTTGTCATTGCCATGTTACTCAGGATAAATTTGGATTTATGGTACTCTGTTCTGTACATCACTCATTGAAAGAAGGGTTTGAAAGCTATAGTGATTGGGACAGCACACAGAACAGTAAAAATGTTTTCAAACCTTTCTTAATTGGAATGGTTAAAATAATTGGGGCCAGTTAGTCTAGAAAAGACAGTAATTGAAGACTGACTCCAAATATTTGGCTGAAATATGGCTGACTCCAAATATTTGAAAGGCTCTCATGAGAGAAAGGGATATTTGCTTCATATGGTTCAGAGGGTAAAACTAGTATAAATGGATCTACATGGAGATTGAACATTTCTCATCATAGAGAGAAATTTTATATGACCTCGAGCTTTGCAAATGATTTTTAAGTGGTAAAACTTCCACATCATTAAATGTATACAGGCATAGGATAGAGGACTACTAAGGGTTCAGACATTAGGGAACATAGGAAAGGCTCATGATTAATGATCACTATTCACATATGAAGGTTTGTCAATATGCAACAGGTGAGCAAAGGTGTGAAGCTAGAGTCATGTACATGTTCCATAAAGGTGATGTCAAGGACCTAATGCGAAGATTTCTAAGTCAGTCAGTGTTATTATTAGAATCAGGGAACCACAGGATACATGTTACTCAAGGAGAGAATCATGCAGGCCAACCTGGGTCCAGTAGACAGACTCATGCTCTTGTGGGACCAGTAGAAAATGTGGGGACCCTGCTACCCAAACAGAGCCTTTAATCCCAAAGAGTACACTGGCTGTTATCTGATGTTTCTAAACTTTTGATTATTCTCTTCAAATGTTAGACAGCATATATGACAAATCTTACCAAACGCAAGAGAGACAGACTTCCCTTCTGCATTTAGGACTTATAGTTTCAAAGAGAAGAAGCTGAGGCCCTCTATGATTTAAGGCAGTATAATTTTTCTGGAATTCTTTAAAAGCAACAGGTAGAGGGATGCTGATGAGAGATACGGGGGTCTATGAATCTGAAGGAGAGTTCTTGGACATATGGGCTGCCAAGATCCTCCTAACTTGCCCTCTGCTAGATACACTTTGGAGTTTTGGTTTTGCATATTCCCCAGATCCCATGTAAGTCAAAGGAGTAGGTAGAGTTATCATTTCTCCTTCTTATAGGATTTCCTTAGGAAGAGCCCTGCCCCTTTAGCTCCTCTACATCTGAAAATTAATCTATGGAAATACTTTTGGCACAAAATAGTCATGGAACATACCCTTCGAGAATTATGTACTATTGTGTAAATGAATTTATTGGTCTTTCACCCAGGAGTAAATTTTGGTTCCTGAGAAGAAAAGGATGTCACTGAGAGGGAAGATATATGGAAAGGAAGTTTGCAGATGACAGTTTCTTCTTCAGAACTTGTCTGGAGAAAGTGTTCTTGCTGCAAGAGAGCTGGTGTGTCCCTTCTGCTTAGGACTATTGTGGGTAGATTTTGACCTTCTTTTGTAAAAAATTGTCCAGTGTCTACACAGATTATGTATCTTTTGATCCACTCCAGCTGCAAGGGCAAACTGTGCCCCATTTTAGGTGCCAAGTTTGTGTTCTATTGGAAACCACACTTAACAGTTTGGCAGTATCAATGCTAAACCAAGCAGAGAGATGTCCCATTTTTATGAAACACCCACAAAAGTTAACATTCTGTTTTATAGTATCCATTCACCAAGTAACAGAATAATAGAAACAACATTGGAAGGACTTGAAAGTACTCAAGATATTTTATTCTAGCATCTAATATAATTTCAACAAAACATTTTGTGGTCTAGTTAATATAAAATGAACAGGAAAACAAGTATTCATCTTGTTCTCAGAAATTTAAAGAAAATTTAGAGTACATATAAAAAATTAACCCTGCCCCAAAGAGCTAGTAATTTGGTGGATGAGAAAAGACAAGCATGCCAAAAAATTTAATTACACCTAAGGCAGTACATATTAAGGAAAGTACTTTTCATTACTCTTCTTCAATACCTGACAATTTCTTCTGTAAAATACATCTCGAATCTGTCCTTTTCTTTCGTATTGGAGGTCACCAATCATCTTTTGCCTGAACAACCTCCTTTTAATTGGTTCCTACTTTTCCATCTTTGCCCTCTCCAAACAAATCTCCACTTAGTAAACTAATCATTTTAAAGCAAACCCAATTATGCCATTCTTCTGCATAAAATCCTGCAAGGGGTTTTCATTACACATATTTAAAAAGCCATAAACCTCACCATGCTACAAGGCCCAGCATGAGGCAGCCCTGCTTGTTCCTCCAGCCTCTTCCTGGGTACCGTTCTTCTCTTTTATATGCTCACTCAGCTCAGGGGCTTTTCCTGTGCTATACCCCTCTTCCTAAAATAGTCTCCTCTCAACCCCTCTTTGAAGCTAGCTGACGTTTTCCAACCAATATAATACTTCATATAAGTATACATCAAGTAATAAAGTAGAGGAGAGAAGAACTAGGCCATGAATTTCGTCATCAGGAAAGAGAAGTCTGTGAAGCAGCAGTTGGAAACACTGGCAAACTCTTTTGCTAACAAAACTGAAGAAAGGTAAAGGTGTATGCAAGCTGACAGATTCAGGGGCAGGTTAGTGTAGGAGAAAGGACTTGATGTAAAGTCTTGAAGGAAAGGTAGAGTTTGGATTGGAATGGAGAACGAAGAAGAAATAATGGGCAAACATGCAAAACCATAGGTGCAAGCAAGCTGGGATTATGTAGCTGGATGGGCACTAAGGAGTCCTCACTTCATGCTTTTTAGAGGTAACATTTCATGGAATTAGATTTCTGAATTCTCTGTTCTTCCACTTAAATACCCTATTTTATTTCAAAGCAGTTCTCTACTTTTCTTAAAGTGTTTCGTGGAACGTGACTTCCTTTGATGAAACCATGAGAAATGAAGAAACTGGAATATTTGCTCTGTGACCGTTTTTGAGATTTAGATTTTATTATAGATCATGTAATGCTTTTACCTTTATTCATTTTGTTGAAGAGTTGACGACATTTCAGAACTTCTCTGCATCTGAGAATAACTCATGGCCAAGGAGGCCCTCTTGTAATATAACCAAGTGGGAGGAAAGAGACGTCTGACTTTATTTGGTTAACCCTCCTTCGGGAAAGTACTTTATCCACCCCCACGTTGTGCATCTTGAGAAGAGACAAGCCTAGAGGCTAGGAGAGTCAGAACTGGCCTTCCCCCGTGTATCTGACACCTCTTATGTGCTACTTTAGATTCTATTTGTCCCGCTCCTTCCTCTAGCCACTGCCACAAAAACCAGTTCACTGAACCTTTGCTTAGTTTCACACGAGTGCATCCTGACATCACTTTGCTCTGACTCATCTTAGAGCTCTGCTCCTGCCAAAAGGCTTGTCCTATGCTGCATGGATATTCTGGACACTCATGCAGGTGTACAAGAAAGGTCGGAGAGTTAATGCCCATGAGCCTATCCTTGACCAATGGGGTCAGGATCTGATGCACAAATACTTTCTCCTTTGTTCCCTGGATGGACAGCTCTGAAGCATATTTTATATGTCTCCTCTTGAAGTCACATTGGATTAAGCTCCAGCTACTTACAGTGGGTAATGAAGTAATTCTTGTAGTAGCTTCTTCCCTTCTCTCTTCCACTTTCTGCCTGTCTTATCTCCTGCTAACAAACCTTTGTTCCAGGCTCTTCTTTGGGAAACCCAAAACTAAAACATCCCTTATAACAAAGCAGAAATTACTGAAATTTCAGGATGCTAAGAGTGCTCAAAAAGGCTTGTAATCCAAAATATCAGTGATGCAAGACAATTTGCAGTACAACGTATCACCTCTGTAAGCACTAGCCTTTGCTACATAGGTAAATGTCTTTTGAGATGGCTATTGGGGTGAAAAACCGGAGCCAGTATGCCCAGACAAGAGCTAGGTACCCAGCAAGAACAGGCAAGTTCAAGTTCTTTAACAGTCAGGGGCTTTCCTAAGGACTGTGTGGTATGGAACGCTAAGAGAAACACTGTGAGCAGTGGTGATCTGAAGCTGATCACAATCTTTATACGTGATTCAGTTTTGTCTGGAGTTTACAAAGGTATGGAACTGTAAGGGCTGGCACTCTATTGCTTTTTCTTTGTCCAGCTTGCTACTGGTCAAATGCATATGCCTTTTTACAATTTAAACATAGCTTAATTCACAAATGGCTAAAACAAATCCCTACAGGAAGATCAACAGTAAGCCTGCCATTTCAATATGGGTAATGGGCCATGAATTATTGAAAGGGTAAAAAGGCTGATAGACTAGATAGAGTACTTTTAACTCTGTCATGCCCTGTTTAGTCTATGCAGAATTATGGATTAAGAGAGCTCCAAGAAAATTTGTAGGTAAGGAAATGGGGCTCTGGGAGGGTGAGTGACCAGATAAGGGCAAGAAGCAAGGTCTTTTGATTTCCCAATCAGCTAAGTTTTCTCTGACTTTTACTTTCTCAAAGAGAAACATGAGTAGGGTTGAGGTAGCAAAGACAGGTCTAGGTCACAATAATATTTCCTATTATCGAGAATTTGTTTTGCTCCCTTTTATGAAAGGCTTTTTGCTTCCTTCACATATCTGTTGTTTCATCTACTTCCTGCTTTGCTTGCTAGAAATAAAAGGTTGTGTTTTTTTATAGACACATGTACATATCATCCAAAGCATTCGTACCATCCTCTGTGTTCTCTTTAGCAAACACTTTACTCCCAAGCTGTAAGACTTCCAAACGTTTTTAAAAGTCAGCACTTAGTGCATGTTCTTATTCCAACTACCCACAAGCCGTGGATCCTGTTATGATGTAATGTTAAGGAAACTCTTTGCTGGGCTTATAAAGACTTAAGATTTTAAGAGGCTTCTTTTTGACTCTCAAGTTTAGCTAACTGCATTTTTGATATTATTCAAATTTCTTTATTTTTGCTATTATTATTTAAAACAAAAAACACTTTGATGTTCAGAGCACTTCAAGTGCCTCTCACAGTACACTTTTTCCCTAGGTAAATCTGATTTTTTGTTAAATATTTATAAATAAATTTAATACATTTCTGTTCTATGGGAAACAGTGATAGGACCCAATTTTCTCATTAATATTATGTAGCTAGCTAACCTAAGGGACTTCAACAGTTCAAAGCTCATGTAAATAACTTTATTCCCTTTCATGTAGGATTTCCCATTTAGTTTAACCCACAGAGCCCAATAACGTGACTTCTCTGAGGCAAATCCTCAGGACTACTGTTCAGTTTTAAAATCAGTTCAGAGGTTCTGAATCATTTCTTAGACTTCTCATTTTGCTTGACTCACTGATCCTGGTTTTGCTGTTGTTTTGTTTTGTTTCAATCTCACGTATATGTATGTGAAATGGATGAGAATATAAATTTGAGTATTTATGGCCATCATATTTTTAATTTGATCGCTAAGCCTATTTTGACTAATGCAAGTAAAACTCCAGCTTTCAGAGTCAGCTAATATTATACAAAAGTCCTTTTTGAATGGAAATGTTAGAAGAATCTAAAATGAGTTGGCTGGCAAGTCAGTTTTGATTTTATTCTAAATAGAAAACTTTAGATCTTTGAATATCTTAACTCCAAAGAGTTTAATCATACAAATGAATATTCAAATACTCAATAGAAACTTGCTGACAAATGTGGGAAATATGCTAAAAAGAAAGCAAACAGCATGGAAAACATGTTATTTTCATATTATATCTTGATGAATGATGCAATGAGCACTCCCAAATCCTGTCTCTTTGCCTTTCTTTATACGATTAGCTAAATTCTTGTTTCTCCAGCCAAATGTGCAAAAAGAAGCTACAGATAACTATAATTTTGCCTAATAGTGGAATAGAAATATTCTCTAACCAAGTATTCTATAATGAGTGAATGTTACTTTATTCGAATGGCATTAATTAGTTTTATACCAATTATGATGAAGCAGTACAGAGATTTTATTCATCAGTATTAAGCCTTTTGGTTTTTTTTTTTTCCTGCAATGCAGTTCTCCTAAGCTTGAGTGGTAATTCTTTGATTGTTTAGGAATGCTAAGGAAAATAATTATTCTTAATTATGGTGGCAGTTAGAAAAAAATGTTGAATTATAAATTTAAATTAGGACACTAACTGAGAAGCTTGGGCACTTCAATTCTTATTATAATATGTCATACCAGTTTCTCTCCTTTCTCCCTGATCTGGATAGAACTAAAGTAGGAGTTAGCTTCATTCCTCTTAGCTTGGATTTCTTGTAGAAAAATTTTTTATTAAGAGGTAAATAGTTATCATTAATCAATATTACTTCAGTAGAAAGGGAAGAAATGAGAGAAACTAGAAATCTAGTTTTATTACCCAAATGAGCATATCATTCTTCTAGAATTTCCACTGTTTATGTAATTAAAGTGACGTTTGACTCTTACTATAACATTTCTTTTTATCTAATCAATTTTGGGATTGCTCACGGATGTACTGAATGGGTGATAGTGTGATATAGTAAGTAATAAAGCACATCATCCAGAGGTCAGGTAGAAAGAATTTATTGGATACTTTATCTACTCATTGTTCCCTTTAATTAATACTAACCTAGAGGCTAAAGAAATGGAGAAGGCACATCTGCACAGGGCCCATCCTTAGTCTAAGAGATCTACTCTAGCGTCAGAGAATCCTTGGCATAAGACTATATTCAATAGCACGTAGACATCTTTCTTTTTGAAAAGCATTCTAAATCAAATTATGAATCCATATAAATAATTTAAGTAGAATCTATATTTAAAAGTTTTTGTTTTTAAGCTTACTGAGCTTTTGAGAGTAAATGAAGGGAAAGTAATCTTAAGAATAAGGTAAAAGGCAAAGAGAAAGCTCCAGGTATTTTCCTATCACCATAGGAGAAGAATTACTGCAACAACAAAAACCAAAACCCAGAAAAGATTTTATTATTCTTATCCTATTCCTTGTTTTGTTTTTTGTTTTGGAAAAAAAAAAAAATCTAAATATTCCTACAGATTGAATTGTTAGAATGAGCCAAAGCTGAATTTCCTTTTTCTCTGTGAGTAAAAAAACATACTCCTGAGTAAATGTATTAGTCTCCTAGTGCTGCCATAACAAACTACCACAAACGGAGGGGGTTAAACAACAGAAGTTTGTTGTCTCACAGTTCTGGAGGCTACATGTCTAAGATCGAAGTGTCAGGAGAGTTGGTTCCTTCTGACAGCTGTGAGGAAGAATCTGCTCTATGCTTCTCATCTAGTTTTTATGGTTTTATGTCGATCTTTCGTGTTCCTTGACTTGTAGATATGGCACCCTGATCTCAGGCTGCATCATCATGTGGCATTATCCCTATAACTGTGTCTGTCACTATGTCCAAATTTCCCTTTTTATAAGAATACAGTCACATTGGGTTAAGGTCCGCCCTAATGTCCTCATCTTAACTTGATCACGTGGAACTAACCTACTTCCACATGAGATCACATTCATAGGTACTAGGAGTTAGGACTTTAGCATTTTTTGGAGGACACAATTCAAGCCATAAGATCAGATAGCTTGAACTTAACTAAGGGGCTTTTAATAAAATCTCAACAGAACAAGTTAAGTTCAAGTCCTCCAACAAAGATTGCACAAAGTTCTTGATAGTCTCCCAATCCTGCACCATGAGAATTCAATAAATTCCATGTTCAATATCTTGTATTGGAGTATAAGAGTCAAGGTGAGATCATCAAAACTAAATAAAAGTAAATAGAATGTCTGGGTGAGTGAGATATAAAAATGATCACTGTAAATAGGCAAATATTTTAAAGCAAAAATGGGTAACATATTAAGCAAAAGGTAGATGACGAACACAGTCTAAAAGAAATTGCAATAGAAACAATTTTTAAAAACCTCTATGACTGCTACATATTAAAGGAGAATTCAGGGAAGACAAGAATAATGAGAAAAAAAGTACTCAAAGATGAGATTGATAAAAATAGCAGTCACGGTAAAAGAAATATTACAAAAGGAAAAAAAATCAAGAATTATTTACAAACCAATAAATTAAAATAGAAATGGAACAAAAGAGCACAATTTTAATTACTTATCTGGGGGAAAAGGTCATTGCAATAATCTAGAGCAAGTAGGGAATACATAGAAACAAATGAAATTATCAAGAGAAAAATACAGAGATGAAGGATAATGACCATCCAAACATAGGCATAATTGGCATCCTTTAAAACCATTCAAAGGCATAAAAGCTGAAACTTTTCCTGAAATGGATTTGTAGAGCACATATAGTTACAGGAAAAGAGAGAAATATATGTTGATGCTAAGCCATATCTTAAAAAATAATATTTTATTTAAGTAATAGGGGGTATCAAGGTGGCATTAGATGTCTTTCCTCTATCATGCCATGCCAGAGAACAGTAGAGCAATGTCTACATTTATAAAGATCTAAGAAAGAGGAAGTATTATAAGAAATTTATACCTAGCCTCATTATTCTTCATTAAACCACAGAGTTTTCCAAGCATGAAGGAACTGAAGAAATATAGCACCCTGGATCCTTTCTTTCAAAAATTGCTTAATGAGCAAATCTATACAGTAAAGATATATAAAAAATAAATTAACTAATAATATATAATCTTTGCTAAAATTCCAATGTTGAATATTTGAATACAGAATTACAAATAAGTAATTGTGAGACCTATAATTACATAATAATGTAAATGTTATAAGCCTTAGCAACTTAAAAGTATAACAAAATAGAGAATAATAGGGAGGTAGAAAAAGTGTAGAGTGTACTAATTTACTTTGCTTTCAAAGCAGGGAGCCAATAGATAGTAATTAGTTTGAAAAAGAAATAAAAGAAAAATAGGGTTTCTAAAATTTCCATGTTTTCTTCTTCTTAGGGAAATTTTAACAGCTACCCTCACCTGAGATAAAAAAAAAAAAATGAATTCAAACTTCACCACTTTCTTCATTTTCAGTTGTTTCTTTTTCCCTGTGTTAAATATAATGAAGATAAATTTTAATACCATTTATTAAAGATAGCGTAAAAGCACTTTTTATAGAAGTATTTTCTTCGTTCAAAGTTCTTTTCTTCTCTCCATAAATATAGAGATCTTGGAATAATGTCCATCCAACATCTACCATGATTAGTTCTAGGTGGAGAAATGTGGGGAGGGTTTTTTTTTTTTATTGTATTGCTGTAATTTGTTTTCTGAATATATAACATTAAAACAATAAGTCAGTTTTTAAAATAATAGAAATGGCCAATTTGTATAGGAAACTAAACAGCTAAATAGAGAACAGACACCATCAACCATATATGTCCTTCTTTATTTCAAAAGTCAGATTCATTTCCTCCTCTTTGGTTCCACAGCTTTATAAACTTTGATTTTTGAAGAACATTCTTAGATGTTTATTAACTTAGGAGCTCATGCATATAGACATTCTGTCATAGTATAGTGTTAAATGTTCTTACGTGATTGATTTCATTCAGGAAAAGAGTACATATTCTCTGTTTCCTTAGGGGGAAGTTGCTACCTGAATTTATTTGAGTCTTATTTTTGTTAATGTTGCTGCTATGTCATAATGAAATATTGTTAGCCTACAGCTCACTAAGAGTATAATCCCATCTATATTAGCTGGCTTCTACAGGGAGTGCACACATCTTCCCAAACCGTGACTGATAACCCCTAGCAAATTACACAAATGAAAAAGAATACTGTTTTAAAGAAGCAGTATAGAGTAAATAGTGTCTGCATGAACAGAGAGGTGGATTCTTATGAGAGTACTGTCTACGACTTTACCAAAATTTAAAATGTGCTAGAACTCCTTATGGCATGTCTATACACAAGCTTTCTTTTCAACTTTCTTCTCCTTCAAGGCTTAAACAAATGTTCATTTAGTGCTTGTTCAACTAGATTCATGTTTATAAACATAAGCTTGACGTTGCAAAACTTACCTTTGCTTCCATTGTTCTCATACCTTGAACAGATTGTTCTGAAGGATCTATAGTTACAGATGAGATCAGTTTATATTTTCGGTTGCTAGGCAGCTGGTCACCTAGTGACCTGATTACTTTATTAGTGTTGGATAGAGTCTCCAATGCATCGGATATAACAACATGTGGAATCACTAAACAGAAATTCTGAATATCCAATACACACAAAGCGCCACGATGAGATGGAGAAGTATTTAATGATAAAGCCTAAGTTATCTCTTGTATCTGTTCAAATTTTATCTTTTCCATGATCTGCATGCGCACATACACACACACACACACACATACACACACACACACACACACATACACAAATATACACGTGATAATAAAGCAACTCTACAGATACTTTAGAAATCCCTTAAAAGTAAAATATTTAAGACTTTGTAAACTACCCTTGGTATGATCCATTTAAATTTAACATATAGTTATTGACTATGTTCTGTACAGAAAACTCTGTGCTAAATATGATATTTCAAATAAAGTGATGCATAGCAGGAGTAGTTTCTTGCAAGGGACTCAGTACAGGGAAAGCGGAAGCAGAAGACAAAAAAGAATTTCTGAGTTGAACAAGGATGGAGGAAACACTCTACAGCATTATTGTATCTTTAAAACGGAGTAAAAGGTAACAGTAAAAGAAGAAGAAAAAGGTCACATGAAGCCATTGTTGGGCAGGTTTGACTTTACATCAGCAGAGATGTTTAATTTCCTATAAGGACTTTATGAAAGAGAAAAAGCCATGCATTTAATCATAATAATGCAAATATAAAGTCGAGTAGCTGACATTACCAGGCAGATCAAAGTTGAAAAAGTCACCATCTTATCTTCAAGTTGCTTAGAGATATTCTCTGTGGTAATAAATTTTTAAAAATCAGTGGTTATATCAATACAGAAGAGAGTGGATGGTAACAGGCATTCAAAAAGATCCTTTTAACTACCTTCTAAGATTATTTAGGAAGCTGTGAAATATGTGGAAATATGCTATATTTAATCCAGAAAGACCTAGTACAAATTACCTTTGCTTTGTGAGTCAGGCAAGCCACTTAAACTTTCTGCATTAATATTCTGCTAATTTGGTTTGTTAAAAAAAAAAAAAAAAGATTGTGTGTGTGTGTGTGTGTGTGTGTGTGTGTGGTGTGTGTAGGCGTACATAGTTGAACTCAGAGAAAAATAACCATCATTGATACGTCAGTTGTTGCTTCTTTAATTTATTTAACTTTGTTAGTCAAAGACTATCTGTTAGAAAATTTAGAACAACTATGAAGTTATTTTTCTACTTCAAAAAACTTCAAATGACATACAGCATTAATAACTATATATATCCTCATGACAGTATGTTTTATGAAACAACCATCAAGAAGGGAATCCAGTTCAATACGTTAACTGACCATCATTGTTTCTCATTAATCAAATCAACAATACAACTGATTTGGGCATAATAGCTGTGGATAAAAGATAATCATAGTAACTTCCAAACAGAAACCTAACTGTAAGCATCATATTAAGATTTGTTTTTTTTTTAATTTTTTAGAAAAAATTAAAATTTGTTTCTAGAAATTTTATGCATTTTTCATCTTAAGAATTCATTATACATAATTAGCCATAATACATAAAGTTGCTATACAATTTGCACTATGAAATGTTTACTGCTTCACAAGTTTGGCTTTATACTTAATGTATCTAAAGTATTCATATATAAAGCTTTTTCAAGATCTTTGACCTTTGTTTCATAAGATTTATGTATGATCTAAATATGTAATATAAGTTGCACCCGTATTTTCTAACCTTTCCTTTCTCTACCTATTTCATCCTGCTTTCTATTGTCTTTTATTTTTATTACTCACTAGTTTTCAAAAATAGTTATAATTACTGTTCATTTTCCTTAAAAATGCTGAAATGCATAAAGAAATATGCTACTTGCATGGATCAAAAACCTCAATATAGTTAAAGTATAGTTTTCCTCAAATTAATCAATAGATTTGATATAATCACAATCTAATTTCACAATGTTTTTTGGTAGAAACTAATAATCTGATTCTAAAATTTGGAAGGAAATTCAAAGGACCTATAATAGATAAAACAATCTTAAAAAAAAGAAAAAAAAAGGTAGAGTACCTACACTAACTTACTTCAAGAACAACATAAACATGGAGTAATCAAAAGAGAATAATTCTGGCATAAGGGTAGACAAATAAATCAATGAAACAGAATAAAGAGCCTTGAAATAGGCCATCCTTATCAGATGATTTGATTTTCTACAAAGGCATTAAAGCAAACCAATGGAGAAAAGAAAATCTTTTCTACGAATGGTGCATAACTCTGTTAAAAAACATTAACATAAAAGCTAAAAAATATAACGGCATTTCTAGAAGAAAAGACAAGAGAAGGTCTTTGGGATTTGGAGAAAAGCAAGTGTTTCTTAGAAGGCCACAGCATTCAATAACCATAAAAATAATTTTATTTTTATGATGATGAATAAATGACTCTTCGTCAGAATTAAACACCTTTGTTCATCAAAAGACACAATTAAGAATATGAATAGGCCAGCCAAACCTCAGGAGAAAATAGTCACAAAATATGTATCTGGTACAAGACTATACATTTCTGGAGAGGTGAACTATATAATTAGTCATCAGAGAAATTAAAATTAAGACCACAATACAATGCCACCACACACCCACCAAAATGTCTAAATTTAAAGACACAAAACACATTGGTTAATTAACCAACTAGGATTCTCAAACACTATTGGTTGAAGTATAAAATGGTACAAACATCTTAGAAAAAGTTCTGGTATATTCTCATAAAACTAGACATACACCTTACCTTGTCACTCTGCAATCATGCTTCTAGGTCATAACCAAACGTCAATTAAAATATATGTCCACATAGGGACATAAAACAAATATTCATAGCAGTTATATTGCATAAAAACTGGAAGCAGCCCAAGTGTGCATGAAAGAAAAAAAAGATAAGCTATGATGTATTCAGACAATGAAATACTATTCAGCAATAGAAATGAACTACTTGA
This sequence comes from Pteropus medius, assembly GCF_902729225.1. Classification (NCBI taxonomy): domain Eukaryota; kingdom Metazoa; phylum Chordata; class Mammalia; order Chiroptera; family Pteropodidae; genus Pteropus; species Pteropus medius. The sequence continues at coordinate 1,998,245 of NW_024351073.1, forward strand.
TACACACAACATCAGAAAAATTTTGATGAATAAAATAAACTTCATCTAGAATGTATATACCATATGATTCTATTTATATGAAATTCCATAATAGGTAAAACTAATTTCTGGTGGGGACAAATATCAAAACAGTAGTTGCCTCTGTGGGGATGGGGCGGGTATATACAAGGATTGACCAGAAAAGTGCACAAATAAAACTTTCTGGAGAGATAGAAATACTCTTTATTTTGACAAAGCTTTGGGTTACGTAGATATATATGTTTATCAAAATTTATCACATGGTGCACTTAAGATTTGGGCAATTCACTATATGTCAATTTAAACTAAAATAAAAGAGAGCTTATAAACAAATGTTAAACTAGTTAATGATATATAACCTGAAGTGTTCAGAGTGAAAAGTACAGCTATCTGAACTTACTTTAAAATGCATCAAAAATGAGATAGATTAATGGATGAACAAAGAAATGGATGGTTGGATAAATAGGTGATAAAGCAAATAGAGCAAAAATGTTATTTTAAATCTAGTTGTATTTAAGTCAGCTTTCTTATATCTTTGAAAATTTTCATCATAAAATATGGGATAAAAGTAAAAATATGAACATCAATTTTAAAATTCAATAGTGATTGTACTAAATGATCTGTTAATTTGAAATTCTCTGACTCAGTACATATATTCTCTGTATTATGAAAAGATCATTTTTAAAATGGCAAGCAGAAAAGAGAGCCATGATTGAAGAAACTATTTTAAAGTACTATAAAAATATTGAGTGCAATGGGACTGAGTTTGAATCTTTACCCCAAAATTTGGATCTTTACCCAAAAAACACTTTCTCACTATGGGAGCATGTTTGATTTTACCATACAAAGTAGGATTTACACTTGAATTAAATATGTACAATTTTAAAGTAGGAAGAGATCTTGGCAATCATCTTCAATTCCTCTTGTTTTAAAGATATGAAAGCTGATGTCCACAGGGACTGTGAATTTACTCAAGGTCACACAACTAGTAAATAACAGTGTTGTTTACCAGAAGGATGTTGGGAATCCAATCAATTACTCTTTAAAGTCCCTTCTGCTCTTGTGAGAATCGGTCATCTGTGAAATGGGCATAATAACACCTGCTCTGCCACTAAGGACCTTATGTACTTTGCATTGTTCATAAAACTGTGAGAAACTTAAATACCACTTATTTTCAATTTTCAAAAGGAGACTAAGTTATTAGCTGTAATTTAACCCATTATTTCCCATAAAAGTCTGAATGCAATAATCCAAGAGAGTAATCCATATTAAAGTAAAGCAAGTCGAGGCTAGAACACATTTAGATAGTTAAGAAGGTCACCACTCTTCACTGTAAATTAAATTCTCCAAGTAGAGGAGAACTTACAAGTTTTATTTTTACATATACTTTCCAAAGATGTTCAGAATAAAACTAATGTGATCAAATATATAAATGTGAACTGTCCTCAAAGTAAAACATTGAATCTGAAGAGAGATGTTGTTTTATAGGAACATAGCAATAAAATATTTAACCAAAAAAATATTTCATGTGGATTCAGAGTATTCTATTTTTTAAATGCTAACTTTTAATATATATCAACATAACCTTTACGACATCTTTCCCCTAGGGGGAAGGCTTAGAAGGAAAATATGCTCGACAATTAGTTTTCTTATAATAAAATTCCCAGGAGAGCGCTGTAAAAATTAAATTTCCGGATTGCCATAGAGATATAAGAAACTTCTGGAAGCTCTGTGGAACACTTTGTTAATATGATAAATAAGTACTGGCAAATGGCGGAATGAGTGGAGAAAATAACAAATTTCCATAGTATTTTACAGTTTTCAGGGTATTTTATCTGATTTTATCTTTATAATATCAAACTATGGAGTAGTTATTTTTGAAACTATTTGAGCAATTGAGGCTCAAATAGTTTCAAAAATAACAGCTGATTATCAACAAAACAAATAATAAAAAAATAATAATTTGTCAAGTTCTTAGGTTAAATAAGTAACAAAGATGTGACTTAAAATGTTTTCTAGCTTTCGAGCTAGAGCTCCTTCTACTGAACCTTCTATCTAAATCTATCACTTGCATTACATAATTTTTATCTTTAGAAAACTGATTATTTCTATTGAAGCATAACATATCAGTTTCCATGTTTTTATATGTTTGACTAAATGGCAGATAAACATAAGATTTCAGAACAGGGCCTCCAAATTCAATACACTCAACTTAGTGGTAGTATGAATTAAATAGTAAATACAACTTGTCTTTCTTGATCTTCCTCCCTCCCTCCCTCCCTCCTTTCCTCCTTTCCTTCCTTCTTTCCTTCCTTCCTTCCTTCCTTCCTTCCTTCCTTCCTTCCCTTCAGCTATTTCCTTTCCTTCCTTCTTCCTTCATATCAGCTAATATTTCCTTCCTTCCTTCCTCCTTCAGCTATTCCTCCTTCATCCTTCCTTCCTTCCTTCCTTCCTTCCTTCATGCAGCCATCTTCAAGTCCATCCATCCATCCATCCATCCATATCTTCTCTCTCCCTCCTGCCCTCCCTCCCTACTTACCCACTCATCCTTGTGTATTTATCATAACATACTCTTAACTATAGAATAATCTCTGTATAACTTTCTCTATGTTGGAATATAATTATTTCTTATCTCCGTGCTTGCTTTTTGTAAGGAATGGGACCTAAATCACATGGCTTCACATGAGATTAAGACAGTTGCAATATGCATAAAAAGAAGTAGGTATACAGAAGAAATATTAAGTGGGTAGATTTTTCGAACACTGGATCTTCTGAAACCATCCATAACTACTGTCAGTAAATAATTATGAAGTGTTATTATGTTTCCAACTCTACTCTAGACCTGGGAGCACAAAGGACAAAATGGGGCTTGTGAGATGGCTTAAGTCTGACAGGTTCGAATTTTATTCTCCAGACATTATAAAGCCATTGAAGATTTATATATTTTTTTGGTTTGGTTTTATATTTGGTTTTGATTTAATCAAAAATAAAATAACCCATTTTGGATTTTTATCAGATATAAGCATCTGATTCAAAGGAAAGAAAAGCCAAAACGTGGTGCCCAGTAAGAAAACCCATAGAGTAGTTAAGACAGGAGAATTTAAGGACCCGAGTTGAGGCAGTTACAGTGGGCGTGGTGAAGGGGCAGAATCAAGTAATACTTAGGAAATAGAGTCGATGGGACATGCCAAATGAATAGATGTTTAAATCAAAGAACAATGCCTCTGTATTTTTCCTTTGGAAAAGTCTCACTTCCAATCAGGGTAAACATTGGAAGAAGACTTTACTTTTTGGTCCTTTTATTTTTGTCAAGGCAGTATGTGTGAAGAAAAGTGATTCGTATTTGGAAAATCTCACTTACCTGCTCTCCTCAGGTAAATTGCAAGCACTTTGTTAGAATTCTATATAGGGCATGGGAGGTGGTGGCTATTGAGGGGAGCAGCAACTGCTTTGCCTTGATATTTACAGTACAGAGAGAAGGTAGGGATTGAGAACTGTTAACTCTAAAGAATGTGTAAATCTGAGAGTTTTGGAGTTCATCAGTGAATAGGAAAACACTTTTATTTTTAAATTTTATATAGAGATACAAATCTCTATGTACTTGAATGTGCATTATCTTATCTACTAAGGAGCCCAGGACTCAAATATTTCAATAGATCTTCAGAGTAATGCCACATACGTGCCCAGAATAGATCCATGGAATGCTCCTTTATCTGTCCTCTTAGTACAACTTGACCACTTCAAGGTCACAATTGCTCATGCCCTTCCTTGCCATTTTCCAGGCTGAGTCAGTGTTGCCATTGCTTCATTTCTTCCTTCATATTTCCAGGAGGACATGACACCATCTTCTAGATCTGAGGTGTAAAGAGTTCAGGTCTGTCCTTTCTATGTGCTGTGTGGTCTCCTGGCACAGGAGCCCATAAACAGCACAAAGAATGCAGGAAAAGTCCTTCAGCTTCAGATCTTTAAAACTTCTGAATCTATGGGGATGAGCAGAATACTCATGCTGTCACCTTCCCTTCTATATCTGTTTCTCACACCTCTCTAATTTAGGGCCTTTGAACCCAACAAACCCAGCTCTGTAAGACAAGCCATCTAAGCATCCCCTTTTTATACCTCAGTCAAAGGATAAAAACCACCAGTCATATCAATGTATGCCTTTGCTTAAGAAGGAAAACTTTCTTTCATTATCTAAGAGCATCTAAACCCAGGCTTCTCCTGGCCTGGAGCATTAGTATGGTAGATTCCAAATAAAGCTCAACAACCCAAGCCCGGTTGTAACATTCTCTTCTTCTTTGCTGTCAATGTGGCATCAAAGGCAGGCATCTCCCCCTCCTACACCAATGGCTCCAACCCTCCTTACCCTTTTACTTAATCTTCATGTTCACCCAGCATGGTCTGTGTACAATAGTTAGTTTGAAAAATTGTGATTGTTTGGATACCACCACTACCCACTTGATCTTGTAACTCAAGCACAGGCTCATTACTTTGCTAATATCTGAAGTTTCACTCAAATTCCCATGGAATTGAGAGGAGACTTGTTTGTTTTGGTGTCTACGAAATTTCATATTTTTAAAATGTTTGCAGGATTTGGGGCAAGGGAGATTCCAAAAATGCTGTCTCAATTTCTTCCCGGAGGAAAATTCAGCCTTTAAATTGTTGGTTAGAATTTGTGGTTTTACTTTTTTTTTTTTAAACATCTGTTGCCTACTGTGTCTGTAGCAATCAAAGATTTATGTCATATTATCATCTGTTAGTTAAATCAGCAGGATCTGTCTCTGTTTAATAACCATTGGAAATGAAAATGAATTAGTCCTGTAACTTAAATAAGGAGTAAAAATACACAGCTAATAGATTTTTGGGGGGGCGGGGGGAGCCGATTATTTTTTTCCTAAGTTAGAAATAATGTAGAAATGTTTATACCTTGGTTTTAATGGCTTTCCTCTTTAGTGGTATCTAAATATGCTTTCTCATCATATTCCTGAGAATTCAAGAAGCATACCTCTTCATCAGGAAATAAAAATAAATATATGTTAAACATGTCTAAGTTTCTTCATGGACTCAAAAACAATTTCAAGGACCCCGTGAGTTTTCTATTACAATTCTTGGATTAATAGATTATGTAGCTATGAAACATGCACGAGTACTGTATAGATAAAAATCAATTTAATTGAAATAATTTTAGTATTAACCAACCTCTGTCTTTCCACTTACCATCAGCCAACCCCTCCTTTCAGTAAACGCACCTACAAATTCAGTTTCAGTAATTCTGCAAATGTTTTTCTTTAAAAGCTTTTAAAATTTCCCATTTAACATATTTAAGAATTCTTTTTTGTTAAGACCGGCTTGCTTTATTCTTTAAATTGAGCTTAAGCATTATAAGGAAGTAAAAGTATCATCTTTTTGAGCTTTAGTTTATTCTACTCTATTTTTTAAAATAAAGGCTAAGATAAACAGAAATCTACATTGTCATTAATATTTGATTTCAGTTATAACTTAATTATTCTTGCATGGCATGGTTACTGGTTATACAAAAATTTCAAACTTATTAAAACGACAATCTAAACAACTAATTATATTGCATAATGTTGCTGAAAAAATGCACAAAGTGATTAGAAAATTAACCATTTCTTATTTGAATGATAAATTATGGAAAGAAGAACTAAATCAAATGGCAAACAAACAGGTTTTTTTCTAAATCATAAGAAGTGAAAATAATTTCTTATCGTTATATTTGTTCTCAAAGGACATTGTGGCTTTCTTGATTTAACTGCTTTAGATTTTGCCAATCTGCACCTTGTTTTATTGTCATCAATTTTTCATCCCCAAAGAATGAGAAAATGAAAATTACTTCAATCTAGTCATTATATGATAGATTATAATTCCATGAAAGTGAAGTTTTTGAGTGAGTTGCTCAGGTAAGATGTGAAATCTCTTCTAGAGAACATTAATATAAAGCTAATCTCTTTGTCAGCTGATACTGGTGTGTGTTAAGAAGATTAATACAACTATTCACAATAAATTGAAATGAGAGACTGCGTGTGAAAGAAATGTTATTTATTTATTTATTTATTTATTTATTTATTTATTTATTTATTTATTTTTAAAAGACAGTTTTTTGTAAGGTATAATGCCAGGATGAATAGAGATATTATTAGTGGATGAAGACTCCGAGAAAAGCACGGACTGAAAGAACAAAGAATATTAGTTCAATTATAAGTTTAAGTTGAGTTTGAGGTCCTCACTGGAATATATAGGTGAAGATATTCCACGATAAAATGACAATAGAAACCTAGGGATAGAGCATAGGACAAGCACTAAAATTTAATATTCTACATAAATACTTTTCAGTTTTAATGTGAATATGAATTATCCAGGATTTCAAAAGTGTGTTTTTTTGTCCTAGTAGATCTCAGGTGGGGATTCTGTATTTCTAACAAGCATCTAGTTGATGCCCAAATTACTTGTCTAAGGACCACACTTTGGATAATAAAGCACATCATTTTTTCTTAAACATCACCACTTGTTGGAATCTGTATGAAAATGTCAAACAAAAATGATGCCTTATTCCCACCTCTCAGAGAGTCTAATTATATTGATTTGAAGTACAGCCTGGGCATTGTGATTTTGGTCCCAAGGCAATTCTAATATGCTGCAAGGTTTGATGACTTTGTCCAGATGGGAGTTTGAAAGAGGAAAAACATTTAGATGAGTTTATAAAAGAGAAAAGTAAGATCATAAGGAAAAAGAACACCTAGAAAGGTGGGAGGAGAACCAGATGGATTTTTGTATTTTTCTAAGTCAAATAGAAGTCAAACCCGAAAAGAGAGTAAAAGATACTTTTGTCAAATGGTGGTATTAATAGGTTTTATTTTGGTTTCCAAAAGAATTGTTACTTTTATTACTGAAAAAATAATAACTTAGTAGTGCTCATAGAAATGATTGTGAATTAATCCCTATTGATAATAAAGGAAAATGCAAAGTAGGAAAGTATACAAAATCTCAAATTTTGCTGCATATAAAATAGCTAGCACCAGGATTTTTTCTGTTTCATTCAGGATGGTCCTTTTTTATGTTTGGATAGATGATAGAATCAAGATAGCTAAGGAGATGAACTAATTTTATCGATATAAGATCATAACATTTACACTTTTATGATTTAAATACTAACATTGATTTTATCAATAGATAAAAAATAAAACAAGATCTGCAATATTTCAAACAAATATGAAACCACAGAAAAACATATTTTCTCCAAATGTATCTATATAGTTCAGAAATATAAGATTATGGGAATTTTGAGGTAAAAACCATTATTTTTGTTAGATGCATATGGCAACACTGGCCATTTTTATTGAATCTTTGAGAAGATAAATGAAGAAATTAGCATATTTATTTTCTCCTATTTCATCTCCTTCCATTTTTTAAATGATATATATATTTTTCACATTAATGAGATTTATTACAGTCTATGCTGTTCTGTAACTATAAGGAGCACAGTTTTCAGCTAAGTTTTATATTTTAAAAAGTTCAATGTTCACTAACAGTCTTTATCTATAACTTCTTTCCTCTTTTTAGAAAATGTATATCTTGATGACTTTGGTTTTACTGTAATTTTATTTGTTTGTTTGTTTAAAAGAAGTCTTCCTGGGTGCTATCCCTTGAATTCTTCTTTGCTTGCATGTTCTTCATTATCATTATTCTTGAAGGATAGTTTGACTGGATGTAAAATGAATAGGTTATATTTCTGTTTTCCCACTTAGAACTTTGTAAAAACAGCAATACTACTAATTAACATTTGCTGAACAAGAGTTGTGTGCCAGAAAATTGACATTTATTGTTTCCTTTAATGCCCATAGTAACACTATTGTGATAGGCTAAAAAACGGCCCCCAAAGATGTCTAGGTCCTAATCTCTAGAACCTGGGAATATTATGTCATATGGCAAAAGAGACTTTGCAGATGTGATTAAGTTAGGGGTCTTGAGATGAGATGATATCCTGGATTATCTGGGTGGGCCCTAAACTCACACTCACAAGAGTCTGTATAAGAGGGTGGTAAGGGAGATTTAACTACACAGAAAAGAAGGCCATGTGATGGAGACAAATGGAAGCAGAGTCAGAAAGAGAAGATGCTGGTTTTGAAGATAGATGAGGGATCCATGAGCCAAAGAATGTATCTCTAGAAGTTGAAAAACGCAAGAGAACTAATTTTACCCTAGGATCCCCCCAAGGAAGCATAGCCCGGCTAACACCTTGATTTTTGGCTTAGTGAAACCTATTTCTAACTTCTGATCTCCGCATCACAAGATAATGAATTTATGATGATTTAAGTCATTATATTTGTGGTAATTTGTTACAGCAGCCATAAAAAATGAATATTCCTATTAATTTGAGATAATTGCTATATTAGTCATAGACTTTTAATTTATTTATTATCTATCTATCTATCTATCTATCTATCTATCTATCTATCTATCTATCTATTTATCTATCACCTAGTTATTATTATGGTTCTGGAGCCTGGAAAGTCCAAAATCAAGGTGGCAGACAAATAAGTTTCTGGTCAGAGCCCTCTTTCAGTTTGTGACAACTGGGAATGGGGAGAGAGCAAGCTAGCTTTCTCCTGGCTTTTATTATAAGGTCACTAATCTCATCATGGAGGCCTAATTACCTCCCTAAAGCCTCATCTCTAAATACCATCATAATGGAGATTAGGGTTTCAGCATATGAATTTTTTAGGGAGACACAAGCATGAAGTCCATTACAGTTACTATTTGATTTTACAGATGAGGAATCTCAGATACAGAGATGTTAACTAACTTGCCCAAATCATAGAACTTCCAAGTGATAAAAGTCACAATTTGAACCCTAACAGCCTGACTCTACCACCTTCACTATTTGTTTTTCAATTTTATTTTTTTAATTTAAGTTTTTGGGTGACATTGCTAATAAAATTATATAGGTTACAAGTGAACAATTCAATAATACATCGTCTGTATATCGCATTGTGTGTTCACCATCCAAAGTCAAATCTCCTTCTGTCACCATTTAGTTGACCTGCTTTACCCTTATCTACCTCCCCCTCCTCCCTTTCCTTTGGTAACCACTAAACTATTGTCTGTGTCTATGAGTTTTTGTTTGTCTTGTTCATTTGTTGCTTTCAGTTTTATATCTCACAAATGAGCAAAATCATATGGTTCTCAGCTTTTTCTGTCTGATTTATTTTACTTAACATGATTATGTCAAGATCCACCCATAATGTATCAAACAGCATTATTTCATGTTTTCTTATGGCTGAGTAATATTCCATTGTATATATGTACCATGTCTTCTTTATCCTGTCATCTTTTATAAAACACTCGGTTGTTTCTATGTCTTGGCCACCGTGAATAATGCTGCAGTTAACATCGGGGTGCATGTATCTTTGCGGATAAATGTTTTCAAATTTTTGGGATAGATACCCAGAAGAGGGATTGCTGGATCATATGATAATTCTATTCTTAATTTTTTGAGGAACCTCTATACAGTTTCCCATACTGGCTGTACCAATTTATATTCCCATCAGTAGTTTATGAGGGTTCCTTTTTCCCCACAGCCTCTCCTACACTTATTATTACTTGTCTTATAGATGATAGCTATTCTTACAGGTGTGAGGTGGTATCTCATTGTGGTTTTGATTTTCATTTCTCTAACAGCTAGTGAAGTTGAGCATTTTTTCATGTCTGTTAGTCATTTGTATGTCTTCTTGGGAGAAGTGTCTGTTCAGGTCCTCTGCTCATTTTTTTAAATGAATTATTTTTTGTTGTTGTTAAATTGTATATATTTATATATTTTGGATATTAGCCCCTTATCAGAGGCATTATTTCCAAATATCTTCTCCCATTCAGTTGGTCGCCTCTTTGTTTTGTTGATAGTTTCTTTCGCTGTGCAGAAGCTTTTTAGTTTGATATAATCCTATTCATTAATTTAGCTTTTGCTTCCTTTGTCTTTAAGGTAGTATTCATAAAATCATCTCTAAAACCACGGTCCATGAGTTTAGTATTTATGTTTTCTTCTATGTTATTTATTGTTTCAAGTCTTCTATGTAGGTCTTTGACCCATTTTGTGTTAATTTTGGTGTGTGGTGACACATAGCAGCCTAGTTTCATTCTTTCACACCTTCACTATTAACATGAGTATGGTTTGAAAATTGTGAAGGAGCCTCTGCCATTTTATTTTTATTTTTTCAATTCTAATCTCTTTTAAGGCTATATTAAAGGGTGTTGAGCTTTTCTTTTTAACTATGTCTTCTGATTTTCAGCGTAATGCTTAGCGCAAATGACCTAAGCTTAAATCGAGAACATTATTTGAGGCACAAAATTTCTTTCGTCAGCAGATATTAACATCCAGATTATGAAATTAGGATATGTTATACTAGTACCAAACTAAGAGATTTTGATATTGCCTTATACAGAATAAATTGCAGTTTCTTGTAAAACAATTAAAACCTAATTCACTAGAATTATGTCTGCATCAAAATCAGAGAACTAAAACCTCCGAGTTCAGCAGGAATTATTATCTCCACTGAAAGTAACCATAAAAACAGTGAGTTCCAGTAGTTTGTGTAGGAATATAAAAGTTTATTCTCATTAACTGAATTTTGGAAAATGTTTCATACATTTTACAAACAGTATTTTAAGAATAGGAGTACTATATACACATGGCACAAATTCAAATAGTACAGAAAGGTATAAATAAAAAATTAGATCCATGTGTGCTATAATGTCTTTTATAATTTATATACCATTTCTATAATGGAAGGGTGACCATATAATTTTTCATCTAAAACAGAATATTTTTGAGAGTGACAAGTGCTAATTAAACAGAAACGAGAGGGGCAGCAAAAACCAGGACCTAACTGGGTTAATTGGTGAAAATTAAGGACATTTTCAGGTTTTTCCAATAACAACAAAATGCTGAAATAAGTTTATTATATTTTGATGTTCTTTAGTATGACTAGAGAGAGTGAATTACTAAAAATATTTCAAAATCTGTGTGGACTTTTGGTTTTGTTAAATATCGAATTATTCTCCAAATTTATTCTCCTACCAGTAAAGTATGAGAGTTCTATTATCCCACAGTCTTTCCTACAAGAAATAATACCCAACATATTATTTTTGGCAATATAGAGATCAAAAATCACTTTTCTGATTTGTTTTGTGTTCTCTTAGTTTTAAGTCAGATTTACCATTTATTCATTTGTCTATTTGTATAGTTTCTAAGAATTATTCATTCATATTCCTTACCTATATTTCTATTATTTTTCTATTGTATTTCTCTATGTAGAATATATAATAGAAATATAATGTGTATATCATATAAATAATTTATTTATCATATATAAATATAATTATTTATAAATTTATATATGATTATATAAATTACATTTCTATTATATATTCTATTATGTATTCCTATTATTTTTTATTGGTTTATATAAACTCTGTGAATTCAAATAATTCACCCATTGCCAGAATATGTTTTTTAAATATTTTCCCAATTAATCGTGTGTTCAGTGTTTCTTGTGGCATTTTTAAGAACTGTACCACTTATATGTACTCAAATTTATTATCCATTTGATTATTTTCTTCTAAAGCCATGGTGGTTTGATGAGAACACTTACCTTCAAAGAGAATTGATACATTGTCAAAATCATTCTCTATGTTTTAGATCAAGATAATTGTGAGGTCACTACTCAGATGCTATTCTGAACACTTATGTATGCTCTAAGGCCAGAGTCTATATAGCTAATCTCAGATACTGGTCACAAGCAGTACTGAGGGAGAGCACATAGATGAATTGGTTTGAATTCATTATTACTGCTAAAAAAATAACAATAACAACAACAACACTGAACAACTGTGACATTTATAGTGTACCATGAGCATCATCTTGGAGCCAGATGAAAAAAAATCAGCAAGCACATTAGTCAGATTTCTATTTGTACTTCCAGCCTCCTTCTTCATTAACTGTTCATCACCATACTATGGAAAAGATAATATTTTAATTTCTTACCAATGCAAACCTTTCCTTCAAAACTCTAAACTTGTGTCTCAGTGGGCTGTCATTGATTAACAAGGTTCAGTGTCTCAATTTAGTTAAGAAGTAATAGACCCAAATATAATTGAATATTAGTTTGAATATGGATGATTTAATAGTTGTCACCAGTTTGGGCTCTCAGCAAGCATCTAGTAACATTTCAAGCATCATGAAACATTGATGAATTAATTATTATTACTTTAAATTTTCATTTACTTTGGGTAGAATATCAAATTATTTTTTAATTCATTAATTACTAAAAATAAATATCATTATGGGTTAGGAACTGATAAATTCTTAGGATTCAAAGATAAGTAAGATATTGTGACTACATGGAAGAAATTTAAAATTTAATTGTAGATTAGGAAATTTTGTAAAGTGAAAAAGCCTGTAAAATATAATATTGTAAATAAAAAGGGGGAATTTATATTAAGACAAGTACAAAACTATCAATAGAGGAACACCGTATATACTCAAGTTAGAAAAATAATTATTCAGAGATCCTAGTTATTACTAATATAAACAGAAGTTAAAATGCATTGAAATTAATTTTGAGTGTTCCTTCGGAGCTCATTACGTGCAGCTGACCTTACTCCTTTACCTGGCATCATTCAATATAACCAAGCTCAGTTTCAGTGGACATCTGCTTATCCTGTTAAATAAGCCTAGTTTGGCAAACATGATGACACTTTCAGAATCACATCCACTTAATACTCAATTTTTTTCTGAGAATTTCTTAAATCCTGCTTGGGAAAACTGAAGAATTCGGGTAGCGTCATAAAGACTTTTCATATCAAAAAGGCAAGGAAGAGGAAAGGGGCCAAAGGAGGAAGGCCAAAAGCTTCTACAATCTATTTACGAAAACATTAGAGTTGGTCAGTTTGCCCTCAGGCAGCAATAAAAGTAGAACAAAATTCCTGAAATGTTAAGTATTCTCTTTTGGTTGTTATAGGCAACTAGATCTTAAGCACAGAACTTCTAGTTCCTACTCAATTACCCTGTGAAGCATTATTATTAGGCCTTAAATTGCATGAATATACTGTATATATTTACTTTTCTTTAATAATACATAATCTTTATTAAAAAGCCGACCTTATAGATAAGTGATAACATTTAAATTCTGTATTATTATTATAATTATTTTCTTCCCGGGGCCAGATCAGTGGATTATTCTCTGACATTCGGATTTTTCCAAACATCTAACTCATTCAAACTCTACACATAGGTTTTAGAAGATAATTTTTATCTCATTTCAAAGTTTGACTTTGACTGTATTCTTGAGAACCTTTGATTTGCTTTCAGAGAATTTCTTACTTTATGAGTTTATTTATAGCAGCCCAAGGACTGCTCATAAAAGCAGTCAGAATCCCACAGTCAGAAGTTGCTCAGCCCCTCTGCTATGTGGCGTCCGGAAAGAGTTGTGAAGAAAATTCAGGCCTATTAGCTTCAGTCATTGAGGCTTATGAACACCTGTGAGACACACAAAAAAATGTGATTTCAGGGATTTAGTAAGCAGCACTGCTGACCTTCCATTTCCCTCTTGGAATCTTTGTCTACAAGATGATTTAATAGTTGTCACCAGCTTGGACTCTCAGCAAGCATCTAGTATAACAATAACCATAACCCTTGACTGGTGCGCTTACTTACTACCAGCTGGGGTCTATAAAAATAGTGAGATGTGGCCCATTTCACCAAGCAACAAACTTTAGCACCAATAGCTGTGTCAAGGGGAGGCTTGCCAACAGGCATGCTGTAGTGCTGCCTTTTATCTCTAGCCATGCAACCAACCGAAGACAGTTCAAATCAATACAACATCTATGGAAAACAGTATGCTTGCTATAAAAACACAGCCCCAAGAGAAGTTTCCTAGCCTCCAAACTTCCATTCATATGGGTGTCTGCAGGCGATCTAAATGGAAATTCTGAAACGATCATTGGTTAGTACTTCGATCATTTTAATACTTTGAGATAATGGAAGGAAGTTATTCTTATTGAAAACTATTCTGTTTATGTTGTTTCACCTAATTATTATATCAACACTTTGAGGTAGATATTACCATTCCAGTTTTACAGTAAGAAAACACAGAGTGAGACAGTTTAAGTAACAAGAACCAAGCCATAGAGCTATGAAGTAACATGCCTCAGAGTTAAAGCTTGCACACTTCTCTATAGAAAACACAGCTACTGCTCTTTCATCTACACACATGGAAATGTCAATATCAGCTATAACTATTTGTTGCATCTCTTTCTCCATTCTCCTATGTGTTTTGTATGACCCTTCTATTCCTGTATCTCTTGGCCACTGATTACCTACCTGAACTGTCCATTTGTATCTGCTTTTCTCTATACCTCTATTGGTTTTTTCCATTAAAAAATTTTTGATGTCCAAATATTTTTAGGATTTTAGAACACCTTCTAGTTTTTGATTTATCCATAATCAATCCTTGTCCTTGTTCCTCACAACAAGAAATATTCTACTGTGCAGGGCGCTAAACAATCTCAGTTGCCTCATTAATCTTTAATAGATGTAGAAAGAGTGGGACTATCTAACAAACCTTCTTCTCCCCTCTCTCACCTCCCAAAATAGCTACAATTAGCCACCCTTACCTCTGTAATTTAAGAGATAAGAGAAGTTAAGGTTCTTTCATTTTACAATGAACTCTGTCCATTTTTGCTGTCAGTCCCACCTGCGAAAGATTTATTCATTATCCATCCAATATATCTGCAACTTCTTTCACTCTAGAAGCCATGTTATCATCCCAATATCCTACATTAGGATTCCTTTGTATACAACTGTTAGTGTAAACAGGCCTGAAGTTCCTCTATGTTTTCTTGGATTTATGCTTCCCTAGGAAGCACACTAGGTATAGAGGGGCTGTCTCTTCTGCTCACTCTTTTCTGTGCCTCATTTCTGGATCCCAGTTTGTCCCTATTCACTGCCAGACTGCATGTTCACTATAGTTCATGATAACTTCTTTTGAGAGCTCTTTCTCAGTATATAGTTTCCCATTGCCTACCAAACAAAATTCAAATGCCTCAATATAGTATACTTAGTCTCAATTCAGCGAAGTTACACAAATGAAATGATATTATTTTACCCAGTAACTGTCTTTAGTTTTTCTATATGGATTCTCCCTTTCTTGCTGAATTACTGACCACACAGAGATTTTGGACTGGAGGTCCTAGCTTGTATGATATGACAACAAAGAGAAATAAGAGGCATACAGATTTAAAAAGAAATAAGAGGCATACAGATTTGTCTGTGTTGTTAAGCACAGACAACATGATTGTCTACATAGAAATTCCTATGGTACCCATGAAAAAGCTCTTGAAATTAATAAGTGAACTTTGCAGGTCAAAAAATGCGTGTCAGTATATAAAACTAAATTGTATTTCTGTGTACAAGCAATGAACAGCTAAGTATTGGAATAAAGTATCCTTTCAGTTGCACAAAATATTCAAATACTTAGGTATAAATCTTAAAAATGTATATGGATATACAAGATCTGTATGATAAGAACTACAAATATCAATTTTAAAAAAGGTCTGAATAAATGGAGAGATATATCATGCTCACAGATTGGAAGACTCAATTGTTAAGATGTTAAGTCTTCCCAAATTACTCTATAGATTTAAAATAATCTTCATTGAAGTCTCAGCATGATTTTTTGTTAATATCAAAAAAAAAGTGTGACTATAAACTTTATGTTGAAAAGTAAAGGAATTAGAGTGGTCAGTAAAATTTCAAAAGAAAATTGGAAGGCTCATACTAACTAATTTTAAGAATTACTGTGTTTATAGTTATACCTGTATTCTTTACCAAAATGAGATACAAATGCAGACTTATTGAAATAGCAAAAATAATTTTTAAGAAGAAAACTGAAAATACCAAGTTTTGGTGAAATTGCAGAGTAACTGGATATCTCCTGCATGGCTTATAGGAATGTAAAAACGGTTCGGTCACTTTGGAAAATAATTTGGCAGATTTTTAAGAGTAAAACAGGTCACTTATTATATGACCTTTTAATCCCAATCCTAAATATTCGTCCAAAATAAACAAAAACCTATATTTACACAAAAACCTATACATGAATGTCGATAGCAGCTTTTTAATAATTGCAAAGAAATAAAAATAATCCAAATGCCTTATCTTAAGAGAGAGAAGCCAGATTCAAAAGGCTTCATGCAGTGTGCTTCTCTTTATGTGACATTCTAGAAAAGGCAAATCTATAGGGACAGAGAATAAATCAGTGATTGCTAGGGTTAAAAGGTGAGAAATTGATTACCAGAGAAAATCAGGAGAGAATGACTGTGTTGGTTATACAACTCTATGTATTTGTCAAAATTCATAGAAATGTACATATAAAAGAATCCAGTTTAATGTATGTTAATTTAAATTTTTTAAAAATATTTTAATAATACTCCCAAGGTCATAGCTCCAAAGCTGGTATTCAAAAATAAAAAGTAACTAAGTAGTAACAGATGAGAGCGAAATTAGCATAGTCACACAACCATGGTCTACAGAGCTATTCTTAAGTTTCTCATGATGACCTTAAAAGCATAAAGAGAAATACACTCCAAAAAAATGATAGGGTGACTACAATAAACCAGGAAGAATCTGTTCTTTTATTATAGAAAAATGCAATACAGAAAAGCTGGATAAGTTCTAACAACATACACATAATGATTGATTATCCTGATGGACTCAACCCATCAAATCAGTATATAAAAATTTTGTCAGTTAAGAAAAATTTCATCCTGTGAAAATCAGTCAAATTCGACTTTACTATTGTTAAATTGATCTCAGTCCATCAAAACAGTCACACTGATTTATAGGCCCTATAGCTTGAACTTGTATACAAATTTCCTAATTCCACCTCATTCAATTCTTTTTCTACTAGTTGTCTGCTTTAATTTTAGTGTTGAAAATGTGATAAATTCTGTCCTGGGTTTCATTTTCTACTTAGGATAATAATTAGCACCTAGCTTAAATGTACTACCCAACATAATATTACTGATTGGCTCAGCAAGGTACCAGACCTGTCACAGGCTGGTCCGAGTTCTTTATGTGGCCCCGTAAAGAGGCGTTCTTCTGTAAAAGCCAAATGTGATATCACTTACTGCAGTCCTCATTACTGATGCCATCACCTGTTTTAATTTTAACATAGTTTAATCACTTTGTCAGTGGCAATAATTCTGCCATCTAATAGTGTATAACATAAAATAAACTGGAACATACTAAAATATCCATGAGTTACAGCCAGAGCACTGACAGCGTCTGCTACCCATGTTAAGAGGTCCATACAGGGAAAATTTTCTTGGAAATCTAGAATTCTATCTTTCAAAACAACTTTGCTCCCTTATCATTACAACTATAACCATATAAGGTATTTTTTTAAATACTCTATATATTTATATAACTTCTTATGATTATATATGTGTTTCTTCCCTTAATTCAAAGCAAATTGATAAATACGTGAAGTATGTTAAAACATGGCATGGAGAAGAAAAATATGTTTCTATGTCTTTTCTGATTTTGAAGATCAGAACACATTTTTTTAATATTTTATTTAAATGGTGTCATGGACTGAATTGTGTCCCTCCAAAATTCACATGTTGAAGCCCTAATTGCCGATGTGACTGTATCTGGAGAAAGGGACTTTAAAGAGATAATTAAGGTTGATTGAGGTTATATGAGTGGGTCCTAATCCAGTATGTTATGACTGGTGCCCTTATCAAAAGAGGAAGAAACACCAGGGAGGTGAATGTACAGAAAAAAAGTCATGTGAGGACATAGAGAGAATGTGGCCATCTGCAAAATGAGGAGAAAGGCCTCAAAAGAGACAAAACCTTCCGACACCTTGATCTTGGACTTTGTGTGTCCAGAACTATGAGAAAATGAACTTCCGTTGTTTAAGCCACCCAGTCTGTGAGGTTTTTTTGTTTTTTGTTTTTTGTTTGTTAGCCTTGTAGGTCTTTGTCTCTCTATTTTTTTCTTAGCAAATAAACTTTCTCTGCTCTTTGGGGCACATATGGCAAAATGTAGCTTCACTACAGATCTTGAGTTCTGTTTTTCATTTCCAGCCACTGAGAAGACTAACTCAACCTTCTCAAGATCCAAATTCCAAAATCCCTGGAGAAAGAATCTGATTGGCCAGATCTGGTTCAGATGTCCACCCCTGGTCCAATTAGCTGTAGTCAGTGGAGCGGGACATTCAATGCAGTACTCACACGGATCCTGGAATTCTCTGGCACTTCCACACTGAGTTGAAATGATTCGTTCTATATCTTTGTCTCCAATGGATTCCCACCTTCTGGAGAGTGGAAATGGTATCTTAGCTTTTTATCCTCAGAATACAGCATGATATCTGGCACACGAAGGTATTCCGTACACATTTGTAGAGATCAAAAGTGCAGGTAGAGACTGAAGGCACCTTGACTAAGGTTATACTTATCCTTTGAGGAGCCATAATCAGAATACATAGACATGGACCAATTTCAGAAAAAAATCAAATTCAAAAGGACCATGGTTGTGAGTAGTAGCAAATGGCTTTGTGTTGATAAACACAAAGTTTAGTTATAAAGGTGGGGTACTTAATTGTGTTCCAGAGGGATACGGCTGTCAAGACTTATCAAATGAACAAGAGAATTGAGACAATAATGATTTAAGTAGAAAACCAAATTGGCCTTTCTTATTTGAAGATGAGAGTATTAGATGAACAGTCTGTGATATTTTTTTTATGGCAGCCCTACCAAACTAACACAAAGGGGTATTATCTCATCATTTCTCATTATATTATAACCTTGAGTTTGACGGTGACTTTCATGGGCTTTGGAACGAATTAGAACTTTCCAAAGAGATTTCGAATTAACTATTCATAAAAGCTGCACAACATTCTCATGTACAGCTCTACAGATTTCCAAAAGAAGATCTTGGAACCAAGACTGAAAATAAAAATACTGGAAATTGTTTTATTTTCTGTCTCACTTTGTTTCTGGCATAGCTGAGTTTGGAATGCCGTTCTCTCATTATGTTTAGACGACCAAAGGTATTATAGCTCAGTCTGCATTTCCCAAAAATGATATTCAAGTCTCTACAATATCCAGTAACTCACTTTTATTTATTTGAACAAAACCGTGTGTTTATTTTAAGGAATAAAGTATTCATTAGGTATGTGACGTTTGCTGAAGCTTTTGTCTCATTCTCACTGACTACGATCTTGACTATTCAATTATTTTAACATTGGTGCTTTGGTGTATGTTTTAATAGCTCCATTTATATAGCCAACAGTTGTAAATGTATGATGATCATGTCTGTTAAAATAAAAATGATACCACTAAGACAATAAAATTTTTACTTTAGCTCAGAGAGTGTCTTTACAAAAATAGAAGCAATGCTTTTCTGACTATCTTAATGAATGTATTTTATGATGCAGTTTTAATATCTATAGCTTTCTCTGGTTAGGTCATTATACAGCTAATCTTTGCAATTTGATATTTTTAAAAGCTCTTTTTAAATACATTAAGAGAGTCTCTTAAAATCTAATATCTCTCTACAACTAGGGGGAGAGAGTTAGCATAACCACTGATGATATAATGGAAAATAGTCACAAATTTATTAGTTACAAGGTGTTCCTAATCTGGCCATTTATAAACTGTGGCTACCATGATGTGGTTTGGTCAGCAAAATCGGCAAAAAGGAATTTGAAAGTATGCCTATACTTACTCGTTTGTGTTGATGAATCCTCATTAGCATCCTCAGTGAATTAAGTAAATAAGCGCTTTTTTGAGAATGTTTTTGCAGGTGGCCTACAAGGCTGGAGACAAACCAAAATAACAGAATCAAGGTCAGTATGGGCAGTGAGCTCAATCTCAAAAAATTATGAAATAGGCATATTTGAATGCCATTTCACTTTATCTCTTACTTCTTTGGCTCTCTTTTGGCTCTCTTCTTTCCTTCCTCATGACACGGCTTGTTTGCAGTACCAGTTTCCACACAGGAGTGTTTGCTCAGACCTTTTGTAAATGATACCTCTTATCACAAACGATCCCCCTATACTGTCAGGGCTCTTCTCTCAGTGTGGTGATGTTCGGTGTTTGTCTTTTAATATGTCAGTAAAAATTGGTTTAATTATTTGGCATTCTATGTGATAAGATTTGCCTACAAATGAAGTTTGAACTGAAATTTGGAAAACCAATTCCTAATTAGATTTTTAAAGAATAATCTAATTATCAGCCTAGTAGAATAAAGAGTTTTATATTTTGTGTCTTTTAAGATTGTCGTCTCCCACCCAACCATAATAATAACTAGGTCCCTTCGAACACTCATCCCAGTCCTTTTTTATGTGCCAGCGTTACACCTAATACTTGATGCCTGATAGTGAAAAGGGACCATGTAGGATAGAACCGATAGATTAATTAGTTCTCACCGTAGGATCAAATCACACCAAACATTCTTTAAATTCTAAGGTAACAAAATATACGAATACTTATAGTTTTAGTCTGGCTTGGTTTCATCATTATACTGTGTTAATAGGCAACCACAAAGACTCCAAACCTGAACAAACAAGTTATTTTTTGTTTACCTAACATGTCAAGAATGGGATTGAGGGGACTTGGCTCCACAGTCACAGAGAGCACAGGCTGTTGTATGTTTCACAATCTTTTATCTCCATCCTATGGAACATGTGGTCTTCTTGGTTACAGCAGAAGAACAGAGACTGAAATTGTACATGGACTTGACACTATCTCTGCCAGTAAGTTACATATGTCATGTTCCCTCACAACCTATCATCCAGGATCAGTCGCAGGGCCCAGACCAATTACAAACAGGTGGAAAAGTGAAATCCAGCCGCGTATCTAGAAAGAGAAAAGAACTACATATGGGTAAACAACAAAGCTTTCTACCAATAGTTCATCTTATCAGACTCCCTAGTAGAGTGATAATGAATTGGTAATTTTAAACTACATATAAGCAATTTTAAATGCACCTAAGAAAATTGCGATATATATAAAATTCTAAAAAAAAACATATTCAAAAATATATCTCCAAGTTGATGTTATATCTCTACAAGGATACATATGTATATTATACCTCAAGATACTTTCTGGGGAAATTTTTCTGAAAATTGTTTCAGATTCACTTAAGTAATCCATACACATATAGGGCTTTAACTTCATAACTTATTGATCAAAGAATTATTCACTTGGTAACTTGCCTATGCAAGTCTCTAAATGTGACTTGCCTATGACTCCAAATTTAACTTATGTGTATGTGTGTATTTCATTTATCTCTTCAAAGGTAAGCAGACTTATTTAATGCAAGCTCTGAAGAAAATTCAAACAAGTAAATTTCTAGAAACATATTAACAACTTGATCATAGAACGTGTAGTTGGCTTCCTCTAATGCCTGCCTGAAAGGATAGTGCACTTGAAGGTACAGTGTTAGTTCCAGCTTTTTATTTGGAATGTTTCTTATTTCTTTAACTTTATAACTGTACTTTTTATTTAAAATGTTAGTGCAGGGGATATTTAGAAAATCAGTAAAATTTAAAACTCCATACAGAACTCATCTGTGAATATAGGTTGGTAATAAGCCAAGCTGATTGGCACTGCCTATCAACACTTGTAATAAAACAAATTACAGAAAAAGCCAGAAACGAAATATGAGAATTTTGAAAGGTATAAATCTCATCACACACACAAAAAAGGACACAAAGGGAAAACAAATCATGATGATTAACTACTTCATATTATCACCAATAGAGGTTTTCTAACACACAAAGACCATATAAAGGCAAATTATGAGTATATAGGGAAATAGTAGACTCACTATTTCTTAGTAACCCTTACATTTTTTACACTTCAGGTTTTTCATACCCACAAGGAATTTTTAAGACCAGCTGTGTATTATCAAGTTTGTATCTCCATCCTACTTTTATTTATTTCTCAGAGACATGCTTCCCAGGTTTAGTTACTATAACCAACAAAACAATGCCACTTGTTCCAATGACAACCAAGAACCTGCACAATCTAACATCGCATTAATGCAACACAGCCCAGCCATCTTTATTTTCTTTCAAAAATATTTGTTATTGCCAAACTAGATAACCTTTCTAGAAGAGTAAATTATTTATATATATATATATATGTATATATATTTATATATATATTTATATATATATATAAATATATATATAAATATATATATAAATATATATATACATATATATATCAGACAAAAGTAGTCTCAAACAAAAAAATCGAATATTTATTTGTAAATATAGTGATATTTTATCTTCTAAAAAACTAAAACCTTGAAACAAGCTTTTCATGGTTAAAAAAGAAAGAAAGAAATCTATGCTAGTGATATACCAGGATGTCAGACCATCTTACAAAAACCAGTGTCATACCCTAAGCTACAATCCTTTAGCATAGGTTTCCCTGTGTTATTAGTACAGGTACTATGTAGCATGAGTGGTGTTTCTGGTCCATGCTCTAGAAATCTAGCTAATGTGAACATCTTCTGAGACCATGGTAATATCACTGAGATTTCCCCATTTTTAGATTAGCTACTCAACGATCTGTAGTCAATTCACCAAATATCTCATGGAAAATCAAAATGGTATTACTGGAGATTCTCTGGGAAACATGTCCAGTTCAGTCATGAATCCCTGGAGACCCTGAGACACTTTGGTTAAAGGAATTCAAATACCTAAGAACATACCATATTAACTACAAAGCACTTTACCAGAAAGATATTGCCAAGAAGAGAGATTTTCATGAAAAAGATTTTCTTTTTCATGAAAGAGATTCTCTTCTTCTTGCTTACTTTTATCCAAACAAGCTTTGCCAGGCTGCTGTTGTGCTGCTAAGCCTGGTAAAGCTTGTGATTCTCATTAGGGGAGTGATGGTCAGTGTGATGTGTCAGCTAGGTTAGACTACAGACTCCAGTGATTCAAATAAACGCTAACATAGGTATTGCTTATGAAAGTATTTTTTACATGTTCTCCCATTTGGTTGCCTCTTCGTTTTGTTGATGGTTTCTTTTGCTGTGCAGAAGCCTTTTAATTTGATACAATCTCATTTATTAATTTTTGCTTTTATTCCCCTTGTCAAATTCATAAAATGCTCTCTAAATCCAAGGTCTGTGAGTTTAGTTCCTGTGTTTTCTTCTATGCGATTTATCAGTTGGCTTTTTTTTATTAAAATTATTGGGGTGATATGTTCAATAAAATTACATAGGTTTCAAGTGTACAATTTAATAATGCATCATATGTATATATTGCATTGTATGTTCACCACCCAAAGTTAAATTTCCTTCCATCACAATATAATTGACCCCCTTTACCTCTAAATACCTCCCCTCTCCCTCTGGTAACCACTAATCTACTGTCTGTGTCCATGAATCTCTCTTCGTTTGTCATGTTTATTGCTTTCAGTTTTATAGCCCATATATGAGTGAAATCATATGGTTCCCAAATTTTTCTGTCTGACTTATCTTGCTTAGCATGATTATCTCACGATCCATCCATGTTGTCTCAAATGGCAGTATTTCATCTTTACTTATGGCTAAGTAATATTCCATTGTATATATGTACCCCATCTTCTTTATCTAATCTATTGAAGGACACTTCAGTTGTTTGCATGTCTTGGCCACCGTGAATAATGCTGTAGTGAACATTGGGGTGCATGTATCTTTGCAGATAAATGTTTTCAAATTTGGGGGTAACTACCCAGAAGAGGGTATTTAACTAGTTGCTGATATGGCCCCATTGACATTCTCTCTCTTGAATCATTACTTTTCAATCAGGAAAAAAAAGCAGTAATATTTTCCATTAAAAAGAAAACAAAAAACAAAAAACCTTGGCTTGCTTTTTTCCCTACATTCACTGCTCCATTTCTCTGCTTCTTCTCACTACAAAACCTCCTAAATGACTTATCTATGCTCCTTGCTGCAAGTTTCCTCCTTCTTTTATTCTTAAATCTATGCCAATGATGCTGTCACTACCAATCCACTGAAATGACCTCCACTTTACTAAGTTAACAGCAACTTCTCAGTCCCTTCTTCACACTGGCTATCATAAGATTGGAAACGATCACTCCTTTCTGTCACTCAGCACCCAGGATACCAACTTCTCTTAGATTTCCTCTTACTTCATTGATCATTCCTTTTCTCAGGGCCTGCTCACACCTTTTTAAGCAACAGCAAAACTTGGATACTTCCAAGAAAGCTAGTTAAAGGACCAAAGAGAGGAAGAATATGGGATCTGGGACAGAGTACAGGATGCTTTCATGTGGTGGTGAAAGGTACACTTGTAGGTCTCCTCATTGTGTACAACAAACTTAACTCAGCTTTCCTCAGATGCAGGGAAATGTGACGTTGTATTCCTAAATGTGCCCAGGGAGTAAGGAGGCCATACAGATTAATAATAATAATAATAATAATTATTATTATTATTATTATTTTAAAATGCAAATCTATTAACTAATATAATTAATTAAATATAAATCCTTTTATAATAAATATATATCTGTAAGAAGCCAACAAAGATGTCGTAAAACACTGCTTCTGGCCTTCTAAAGATTTAGCTCGAATCTGATAGAAATCTAAAAGACACCTTTTCTGGGACCACTGAAAGAGTTGTTCATTCTTGGCAGGAGAAAAAATAACACATTAGAGAAGACGAGACCAATATGGAGCTTGCCTGGAGATAATTAGTGGTTTTGAAATCTCAAAATCCACGGTCATCTGTTGTGACAGATTGGGAAGATAAAGAGTAAGACCTTGAGGAGCTAAATCAAGTGATGAGAAGTGCTCAAAGCAGAGTATCTAGCATTTTGACAACTGCATGTCAACATGATGGAAGTAGAATGTCAGAGCAATGCTCCAGAGAAGAAAGAATGAACTTCCCACAAATAAGATGTGTTTGTCGCAATAAACTTCTAGCTGTTTATATAAAAAGTATCAATAACACATATGTATCCACGAGGCATATTTCTATTTAACACATCCTCAACTCATGAGTTATAAAAATTAATTTAAAGGACAGTTCCATATGGTCAGGACATCTGCTAAAAGACTTCCCCCAAGCAGATTCAGGAAAATACAATTAAAGAATGCATGTGGAATGTTTGCAGCCATTTTTATGAGGTCCTAGTTTAGCTGAACTTCAACAGCTATCCGAGTAAGGTAAAACATTGCCAAATTATATTCACATTCATCCATTGACCAGCATCATAAAATATTATTAGAGTTCAAAACTGCAGACGTCTGGACAAAATTTCATTCAATTCAAGGAGATCTCTGTGAAGGAGGCAGGAAACAATAGGAAGCATTTCAGGGTTCAGAAGAGAAACAGTTGGTTTGATGGAGGCAGCTGCAGAAGCACCTCAGCTCCAGAGAGTGTTGCCCCCATGAGCTCACACTAAACTCATCTGCTTCCTCTGAAGAAAGAGTCTTACTGACTTGGAATATTGAGGAAACTAGGAAGGCAGAAGCAGTTTTAACCTTCTTAGACACATTCTACCAGACTACAATTTCTCGACAAAGGTCTTGAATCATTTTATTATAATGCCTCATTTTTAAGGACATAGCATACTGAGCGTATCATCAGTACCAAAAATAATCCCAATGTGAGAAAATGCATTATCGTTCTTTAGTAATTACTGAAAAAAAAACAGCACTGCATTCCAATGACTTCAAACAAGAAAATGTAACATATATAGGGAAAATCTGGCAGAAGTATTATGAGAATCTATTTTTATAATTTGTTTTTCTAGTGATCTGCCTATCTCCTTTGACCTTCAGTTCTTGACCAGATATAGGACTTGCTTTCTGCCAAGACATAAAAATTATTGTGCATTTTGATTCCATTTACACTGCTTGGCCTAAAAGCACTAAACAAGTATAGATTTTAGATAGTTATATTTATAAACATTTTCTTGTAAATTGATCATAAATGTTATAAGAGAAAGAGAATATCTCAGAATGGAAGGAGAGGAGCAGAGAAAGAGAACTTGGTTGTTCAACTCGTCTTTGATGCTATTCAGACAGAGGATGTTGTGATTGGTTATGAGAAGATGAGCATAGATTTGTCATCTGGAACCTGCCTGACTCAGTGTGTTTCTTAAGACTGTCTATTAGTGAATAGAGACAGTGATCGAAGGGTCTCTGTCTCTACGGGATGAACATCAAATTTCGACTACTTTGCTTAAGCCAGTACCAGACCTGAGTAACTAGATTTTTTTTGTTGTTGTTATTGTTCTTTTTCCATTGTTCCCTCCAATCATTGTGTTCAGTCTTGAGTCCCAAAGATAAAACACAACCAAGCCTTATACTGAGCATTCAGAGACTGAGAAACAAGTCCAAATACATGAGAATCTCTGTACAGATAGTTAATTAATTTCACAGAGTGGCCTTCCTGAGTCCTTGATACGTTGCAGAAATATCTCCTTGTGATTAGAATGAGGAGTGGATGGTGTATGACAGCATCATCAGTTTAAAGTCATAAAAGTTACAGAATATAAGCTGGAAGGGACCTCAGAGATAGCTAATTGCATACAATTCTCATTTTACAGATCAAAACACAGGCTCAGATTGTGTCATAACTTATTCAGACAGGCAACTAATTTGCAGTAGGTCTAAAACCCAGGACGTCTAGCATTAAGTCCAGGACTTTTCTTTTGAGCAGCTTATAACACCTTACTAAGAACCTTTTAAATCTATTACTTGCCATCTTTGTACCAAATTCCATGGCACTGAAAATTACAATATAATCTCCCAGTATGCGTACACGGTGTTATGAACCAACTCCTGCTCAGGATGAATCTCAGCAGGTTTGTGAATCATGGCAGACCCTCTTACCTCATACTCCTATCTCTAAATTTGAGGTGAAAAAGAAGAAAAAGTAAAGGAAATAGAACTGGCTGGTGTTCTCCAGCTCAGCGGGGAGCAGGAACGTGAGCCCTCTTCTCCAGTGGAACTTCAGCCAAACTGGACTTGAGATTAGCTGCATGAAAGTGTTAGTTGTGGTGGGCAAAGTAATTTATTGAATGTAACATTGTGACTTAATAAGAAAGGAATTCCATCTAATGGTTTAAATACAATCATTAAACAAAAGAGATACTATTGTGTGTTTACAATATATAAAATGCCAAAGAGGAATATGACAAACCATATTATCATTGTCTGAAACAGGACATGCATTATTCTGACATCTGGAAAGTTTGTAGCAGTACCTCCAGTTAATACAGGACATTTGTATATCTGTATAAGACAACAGTTTGTATAGCAGAATGCCAGTGAATCATTAAGAAAATGTGTTCAACTACTATGTACTTTAAAATTTTAAAGAAATTCTTTTTACCCATGCTGAGAGCTGGCTTGTCTTTTTCATGATGTTACCGAAAAGGCATTCAATGTTTTAAGTATGTCAGTAATAAATGTTTTTTCATGGATGTCTTACAGCAAATTTAGGAATTTTTTATATATTTTTAGCTTACTGAGCATTTTTACCATTGATGGGTATTGGATTTTGTCAAATTCTCTTTCTTAATCTATCAATATAATTATCTTGTCTAAGTTTTATTAATGTGATATATTATATTACTTTATTTTGAGATGTTAAACCAAACCTTGCGTTTCTGTGATAAACTTCATTTAATCATGGTAAATAATCTTTTTTAAATATATATTTCTTGATTCGGTTTGCTAACATGTTAATTTTCTGAGATTTTGTACATGAGTAATATTGTCTATTGTATTCTGTTGTCATGATGTCTTAGTGCTCTTTTGGCTTCCTAGTAAAACTGGTCTCAGAGAATGAGTTGAGGACTCATTCTATTTTCTATTTTAACCTCTTTTATTTTCTAAAAGAGTTTATGTTGAGTTTAGATGCTTTCCTCAGCGAAAGCATCTAAATATGCCTTTGCTTCGTGAGATTTTTAATTACTGTAAAAAAATTATTTTTCTTAATTTGATACAGATTTATTCAGATTATCTATTTTTTCTTGACTCAATTTTGGTAAATAGTGTATGTCAAAGAATTTTTCTACTTTATCTAAGTTGTCTAATTTGTTGGTATAAAGTTACTTATAGTATGTATTCCTTATAACACCTTCTGTAGTGTATAAAGACATTTTTCTGTTTTATTTCTGGTTTTGACAATTTATGTCTTCCTACTTTTTTTGGTCAGTTTAAAGAACATCAATTCTGTTGGTCTTTACAAAAACCCAAATTTTGTTTCATTGATTTTTCCTAGGTTTTTCTATTTCATTCACTTCTGCTTTGATTTTTATTTTCTTCCTTCTTATGATATGTTCGATTTGCTCTACTTTTTCTGAATTCTTGGTGTGAAAGATTAGATTATTGCTTTTACATTTTCTTTCTAATTTAAGCATGTATAGTTATAAAATTCTCTCTAAGCACTGCATTGGCAGCATCCCATGCATTTTGACATACTTTTTAAGCATTCACTTTAAGACATTTTCTAATTGTATTTTTTATTTCTTCTTTGAGTCATGAGGTATTTAGAAGTCTGTTTTTTAATTTCCATATATTTAGGAATTTCTCAGATATCTTTACTTTTTTCATAATTTAATCTGTTGTGGTCATAGAATATACTTTATATGATTTCGTTCCTTTTTCTTTTACTGAGATTTGTTTTATGAACTAGCATATAATCTACCTTGAAGAATCTTCTATGTGTTCTTAAAAATAATTGTGTATTTTTCAGTCATTTGGTAGTGTGTTCTATATATGTCAGTTGAGATGATAGTGTTTCAAAAGTCTATAGCCTTACTTGTTTTGTTTCTAGTTGTGCCAGCTATTAAAGTGAAGTATTAAAATCTCCACCTCTAAAATTTTAATTGTCTATTTCTTCTTTCAATTTTCAGGTTTTGCTTCATATATGTTGCGGTTTTATTCTGAAGTATGTATACATTTTTAACTGTTTTAATTTTTATGTTTTTGGTGTATTGACGCTTCTAACATTAAGAAATGGCCCTCTTTTTCTCTACTAATATTTCTGGTCTTAAAGTCTATTTTTTTTCTGATATTAACATAACCATTCCAGGTCCCTTAAAGGTATTATTTACATGATATATCTTTTTCTATTCCTTTAATTCAGCAGTTTGTGTTTTTGAACCTTGAATTTGTCTCTCATAGACAGCAGATAACTGCATCTCTACCCTTTGAATGGAGTGTTTAGTTCATTTAAATTTGCTGTAATTATCAACACAGTTGTATTAAGGCCTATCATTTCGCTATTTGTTTTTCCTATCTCATGTCCTTAATATTCCCCTTATCTTACTGCTTTTTTTATTTTAAAATATTTTTAGAATATCAGTTTTACTCTTGAGTGGATTGTTTTAGCTATATTGAGTTATTTTGTTAGTGATTGCTCCAGTTACAATATGCATTTTTAATTTATCATAATCTATTTCAGTACAATAATTACTATAAAATATGATAGCATTACTCCAAAATAGCTCCTATGTGCTTTCGACATATATATACCTTCTTATTTACCATTTTCATTGCTCTACATTGTTTATCAATGTCATTTTTGTTACTCAAACATTCATGCTTATTGATATTCTCCAGAAAGCTCCAAGAAGCCATAATATATTCAATGGGTGCTACATCTGTATATTGGTATTGATAATTTTTCATTACTTCTTTTAGCACAGCTGGTAAACCATATCTTTCTTTGATTCTCATGTTCTGCAGTGAGTATAGATAGTAGTTTCTATCAAGATGTATTTCCCCCAGTTCAAAATGGCTTCCTTGGCCCCAGGCTGAGGGCTTGGGCCACCCCCACCCAGCTGTGAGAGATGAGAGGGGTGGGGATGGGGCTGACAAAGATTCCTTGTCACCTTTACTTCAGATCAAATCCACGATGGAATGAACCTAGAGCTTTATTACCAATAGAGCAGAATTCCTTCCCCCTGCCCTGCCCTCCCCTCCCTTATTCTCCCCCGCCCCCTCATCCCCTACACTGGTATGGATGCTTATTTTTAAGAAAACATGTTAATAAAAACTTAGAAGCAAAAACAAAACATTTTTAAGCATCAGAGAACCATTTCAAATATGTTATTTGGAAAAAATGTGGTTAAAGAAATAAACTTTAACATAAAGGGAGAAAAGGCGGATTAAATGTCAACTCTTTAAGATGAATGGTAGGTTCCCATTTAAATTCTATTTCATAAGACCACAAACTGTCATATAAGATATTTAGATTATAAGTATTGTTCTATAGATATCTAGAACAATAAACTTCAAAATCTAGCTATCTAGAATGGTCTTTGGTTGTCACTGTATTAATTTTCTAGGCTGTTATAGCAACAACCACAAACTGTAAAGTTTAAACATCAGAAATTTATTTTCTTACAGTATGGAAGCCAGAAATTCTAGATCAAGCTGTCAGCAAGATTGGTTTCTTCTGAGGTCTCTCTTCTTGTCTTGTAGATGGCAGTCTTCTTTCTGTATGTTCACATGGCCTTTCCTCTGCATATGCATGTGTCCTAATCTCCTCTTCTTAGAAGAACACCAGTCACATTGGGTTAGAGTCCAGCCCAATGAGCTCATTTAACTCTACCTCTTTAGAGACACTGTCTCCAAGTATGGTCATGATCTGAGGTACAGAGGGTTTTGGTTCCACCTTATGAGTTTTGGAGCAACACAATTTAGTCCATAACAGTCACTATCATTAACACTTTTATGATTATAAAAATAAAAACATTTCATTTATTTAATCTTCACAACACCACTCTAAGGCAAGTTATTTTATTGTCCATGCAGAAGAGTTAAATAATTTGCTCAGGTTTACACAGCTAGTAAGTGTGAAGCCAGAATCAAACCCAGGTCGACAGGTTTCCGTGCTCATCTTTTCTAAAAACAGTTAAGAATGATATTTTTGTATATATTTTCAAGTTTTCCTCCTTCCTCCTCCCTTCCTTTTACCCTTCCCTTCCATTCCCTTCCATTCTCTTCCCTTCCCTTTCTTTTCTTCTTTCCTTTTATCATAACAGGCTTCTCAACTGGCTTGACCACCTAGTCACGCTTCAGAAAACCATCTCCTTTGGCTAAAGTGTGAAAACTAATTGTTCTGTTATAAAGAAAATGAACTATCTTTTATTATTTACTATTTGAGATGGATTGACTGAACTCCTGCTTTATAATCCTCTCAAAGGTAGCTATTAATGCAAATATATTACCCACTAGATTTTCTAAGGATTCATGTTTGACTTGCACAAGTGTAATTTTTTTCTGGCCTCTGAAGAGTTTTTATTTAAAATTATGACAAATACACTTTAGTAAAAGTTATGACTCTAGATAATCTATTAAGCTACTTCATAGGTTAATCAGCAAAAAGTCTTAATGTTAAGACTTAATTTAGTGTTGATTCCCATTCCCTACCCCTTCTCCACACCCCACAGATGTCATGTCACGTGTTGTTATGAGTGAGTTGCCTCACTTGGGAGTCCTGAAGACGGAGAACTTCCACATGGGTTTTCTATGGCTGGGCCTGCTGTCTGTTCTCTGTCCTCTCCCTTTGAGACCATGCGTGACAGGGAACTGTAGCCATGAGTTGCAACCTGATACCTGGCTTCCTCAGACAAGCTCATGAGAAGACACAGGGTTTGCTTGCTATTTTTTGTTTGTTTGTTTGTTTGTTTTAATTTGTTTGTTCTCACTTGAACCATAAGCTTTCCACTTCCCTTCAATTCCTTTTCTTTTTCTTTTCAAGTTTCCTTTGGGGTCCCTTTTTCCCATTGGTCCTAATGCACATCAGGTATGGAAAGCCCTAGACTTTCCAACCAAGTTGGGGCAAAGTACACCAGAAAGGGAACTACTTGGTGGATTAGTGATTCCATCATAGCAAGTGCTATCACTGATGGGCAGTGAGAATTCTTTCAATTCTTAGTAAAGTATAAATATCTCTAGAAATCATTTCAAAAGCAATCTCCTTACTTGGTACCCATTCCTATAATATTTCACTACCATTTTTCATTATTATTCTAAGAAATTATTTGGATTAAAACAGGATGTTTATAGAAAGTCCCCTTGCTTTTACCCAATAAGGCTTTTGGAGTCATAGACATAATGATGCCATGAACTTGGACAATGCCCTTATACCCAGGAATGCTGAGTGCTTTTGCTAACCGTGCAGCTCACCAGCCTGCCTGGCATTTCTGTTAGTACTTCTTTGTTTATTTTTTCACTATAAAATAAGGGTATGAAACTGAGACAGCAATATACATATAACTTATACTGGTAAAAGACCATGGTATCTCTCTTCTGTTTTGAAAATCCTCCCAGCCTCCTCTCCTCACACCGTGTGACCTTTATTTCTTTCAAGTACTTTAATGTTGAGTTGTTAGAAGATAGTATGTTAAATTGTATAACATACATATGTGTATCAACTGATGTCTCCCCACTGTTAACATCTTGACTAACTACTGTACAAGATCAAAACCAGGAAACTGGCATTGATAAAATCCACAGAGCTTCTTCAGATTTCACCAGTTATACATGCACTAGTTTGTGTGTGTGTGTGTGTGTGTGTGTGTGTAGTTCTCTGCAGTTTTATCACATATGTAGCTCTGTGTGACTATTACCATGATCAAGATACTTAACTGTATTATCACCACGGGAATCCCTTGTCCTATCCCTTTATAACCACATCTGCCCAAGTTGCAATCCCATGCCTAACCCCTAATAATCATTAATCTGTTCTTCATATCTGTAATTGTGTCACTGCCCAAATGTTACATAAGTGAATTCATGAATGAATCTTAAGTATGTATCCTTTTGAGACTGGCTTTTTGCACTTAGCCTACTTTCTTTGAGGTTCATCCAAGTTCTTGTCTGTATCAGTAGCTCTTTCTCCATAATTGCCAAGCATTATCTTCTGTTGTGATTTTACTCACTGAAGGACCATCTGGATTGTTTCTAGTTCTGGACTATTAAAAAAGGTGGAAAAACTGCTGTAAACACTCATGTATACATTTCTACATGAATTAAAAATTTCCTCTATGATGTATGTCCTGATCACGTGGTAAGTCTATTTTTAGTATGGAAAATAACTGCCAAAATATTTTCCAGAGTGGCTGTACCATTTTACATCCCCAAGGGCGATGAATGAGTGATCTAGTTTCTTTGCACCCTCTCCAGCATTTAGAGTAATCACTAGTTTTTGTTTTAGCTCTTCTGATATGTGTGTCGTGACAGCTCCTTTTGGTTTTAATTTACATTTCTCTGATGACTAATGATGATAACGATGATGATGGTAATACTTCTCATACTACTTCTTTGAGTACTGTCAATAAACTCTACCTTTCCTTGACCCTCAGATGATGTTGGATATCTTTTCATGTGATTGTCTTTCATCTACATATCCTCTTTAGTTAAATGTCTATGAGTACCTTTTGTTTATTTTTTTATTTGCATTGTTTTTATTAATGATGAGCTTTGAGAGTTCTCTTATATTCTAAATACAAGTCAATTATTGTATGTGCGATTTGCAAATATTTCTCCAAGTCTGTAATTTGTTTTTTTCATCCTATTAATAGTCTTTTACAGCACAAAATTTTTAATTATGATGAAGTCCAATCCATCAATTTTTCCTTTTATAAATCATGCTTTTGTTGTTAAATCTAAGAAGCTAATGGCAGATGTAAACTACTAAACCTCTATGAACATTACATTTAAAATTGCATATAACAGTTTTTAGTATTATTTATGACATCAAAATTTGAAACCAACCCAACAGTCTACCAGTAGTAGACTGGTTAAATAAAATTGTGATATATACATGCAATGGAATTTAAGACTGCTGTAAAAAAATAATGAGAGAGTTTTTTGTGTTTTGAAATGAAAAAGGATCTCAGAACCACTGGAAAAAAAATCTACGTAACAGAGTGTTATAATATACCATGTGTTGTATAAAATGGGAAAAATTAGATGCTATATTTATTTTAACTTTTATATGCATAAAGAACCTTTGGAAATATACATTTGAGAATAAAAGCAGTTATTATTTATGGGAGATGTGTGAGAACTTAAAGGATAGAAATAGAAATGAAATTTATTTTTTAATAAATCTGTTAGTGTTTTAATCATATTAGCATATTATTTTTGCAAAGAAGTTAAAAAAATCATAATAACATGAAAAAATAAAGGAATAAAGGGGAAAAGAAATTTAAAAAGGAAAGAAAAATTGTTCCATCTGCATTTCCAAGTATAATTGGCAGAATAGAACCAAATTCTAAAACTTTTCTCTCCCGACACCCAACTAAGTGAACTAGAAATTGTAAAATCTCAATTAACATTAACCAGAAGAAATAAGTGGCACCTAATGCCACTTGAAAAATGGTTGTCAAGAAAAAGAATCCAAAATTCTGTTACAATATGATTCCATTTCTAAATTTCCTTGGAGCACTTGAACAGAAAATTATTCAGAAAAATCTTGAGAATTTACTGTTGTATCCCTGTGTTTGAAAACACAGATACAGCTGGTAGAATAAAGCCAGATTTATATGATTAATCCTATTTATAGAACTAATATACATACTATGTAATTTATATACTATTACATATTACTTCCTTTCCACATTTCTGTTAGTGTGTCCATCTTTTTCTCTATATAAATGCACAGACAATATTTGTAATGATGCTCACCAAATGCTAATTCTAGTTAATTTGTCGTGGTGGAATTTGGAGTCATTTTATATATTCCTTGTATTTTTTTTTTTAGAATTGTTTGGATTATCCATAAGGAACTCATGTTTTTTAACAAAAATAATGTTGTTATTTACAAGAAAAAGAGATACCATCTTGATACATGCCAGAAGCCTTTCAGGACTGTGACCACATTGTAAAATAAAATATTAAACTATGAAACAGATAGCATCCTTGCAATGGAGGAGTCATTCTCTTAGTGTCTCCAAAAAACAAACTATATCTGTAACTAAAAATAACCACTTATTCTAACATTACTCATGTGTCTGTGACGGGAGACTAACAACTTTTAACTAGTCTATGATGCTTCTCTCAGACTTGCAAAATTGGGAGTTGGGGAATTTTTCTATGTTTGCTTTTGAGTAGAATCATAAAAATATAGATTCTAAAAAGAACTTCCAGGTCATCAAGCCCCACTGTAGAGATGGGTAAAGTTTAGCCTAAAGAGGCTAAGTGATTTTTACTGAAAGATTTGCAACCAAGTTAAGTGAGGAGCCAAGGTAAGACTCGTCTCCTGGAATCAGACTAATTTCACCAAACTGCCACATTAACAGATTTGATTTGATTTGATACCACAGAGATGCATGTTTCACCAAGGGAAAATACTACATTATCTGAATATATATAAAGAAATTGTCCTTGTGTTCTTTTAGGCTACTTTAATTAAACTAAAGCTTTAAAAGTCTATGACATAAATTCATAGAAAAGAAATTATCTTTTTACTACATTGTCAATAAGATTAGTGTTGGGGTGCTGACATAGTGTGTGATTTCTTTGTGGTTTTTTTCTTTGCTTGTTTGTATTTTGTGAATTTTCTATAATTACATTTATTATTTTGTAATATAAAAGAAAAGGATTATGATTTAGGAATTAAAACCTAAGAATTTTAATTCTTAGCTTTATGGAAGAAGTTTCTTTTTCCAGATAGGAAAATAAAGCCATCCTTTCTTTATGAAAGCTATCAGAAATCTGAAAAATAGTTGGTAGAAAAATAACTTTCAGAGAGTAGTCAGTGTACAAAGTATCCTGTAAGCAGCAGTAAGGACCAGGAGAGGAAATGGATCATCATATTTGGGGACATCAACTCACGAGCCCGAGTCATGGGCTCAGGCCTCCCATGAACAGCAGCTCAAGTTGCTGTCAACCGATTCACTTTTTTCCAGTATGAGCTGAGGAATATTCATCTGTTTCTGTGGTGATGGACTTTCACAATATCCTCTGGCCAAACAAATGTAACCACAGCTGTAATGATTTCAGACTCAAACTATTTCAGCAGCAGGAACAACAGCAAAAACACGGCAGCGGCCAGTTCCCAAATAAACTCATGTGAATGCTTCATATTAGCTAATTATCAAGGGGATTTTTATGGGAAACCATATCAAGAATGTGGCGGAGCTTTTTGGGATACTGTTTTTCCTTGCTTGGATCTGGAGAAGAAATGGAATGCCACAGCATAAAATTTATGTGTCGGAGAGAGAGGATAGACATGTGAGGGTTCTAAGAGAGTCCTAGTGGCACTGAACTAATTAATCCCAGGATTCTTGACGAATCACCTGACTTCTATGTATTTGGGTTTTCTTCTCCTCCCACATATTCACTTCCATTTCCCTCATTAAGAAAAGGGATGACACGCTAGATAAATATTCTCAAACTGTTTCCTTCTGAGACATTCATAGTAGATGACTTTTTCATGTGACACTTTCCCATGAGCAAATCCATATTTTGACATAAAAGAAAATCTTTTGGGAAATAAAGCAAATATTGCTACAGACAGAACAAGGCTCAGATAAAATAGATTATGGGTTATGTTGAATTCCCAGTATATTAGCTAGAACTTCAGCCCTCATCTCCCACTAAAGAAAATATATTGGAATGCAAGTGACTGAGACAAGTATTATTATGAGAATAAATTTAATCCCATACTAATTTATATGCCAATAATTAAGGCTAATCTTAAGGTACAATGAGATTTTACAAATCAAGAAAAAAATAAGTTTTTCCAAAAAAGAACAAAAAGAACGAACTATACATGTATAAAGAGACTTAAAAGTTCCTCAAAATAACCCATCACTTAAGAAATCAAAATTACTAGGACAATTGGTTAAAAATGTTAATATTTGGCAACCTACTCAATTGTCTAGGGCATGAATAAACAGAAATTCCTACGTGAAAATTCAATTGGCTCAGCCTTTGGAATCGACGGTGTTCATAAAAAATTAGAATGTATGTATCCTTTGATCCATCAATTCCTGTTCTAAGAATTTACCATACAAATACACCTGCTGAATTGTTCAAATTACATAATACTTTTAGCAAGAGTACAAATGGCTGTAGCCTAATGAAAGAAGAATCAAAACTGGACTTGTTGAACCTAGATTTAAATTCCAGCTCATCTTACTTAGAAACTTGAGCAAACCACTTAAACTTCTTTGATTCTCAGTATCATTTTGTATTTTATAATACTATCTACCTTACAGGATAATTACAAAGAGAAGATGAGAATAGAAAGGTGAAATCTCTTTGGAAATTCCAAATTACCAATAATGTTTTTACCAATATCACCACAACTAAATTATCACAGTTGCAGTTACATACTACTTTATGAAAATAATCAAATACATATGTCCTTTAATAACAAGTCACAAAAGGTTCTTATTTTCACCAAAACAATTTGCTCTTTGGTTGCTCCAAATAATCATGTTAATAATGTTTCAGTAATACCCCATAATAACATCGGTTTCAACAGAGTTTGTAGAGTACACATCAACTAATAAAAAGATATCCCTAAATCTTTGTGAGACATATTTTAAATATAATACAAAGAATATGACTCCAAAATGAAATGTTTTTTCTACCTGTTCCAGAACAGAAAAACAGTGCTCTCACATTGCAGAAACTAGATTAAAGTGAATTAACTTATACAGGGAAAAAGCAAAACAAAACTTGATTTTTAGAGATGAATATTGGAAAGCTGTGATAAAAATATCAGGAAGGAAGAATCTGCTAGAAGGCTGCGTATGATCTGAAATGAATCATCCTGAGAACGCTGTTTTTCCAAGCATACCTCAGTGTCAGAGGCTAAGTAAATACCAAAGGGGGATTGTGGATTTCTTTAAGATTCTATAAATTTTAAACCTGATTAGATCATCCGAGAGGACACCTGGGCCACATTAACCACCTAAGTAGAAATTTAACATTGTTTCACCTAACAGATAGTGTCACTGACATAGACAACCCTTTGTGATTTCTGGCTGGAACAGCATTGTTCTTCTATTGAACGCTGGGCCTGGAGAACATTCTTTCTAGGAAATATTGAACAAGTGCTGTACACATACACACACTCACAATGCTCTGTGATTAAAAAGTGTTCGGGAAACACAGGATGTTGTAATTCCAACCTCTTCAGAGTTCCTGATGCTTATTGGCTTATTACAAGTTATGTGAATTCTTGCTGTTAAGAAAAGTAGAAAGTATGACCTACACCTTCCTGATTTTGCTGGAATCCAAAATTCTTTTGTGCTCAATACATGTGCTAATTTTTCAGAAAGCAGTAAATTGTGTGGGGTATCAATTTGGGAGGTACTATTATGAAAATGTAAAGCATGGCTACATAAACAACATTTTTTTTTTCGAATGGACTGCATATTATACTGGATAACAAGGCTTTAAATTAAATTTCTTCTAGAATTGGAGTTATAAAAATATCTGTCCTTATGAATTGACTTGTTTTTTACTTTTTATCAGATAATGTGACATAGAAAATAAGAAACGTGGCCTCGTTTTTATTGAGTGTTTACCCTGTGCCACATACTGCTCTAGTTAATGGAAATACAGTATTGAACAAAACAGACAAAAAATCTCTGCCCTCATGTATCTAGCCTACAGGAAATACATTATTATAGGTGCTTTAAAAAACTAAGATGTTAACATGACTAAAGATATTTTAAGTTACTTGTTGAACTGTCAACCAGTGAAGTGTCTTAAGGGTTCCCCAAGCATATGTCATTGCTTTTTGATTGTCTTTTGCCTATTTTCTAGCATTTTAAAAATTATGTTTACCATCTTAACCATTTTTTCAGTGTATATTTCAATAGTGTTAAGTACATTGACATGGTTGTGCAATCAATCTTCGGAACTCTTTTTGCCTTGCAAAACTGAATTTTGCCTATTTTGAATACATCGTATTTCCAGATACTCTGTAACAATGAGAAAAATAGGATAGATATTGGGTAATTTTTAAGTATGTAATAACATGAAATCGAAAGCCTCTCATAACTTAAAATTCTTTCTCTACAGCATTTAATATGCAATTTCCTGTTCCGATGAATGGTTTGTTATGAAGCTCTTGTTAACTTAGCAGTGGCCCACAACACACATTGTTCTGAAGAAGCTTGGGAATATGTCCAGGATCATCAAGCCCTAATTTACAACCAACATTATGATTTAAAAGTGGAGTAAGCTATCAGCTGCCACATCAGTAATTCCAATATACTGCTTTTAGAGTTACAGCACCATAAATAAGAAACCGACAATGCTGATCCTATCTCTCCAACTAACCAGGCATTTAAAGCAAACCACAGAATATTACTCAAAGTCATAAGAAAGCATATACTCTAGCTGAGGCTTCTCAATCTATCCTACAAACTGAGCCAGTTTCTAATCCTTTCACTAGAGAAATAAGTAGCTATCACACTTTTACACAGGCATTGAGAAATAATTGCTATTGAGTCTGTTATTATCTCCCCTTATCCAAATGAATTTGCTTATTGTTAAAAAAAAAAATTTATTTGTCAACAACCTAAACAATTTGTATACTTTTCCAAACAACTTATGAGATAGTGATCAAATTCCAGCATATAAAGATGAACAAAATTATTGCACTTGAACGAGAGTGCCACTCTATAAACTTAGGTGAAATTAAAGTCTGACTTGTATCATTTATTTGCTAGAAGAATTTACTCATAACCCCACTAATATTTAGTAAATACTTAAGGTTCTACTGGTTAGCTCCAGCTACAGTGAACCACCCATTCTAATTGGTCCATGCCTATGTTATTCTGATTTTTTAATCGCTTGGAATGTCACTACTGCTTATAATTTATAACTTCTCAATGTCCCTGTTTTCATCTTTAAGTTGATTAGTTCAGTAATTTGTAGTGAATAATTATTTGCCTGTTTGATTGTTTGCTTTTCTACAAGAGGAAATCAGAAGCAATTTAGAGATCTTCACCATCACCATAGTACCTACCCTCCACAGACCTAAAGATGTGATGAAATCAAATATAGTCCTCCCTCGAAAAGTAGGGGGACCTGTTTTATGACTACAGTATTTGGAGATTTGAAATTTTGATTTATTTTATAACATTAAACTTGTTGAAATCCGTCCCTGAAATGCTTTATTTCGAGACTCATTTTAGGCAACCCAAGCTTTCACTAGTTTTGGATGCTTCAGGATTTCATGTGACAAAACTTATTTCATCATGTTTAAGTTACTCAAGTGAAATATTTTCAATGTAACAGGGTAGCAACTATTTGTCCAGTATAAAGGACCTTTCCCTGAATTACTTTGTATTACAAAATCCTCTCAAACAGACAACCACAGACACTTGAAATTTTAGACATTCAAAAGCTTTATTCACATTTAAGTGCTAGAAAGTTATTACATTCCAGCTGATTTCCAGTTCCCAAGCTTACTGAATTACTGAGTCATGCTGACTCACGAATGGGTCTTATCCCTGGATGCTGCTTATTTATAACCTGAACCAAATTCTCAAGTTATTTCTTTTTAAAAAAAATTTAAGAAAATAAAACAAAGAGAAAAATCTGTCTGCTGCTTTGATTGATATTTTGAGTTCTACACCTCATTTATAAGAAATATCTCAAGCAAGGCTGGAAAATGCCATAAAATATAAGACAGATGTAAAAGAAAGTGTTCCCTGAACTATCATAATAGTATTTTCAATTTATGTAGTAAAATATTTCACATACATTAGTTCATCTGAACTGCTTAATAGCCCTGTTTTGCACATAGAATGTACTGCTGTCATAGACCTAGCTCTCGGTCTCTGTTCTTAGAGGTCCTCCCACAGTTACTGACACCCTAAGCATTTTCTATTATCAGAAACTGCCTGAGAATTGTATCTCTATACCTCTGTGTGTTGGAATAGACATTCTGAGATCACCTTTGTCCTCAGCCCCTGGTACCCAGATCCTTATTTAAGCTACTTTCTTCCATTCTATTAATTCCACTGCCTATTTAATTAGCTCTGCTGCCTAAATCAATTCAGTCTCTAGCCCTTGGCAAGAAAGCAACTATGAATTCTTTTCTTATGAAACTAAGAAAATGGACAAAAATTTAAGGCTTATTTGGGAGACACAAATAATAAATAAGTAAATATGCAAAATGATGACAAGGGCCACACAGAAAGAAAAAGGTAAGGGAAGGTGATAAAGAGAATGGAGAGAGGTGCGACAGCAAATTGGATGACCAAGAGAAAGTTTTCACTGGGTAAGGTGTGAAGAAGGTGAGAGGTGACACCTATAAATATCCAGTGAAAGAGTTACTCAGGAAGAGCAAATGCAAAGCATTTGAGATCGTGGTGTACTTAACAACAGAGCAAGTACCAGCAGTAGAACATGCCAGAAGGCCTACTCCGGACAGAAAAATCACTAAAAGAAGTTCTATTTTATGGAATGATGCAGTATTTCAGTCAGGGCCATCCAATGGGTATATGTGGCCCCAGCAAATAATTTTTGCAGGCCCCTGCATGTATAAACAGTTTGATTAAGTTACATCACATTTTAATAGGCCCATACATGAAGATTTGGAACAATGTGTAGGCAAGAGGCATCTATGTTTATTGTCAGCAATCGACCCTCATATACTGCTGGTGGGACTTCAAATTGGTACAGCCACTATGGAAAACAGTACGAAGGTTCTTCAAAAAACTAAGAATTGATCTACCATATGATCTAGCAATCCCTCTACTAGGTATTTACCCCAAAGACTTGAAAACCCATATCCAAAAAGATATTTGCACACCAATGTCCATAGCAACATTATTCACAGTGGCCAGGAAATGGAAGCAACCAAGTGTCCTATGATAGATGATTGGCTAAAGAAGTTGGGGTACATATATACAATGGAATATTACTCAGCCCTAAGAAAAGATGAAATACTGCCATTTGCAACAACGCGGATGGACCTCTAAATAATCATGCTAAGCGAAATAAGCCAGGCAGAAAAAGTTGAAAATCACATGATATCACTTCTATGTGGGATATAAACCTAAAAGCAACAAATGAGCAGGACAAACAAACAGAGACTCATGGACATAGACTATAGACTAGTGGTTACCAGAGGACTATAGAGTAGTGGTTACTAGTGGGATTGAGAAGGAGAGGGGAGATAATGGGGTAAAGGGGGTCAAATATAGGGAGATAGGCAGAGGGTGAAGTGGGTAAAGAGGATTAAATATGTGGTAGCTGAAGGAAATTGGACTTTAGGTGGTAAACACACAGTAGAATATACAGATGTTGAATTATAATGTACACCTGGAAGTTATATAATTGTATTAACCAATATTACCCCAATAAACTTAATAAAAATAAAAAAATAAATAAGTAAATTTTTTTAAAAGTAAAAATAAGTTAAAAAAATATTGTGACCCTTTTATTAAATTTAAGACTGATATTGGCAATAAATCTGATGTCCAACTGATTTTGTAACTCAGGCTTGCAAAGAAGAAAAATCTCTTAAGCAGAGAACATTTAATTTCTCTGCCTTTCCAGTAATGCAGCTTATTAATAAAGACTACTTTCTAATACAGTGTTCTTCAGTAGAATTTGAACTCTAAGCCTTTTAGGAGTGATGATCCTTTGCTCAGTCCTAGCCTCACTGGTCCTGATATAATCAATGGTATCATATTGAAGACAAATGGAGCGCTTCAAGAGAAAGATCTGTAATTCTCTTCTCCATCTAAGATGCACAGGATTTGATCACTATTTTTTTTTTTTTTTTAGTTTTAAGGTTTTTTTTTTAATTAAAAAAAATTTTTGTTTAATTATGGTGACATTGGTTAATGAAATCCAGTAAGTTTCAAGTGTACAATTCAGCAGTAAGGCATATATACATTGCATTGTGTGTTCATCTCCCATAGTGAGATTTCTTTCTGTCACTCATATTTGACCCCTTTTACTCCATCTACCCCATCTAGATCACTAATTCTTAATTTATTTTAAAACCTAAACACTTAAAACTTAGATTAATAAATTTAAATTTGAAAGATTAGAAAATTGGAAAACCAACTATATGCATGATGTTGTACATAAATACTGCTAA
The DNA here is from genome assembly GCF_902729225.1 of Pteropus medius. Classification (NCBI taxonomy): domain Eukaryota; kingdom Metazoa; phylum Chordata; class Mammalia; order Chiroptera; family Pteropodidae; genus Pteropus; species Pteropus medius. The sequence goes on from NW_024351073.1 coordinate 2,041,426, forward strand.
TAACCACCATAATTACCTTGGCATTACAGAGAAAAGTTTGAGTATTGATATTAAACTACTTTGCCTCTTAGTTGCCATATAGCCTTGGGTAAATTTTCTGACTGTAGTTTCTAATATTGCTATCATTATCATTATTTTTGCTATCATCTTTTAGGACCTTTAAGCAAAGTTGGAATACTCCTTTCTATGCAAAATGTATAAAATAACATGTAAAACTATGGACTCCTGGGAAATAACAGGAGCTCTCCAAAAACAAATAGATAAATTAAGTAATTAATAACAATTTTTTAAACCCCACGAGGATGCGATCTCAGTAGAAAATAGGTTATAGAAGTGTAAATCTCTGCCCAGCAAGGACAAGATCAATTTGGAGTTCTGGAGAACTAGAGAAGCATCATGAAAGAGCCGTGGCCTAGAAATTATGGCAGGTGCTGGTGGCAGTGAGTACCATTAACTGAATGAGAAGCGTATCAAAGACATATCGTAAAGCACAATTTTGCTGAGTAACTCCAGAGTAATAACAGTTTCTGAAACCAAACATGAAATATTTCAATTAAAGGAAAATATTTGATGTTTAGACTACATTAAGGAAAACGGATAGTAATTTCATGAGATCATGGTGTCTAGAGGTGTTTTGGATAGCTTAACTACCCACCCTCATTCACTTCTTATCTTTAAGATAAGGTATATGATGATTTGTCAAAAAGTATACAGTGGAATTGTCAAAACTTTTGTATTTTTACTCCTAAAGGAAAATTTAATAAAATATCCCACATACACTTACAATTTGATATCAATAAGTTTCCAACAACAGTTTAGCTGCAAAAGACATAAATTCCAGTATTTTGCAAATACTGACTTTTAAAATGAAGCTATATATAATACTCTTTAAACATATCTACTGCAGTCCAAATACCATAGTAATTTGATATCATTAACCACTTTCAAATGTATAAACAATCTCTTCAATAGTCATAAATTTTATATGTGTTTTTTCCACAGACTACAATTTTTATTCTACTTCCCACATAGAATTTTATCCAAATGTAATATAATTTTATGCTTGATGATCTTATGCTCATCATTCATATTTCTATTCAAGCAAAATATATACATAACAAAGATAAAATTTTTTAATTTTATGATCTGTAAATCTCAAGTGTTAGAAAGCAAGCTTTTCTGTATGGAAAACTCATTAAAATTACTGTTAGTTCATAATTAATCAAAATGATGTAAATATCATAAAATTTGAAACAAAATTTATTATTAATCATAAGAAACATTCTTGGAAATGCATCTGTTGTTGATTAGTGTTGGTTTATTCACCGAGTTAATATGTTTATGAATAATTTATTTTTTGCTAAATTAGACAGCGTAAATTCTATTCCTGTTTTTTGTTTTTATAGATGTAAGGGTTGAGAAACTATGTTCACATACAAGGTAAATAGAAATGCGAGATTTTTTCTAGTGCACCGTGACTCAATTCTTTAAATTTCATCTAAGTTTTGTGCCAAAATTCACACAGTGATCTTTCATCAAAATTAGTTTTAATGGTGTATCGTTATTATGTCTTTATTCAATGTTCTTGAAAGTAAAGAATGGAAAACCATAAGACTTGCAAAAAAGATTTCTTACCTATTCATTAGAGTTACTCATTTTATCATCACTCTCACTGATATTTCAATTTATCTATGTTTGGTAGCAAAAAAGGTTTTGACACACAGAGACATGTACCAAGATATGATAGAGTATTAGTGAGAGGTGTGGCTTTATTGTGTAAAATAAGGAGAAGAGTGATTTCAAAGGGGATAGTTGGATCACAGGTGAGTTCTCAGGCAGATTTATTTTAGGAGATAAAATTTAGAAGTTAAGGTCAAAGAGCTAATAATTGAGTCCATTAAAATTATTTTCTTAAAATTACTATTCTTGCCATCTTGCCACATGAAAAGTCTTTACGTACCCCCTAGGATTCATGCACCCCTGTTTGAAGAATGATGTTTTTGAAAGTCCCTGAAATAGCGATGAATATTACTATTTGTAGTAGGATGAAAGTCCCTAAAAATATGACTTGATATTTGGAGAAGGAATAAAATACATTGTATGGAAATGGCAATATATGTATATGTGTATGTGTGTGTGTGTGTATGTGTGTATGTATGTATGTATGTATTTAAAGATAGGAACATGGTACAGACCTGGAGATACAAAGTTGATCTTAAACATCAGAACTAAAACCAAGATATCTTAGCATCTAGGAGATCTCTTCTATTTTGCAGTTACTCAGTGGAATCGGCCCATACTCAATACATGGTTTATATTTTATGAAATCACTCTAGATGCAGTACAGTGTTATTTTCTCAGAGATATGAATACTGTACTACATAGCTAAAAATATATATATGCTTCCATCTCATTTTTGCTATCTTCTTCAATTCAACATAAAGGATGTGTGTGTGTATTTGTGTGTGTGTGTTGCAGAGGTGGGGGGTGGGGCTTTACAAAACATTTATAAGTAAACCAGAAGGTATGCTTCTAATTTGTTGCATTAACCTATCCCTGCATACAACTATGGTTCAATCTCAATAGTTTTATAGACAGAGGCCCAGAAATGTAAAGATATTACACAGAGCACTTCTTAATGGCTAGTCATTAAGAAACTAGTCATCATGTCCCTTAGCTCATGGTAAGGTATCCTACCCTAACAACTTGGCACCATGCTCTGTGAAACTACTTGAACTTGAAAGAGTAGAAAGTAAGTAAAAATTTACAAATTATGATTTATTTGAAAATAAAAATTAAACAATTCAAAAGCAGGCAAGTTGGGGTTTATATAAGAAATGGAAAAAAAACTAACTATATCAAATTTCAGCATAAGCTATGGAATTACAATCAAAAAGAGAAGGATTTTCAGCTGAGTCAGATACCTAAAGAGTTCACTTAAACATGGTGGCCCCACCAAGTGTCCCTGGTGGCTATGAGAAAACCATAGCCTTAGACAGACTTGTATTTTGAATCATGATGTTTGAGTCAAGGAAGCCAAACAATTGGGTGGAAGAGAGAAAAGATGACTGATGAGATAGATTCATCACCGAGGTCCTCTGTGGACAACCTCAATCATCATTCCTCAAATGGAAATAATACATCACATAAAGAGACATATGAGACATATAGAGACATATAGTGTATACTCGGAAAAACAATGAATAATCAGTTAAATAATGGTTGTTCATGAGGTCTGCTTTATTGGTGGTATATTACTTGATAATTTCAAAATCAGTTTCTAGGATCTTCATTGAAATTATAAATAATTTCTCATGACCTAAAACAACTTTTAAATTATTTATCTCACAACTTTATAACATTATATGAATTGATTCCTATATTTTATTCAAAATAATTTGGAAAGCATGGTCTTTTCAGGATTTTGACATTAATAAAATATTCATGGAGAAATAGCCCTTTTCACACATCTGGCAAAGGTAAAATTCATGCCATGTCTAGGCTGTCAAAATTTAGACTGCGGCAGGTCCTGGGGCAAAAGTACAAATGAAGGCCCATGTACCATATGTCTTTGTATTTAAAAGGTATAAGTCAAACTGCAAACTCTTTAATAAAATATGCCCCATTATCTTATATTGATTAATGTACATTCAAAATCATAAAATGAAAAATATGTGTAAGACTGTGACGTTCATTTAACTAAAAGCCAATGAAATGTCAAAAACAGTGTATTAAACTATTTTAGCACATCTGTCATAATGCTGATGTCCCAGTGATGTTTAGAAGAGTTATAAAATATATACATAAATAATTTCTAAATTAATGTATATTTTTATAGCAAAATTTACATTTTTGCTTTATTTTTAGCACAATCACCATATACTGCTATAATTAATATTTTCATATAATTTGCATTCTATTGACAAGTGATTTGAAGAATTCAAAATAACTTGCAGATGTATTCAGAGTATAAGTTTAAACATAGTTTCATCAGAAATGTAAACTACAGTGAAAGTAATAACAAATTACTAAAATTATTTTTACAGTCAAATATGTGGTGACAGAAATCTAATTATGGGCGGTGAACACAATGCTATATATATACATATATCTACCTTACTGTTAAATTGTACACCTGAAACTTACTGGATTTTGTTAATCAATGTCACCATAATAAAAATTTAAAATAAATAAATAAATAGAAAAAAATTATTTTTACTTATTTATTAAAGTTCATTTTTTCTAAACATTCAAAATTGTCTATTAATATTAATGAGAAAATATAATATATAGAATAGCAAACATAAACCAATAATTTTAAAATTAACTGCTTTTATTTACTTTTGAGAAATTGTCTAGCCTATCTTTTTATAAAAATATTACTGTTATAAATCTGTAGCAGGAAAATGTCAACACTTTATAGCTATTTATTTTTATGAAATAAACCAAGTATTATGAGGTTATTTTTACCCTAAAAATTTGGAGAGAACCCTAAACATTATATATTTTATATATATATAAATATTCTTATATATATAATATACTTATATTATATATATAAAAGAAAACTAATTACTCTCACATTAAGATTTCTAGATGATAGTGTTTTATCTAAAATCAGAATTTGAGTTATACCCTGTAATTTCTGCTTCAAATCTTCTTAATCTTACCGTGTATAAAGTCCAAATAATTCCAGTTAAACTGGTGTTTAGTCACTGAAAGTTTATAAAAAGTAAACCAAAAATTATAGCGAAGATTGTACTTACTTTTATATCAATCTCTAAATCCCAGTATCCCAGAAAATAACTGAAAATTAAATTATTAAAAAAAAAAACTATTGAAGTACTTACATCAAAAAATAAAGTAATTTTTTTTTTCTGGGTTTGAGGGACAAAAACAATATATAATTATTTATATCTCTAGATGCTTTCAAAGGAGCTGTCTTCCAAATAGCAAGTATAATTATGGTCTGGATAAGAAGGGAAAAGAGCTGCCTGGACAAAAACTAGAAACACATTTAGACAGTGTAGCAGTCCTGCACAGTCTCATGGACCAATTTTCTAGGGAACCCTGTCATAACTAAGTGTTGAATTCACATTGAACATGTTACAAGTCTGAGATCCACAAGCTAATCTGTATTTGGGGGGAATAAATCGATGTTTTTCTGAGCATCACTACTGAATGCCACAAATGAAGTGATTCTCACCATGGGCAAGAGATTAGCTTTCTAATTTTGTATTGTCATGTCGAGACAGAATGAGTCTTCAGAATTTCGTTATGCACGGCTGATAGTACTGATAACGGTTGAGAAATTTTGTCCTGGCCACACTGATCTCTAATTTTCTTTGTTCTTTTCCAGTATTCCTTAATGTGCCTCCCTTCCATACATATTTGTCTATCATTCTGTCCATTCTTTTGTGCTCTTGATTTTAGTTTGACAGCACATTTGCGTCACAGTGGTTGCAAGTGGTTGAGAACTCTGGGGAGCCGGCAGGATAGCAGCCTTCTGGCTCCGTTCCCCAGATCTCTGCTTCGCTGTCGCCAGACTGCCATCCATTCTTGCCAACGCCTCTGGTCACAGGGCTAGGAAGTATGTGTGTAGACACACTTGCATGCGTAGCCATTTCTGAATCACAAACTCGTCATGAGTTGTTTTGCATGATATCAATAACCACCGAAATCTCACCGCAGTTTCCCCAAGGCTGAATTTACTCATCTCAGAAAAAGACATCAAGACTATTCTGAGAATTTTTCTACACAGACAAATGAGGGAGGCAGTAAAATCACTTTATTTGAAATAACAATGAAAAGCCAACTTGGAGCACAGCAAGAAGGAATTAGACCACCACATAACTAGCCTTACCGGAATTGATTCCAAGAACGCAAGATTCTACTGGGAGGCAGTATATTTTCTGGAACTAAAATCAAAGGTGGATGAGGAGAAGGACAGACAAGTAAAGACAGCCATGGGGAACCTAAACTTTCATCATCTTGATTATAGCGTTTTTGAGTATGAACTGTGCTTGGCAAGCAAAAAGCCGTTAAAGTTCTCATAACCAAGTGTGAGCTCCACACACCTAAATCTCTCGCAATAGCTCTAGACAATAATTGGCAATCAGCTTTGTAAATGAGTTTTAAACAAGTACACATAATGATGAAACAATATAGGGGAACAAACTGCGGTAAGAAAAGCATGTTGTTGATGTCAAAAAAAGTCAGATTGTTACTGTAATGCTAGCAGTGTATTTCTGTCCACACTTACTGTGGTCCTGGTCACAGGCTAATTTCCGATGCCTGCTTTTAACATTATCATCCAGCGTGCCTTGGAGAAATGTGGAAACCTTGGATATGTTTAAAAATTGACAAATTATTCGGTTAAAACGAAAGCTCAGCAACGTAGACTACAGCCCTGATGTGTTGACATGTATTAACAATGAACAAAATAGACAATAGTCATATTAGTGACATATTATGAGCCCAAATATCATTCTTCCTTTTACCTCACTCCCCGTAGTAACCATAAATCTTCAGATCCTTTATTTTTGGTTCATCGCTATATCCATGCATTTTAACTCAAAATATTTACTATTTCATTCTGATTGACAGGCTAGGATTGATCCAGCCCATCTCAAAAAAGGGGCTGTGCCGATGCCCTTCGGTTCCAGTCCGTGTTGATGTCTGTCCCTGACCATCCTTCTGTCCAGAGCACAGTAGTGGAAGGGTTGGAAGTACTGCAGTAAGCTGAGAGGATATTTAGACAAGAAGGTCCTCGCCCGGGGAAAGCAGAACCCTCTACACCAGCAGGCTTGGTAGTGGGTGTCACCGTAATCCCAAAAAGTCTAAGAGTGAGGGAAGGGTGAAGGCTCAGCCTCAGAGTCATCAGGTTTTCTCTCTTTCCAGCTCAACGTTTCTCTCTCAGCTCACAGCCTCCTCAGGGCAGTCGTCTTCCTGGATTCGGCTCGGGGGAGGCCTGTAGGTGACTCAAACAGTCTGGAGCGTGGAGAGCAGAGAGAAGTCGAGCGTATAGGGAAAGACTCTGGGCTCAAGCAGAAGGTCAGCAACCAGTCCGCAGAAGGGAGGTGCTGAGCTGCAGGGCACTAGGGCAAGGGCTGAGGGATAGCCACCACTGCTTCTCTGTCAGGTCCCCTCTGGGGCAGTCCACGAGTGGGCGCCACCCCGCCTATGCGGAGCCCTCCTCCTGCGTGGCCAGCTCTGGAGCTGCATTCTTAACTAATATTTATTTATTGAACACTTAATTTTTCCATAGCACTGTATTAGATGTTACTGCGGAGCATTGCAAATGATACAATTTATGCTCTTTAGAGACTCATACCATATTTGGGTCGGGAAAGATACATGCATGTTGAAATGAAAAACTAAAAGATTATCAGTCATAAAAACCTGTAATAGCACCAATAATTTTATTAAACATCATAATAAAACTTTTTCTATGTAATAATGCTAGTATATAATAACAATAGAAATTACAGCATGTAGCATGTGATTTCTTTTTTGTTAGAAGGAGGTAGAAAATATTAAATAAATTATAAGATAAAATAATGAGCATTTGCTAAAATTGGAACAATAGGTCAAGATGTGATTTGATAAAGTCAATTTTATTTACTTTATTGGCTAATGTGAACTAAGGTGAAAAAAATTATATATGAGTTTTGCACATGAATTTTATCCAACATACATTGAAAATTTTAATAGTGTTAAAGAAAATTTTGATACGGTTAGCAATGAACTCTAAGGATTAACATTATAACTGAGGCATTGACTCTTTGAAAGTAATTATTTTTGAGAGAAAATAAAGCATTTTAGAGTTGAGTGTTAAGAATTTCTGAAAATTAATTCCTGAATTTAAATGTTTTTAAAACTTTTTTTTACATTCGGCTTTTCTTTCTCATGCTTTCTTAGCTTTGCTCTCATAGTACCTTCTGATAAGAGCCTTTCGACTTTGTTCATCTGAATTTGTTAAATGAGTTACTGCTCCCTGTCCACTCCACCATGTCTGTATTCAAAACATTCTGCATAGCCCAGATACCCTGCTGCTGATTTCACATTCCACCGTTAAGAGCTCTGTTTGTAAGACAGGGAATTAGGAACAGCCTTAAAGGTTATGGTCCTGAATATACATTACAATAAGCTTTTCTTTGCCTGTTTCTTTGGCATCTGAGAGACAATGAAATATCTGGAAGGTAATTGAATTGATAGATTCCTTTAAATTTGTCCTTGCTGGAATATGCCTGGGGATATCTTTTCTAATTTGAGTGCCAGCATGATAGAGCAACCGGGTTGAGGTAGAGAGTGACTTAGAGGATAAAGCTCCCCACTCTCCACCATTTACGCTTCCCACAGCGGCTCCATACCCTGGCTGGAACTGACAATCTTTTTAAGTTTAGCCAGGGGTAGTAGATATGTATCTGTATCTCACTGTGCTTTAATTTGCAATCCTTGATTGCTTTGCCATTTGGACATCTTCTTTTGTGAAATGACTGTTTTATTATTCTATCGATCATTTGGATACACTCTTTTATGAAGGCTCTGTTTAAGCCATTTAAAAAATCACAGGTGTTCTTTTTATTGTTTTGTGGAACCTCTTTATTCTGAATATAAGTTCTTCATAAAATGTGTCACCAATATCCAGGTTGTGGTTTGTTTTTTTACACTTTTAATGTTAAAACTGTCTTTCAAGGAATATAAATTATTCATTTTAATGTAGTCCACTTATCACTTTTTTTGTTATGGATTGGACTTTTTGTGCTCTGTTTAAGAAATCTTTGTTTACAACAAAGTCATGAGGATTTTCTGTTTTCTTCAGGTAATTTTATCGTTTCCCTTTTTACATTGGGTCTATAATCCATCTCAAATTAATTAATTAAATTGAATTTAATATGTAGGCTGTCAATGTGCATTTTTTCCTATATAGCTATTTAGTTCACCTAGCACTGTTTACACTACTCAACTGCAATGGTGCTTTGTGATATATCCCATTATATATTGTATGTGGAACTGTTTCTGGTATCTCTAGCTGAGTACATCGGTGCTTGTGCTACCTGTATACTCGTAACTACAGTAGGTTTATAGCAAGTCTTTATATCTGATACTGTACATCCTTCCCTTGTTTTTCTCATTCAAGATTGCCTTAATGTACTCAATCTTCTGCATTTCCGTAGAAAGGTGTCAGTTTTCACACACAAAAATTAGAAGTTTGATTCAAATTGTACTGCATCTGTAGATCAATTTTGAGAAAAGCGACATTAAAAAATCGTTTTAAATTTTCCTTTAAACACAGCTTTAGCTGCATTCCATAGGTTTTGATATATTGTATTGTTTTTCAACTTATAGTATTTTCTCATATCTTTTGTGAATTTTTCTTTGACTAATGGGTTATTTAAAAGTGTGTTGATTAATTTCCAAACTTTTAGAGATTGTGTAGTTATTTTACTCTTGGTAATTTCTAGTTTAATTCCACTGTGGAGAGAGCTGTGCATGGTTTCAATTCTTTGCAATTTGTTGATATTTATTCTATGGCTGAAGATATGTGTTATTTTGGTAAATGTCCTTGATTCAACTGAAAAGAATATATATTTTATAGTTTTAGGGAGTCGTAGTCAATATACATCAAGAAAGTCAAGTTAGTTGATAAGCTTCAGTTTTCTTAATTTCTAGTGACTTTTGGCAATGTTTTTCACCAGTTACATAAAGGAACGTGTTTATATCTTCAATATTAATTTTGCATTTATTCTTTCAATGTCAGGTCTCACTTTCTGTATTTTTAAAATATGTTATTAAGTGGATACAAATACAGATGCTCCTCAAATTACGATGGAGTTATGTCCCAATAAACCCATCACAAATCGAAAATATTGCAAATCAAAAATATATTTAATACACCTAACCTGTCAAATATTGTAGCTTAGCCTAGCTGGTCTCTGCTGAATGTGTATCACTTTTGCACCATCATAAAGTCAAAAAATCATAAATCAAAACATTGTAAATTGGGGACCATCTGTATTGTTATATTTTTCCCTCAAATTGACCATGTTATCATATGAAATTGCTCACTTACATTGATAATACTTCTTATCTTAAAGAAAGTCGGCTTTCATATCAATAAACCTATACCAGCTTTTTTTTTTTTTTGGCTAGTATTTGTATGGGAAACCTTTTTCCTTCTTTTACTTTCATCCTCTTTTTTTTTTTTTGTAATTCATGTGTGCCTCTTTCAAACAGCATATAATTCAGGTTTACTTTTTTAACCTAGTCCAACAAACTTTGTCTTAATTCGAATATTTTTTTATTTGCATTTAATATAACTACTAATATAGTTAAGTGTAAACACTTGGACTCCTCAAAAGAGTGGTAGGTTCCTCCACATAAGAGTTTAAACAAACAAGATGAGTGGAGTAGGAATAGGGTCACTGATACCGCCACCCACTCCTGGAACCTTATGTGGGGAGTGGAGATGGTGCAGCAAAGATCTGGCAATCTAGTGAGGGGAGAGCTGAGACTTAAACACACTCTATGTGTTGGAAATCTGAGATCTCTTTGCCTCAACCAAACTTTTTTCCAAGAACTCAGGCCCCTTTCTACCTTCAAAAGACCTGTTTAGATGCTGCCGTCTGGAAAGATAAACAGAAATGGTTTTCCACGATGGTGGTTTGAAATGAAAATCTTGGGCACAGAGCCAAGACTTAGTAAATGTGAGTAACCTTTCCTTCTTTGGAAATCCCTTTCCACTGTCTGAATACTCTGTCAGTATTTAATTATTACTCTCTATAGGTAAGATACAGGACCCAAAACTGAAGAAATTTAAAATGATATTTTGGAAGAATATGTTGAGAGAATATCTGGAGGAGTGTCAGGGAGCTAATTTTTCATCTTCTTTACTAGGAAGATAATAAATGGCATTTAAGATTAAAAAATATGAGAAAATGAGGATAAACATGATATTTTCAATTACATAGGTAAATACTAGAAAATTTTTTAAAAACCTAAAAGTTGAAATTTACCACTTCGATTGCATAAATTGAAAAATAAGTCGATAAAAAAAATGTTCCATAAATGTAGTTATTTGATAAGGAACCCTATTTTACTTAATAATTAAAAAGGCTATTAAAATAGATAAAATTTCATTTTATAAAATACTATATTTATCTTGAAGAAGACAACATTTTACGTCTAGAAATAGCTAAAATACCTTTGTGCTATAATATTTCCTTAAGGAAATTAAGGAAATGACATTTTTCTTAGGAAAAAGATAGAAATGTTTAATTTCAACTCACATCTGATTTCTGAATGACCAGGTGCACAATGTTATATTCAATCCTAAACTGCCTGTACTAAACCGTAAGTCTGAGATCTGAAATTAGCTACTACATACTGGATTGTAGCCCAAGTAAATTACTGCTTCTTCAGGAGACAAAATATACTGTTGGATGTGGGACATTTTCAACATGATTTTAAAATTATGTAATTATATTTATTTGGTTTGTTTTGAGAAGAAATATGCACAGTTCACCACTGCCCTCTACTGCATGAAAGTGTGAGGAGAAAACTATCACAGAAACCTGTTATCTAACCTACACTTAACTGATTTACTTTATTAACATACACCAGCCATTCTTCTGTAAAATATGCCAATTGATACTTATTGCAAAATGGGCCCTTGGGTTAGACTGTCAGTGCATTTAGAACACCATCCTACTTTTAGAGAAGATGGTAATTAAAAAAAAAAAAACTCATCTGACAAGATCTTAATGAAACAATTACTATTTCAGAGATAAGTTCTGGAAGAAAATTATCTTACTAATAGGTCAATATAGTTTCTCTTAGATGGTTAGTATTTATTGTGGGAAGAAGATTTAGAGAACATTTCATTCAGATACCCAGTCAATGATAAAAGCCTATTGTTGCAAACCAACATAAGCCAATTTCGTCTTTTAGAAACTACAAAGTTCTTTTTGTTATATGTAGCAAGCCTCCGGCTATGAGAGGGTAAGGCTATGCTGCTCTTGCTAACAAGTGGCTTGCTACAATAGAAGCAGATCTTAAAATACCTTCTGCCAAATATGCAACATTTATTAGCAAGCAGAAAGTCATCCAATCTAGTCATGCAAGCTGGGAGAAACTTCACTCTGACCTTGTCCTCTCTCTCACAAGCAAAGTTCGATGCCAGTCTTTTGGCAGAATCATCCAACACTCTAGGCAGTCCAAAAAATTATTCCTCTATGAAATGGGGGAGGGGGGGAATGGTAGTGGGGGCTGAGTCAGAACTAAATATTACGCAATTTAACATCCCACTCTAAAAGACAAAAGTATCTTTTTATATCGTCAAAATAACATCAAAATAATACCGAACAAAAATAAAAATCATGCCTAATTGTCATAGCTTGATCCATTTTCAATTCCCAAATATTCCCAAATATACCCAAAATCTAAGCTGAAAAGCACCAAAAGGTAGATGCTCTGACTTGTAGAATGGTTTTCTACCAATAAGAATTCCCATATTGGTTGGGAGTATCCTGTGATCCCTGGGTCATTGTGTGAAAGGGTTATTTAAAAGCCAATGAAATGATATTTCAGTAGTAGGCTCAATCTATCTTTTTTGTCAGCTAAGTTAACAATTTCCTCTGTGAGAGGAGTGGAGGCACTGAACAAAACAGAGCTTTGGGATTATGAGGCCATCTATCCTGGGCTCTTATATTTTGCTCCTGCAAGGTGATTGTCTAACATGGCTGAGGATAGAGTTTGAAGACTTTTCTGAGATTACCAAAAAAAAAAAAAAAAAAATAGGCTATATGGCTGTTTTCTGTGCCTCCTTTCTAATAATTATTTAACATTCGACAGATATTGGTTTAAACTTGCTTTCACTACAGCATTCCACCTTATAAAGAGGCTATGAAGAACCTTCTAAAAGCTGGAGGGATTTGTCCCCTCCAAAAGAAAAAAAGAAACCTGACTATTGATAAATGGTTGAATCGATCAGTTCTTAAACCCTACCAAGGACAATGAATTATTATAGCCAACATATGATGTGAGAGATTACAAATGATGTAGGGGACCTTGTGAACAACAATAGGAAACTTGGAATATTCTTGTAAGTTAAACCACAGGTAAAGTAGAATTAGTAAGGAAAACATCAAAGCAAAATCTAAGTTTACTGATATCAGTCATGAGACAAAATCAAAGAGCGATAGAGTTGATCAGAGAAAATTTTTTGGAGATGTCTTAAATCAGCCTTCCTTTAAGGAATAAGCCTGATTGAATGAATAGAATTTGATTTTTTTCAGTTTGAAAAGACAATCATTAGTATTTTAGATAGTGGAGAAATTCTCTAGAGAGGAATGCCAGGCAAATAGAGGTGAGGCATGAAGATGAAAACTACAGCGTAAACAGAATCTAGTAATATGAGGATGGCTGGCCTAAGCCCTTAGAACATAATTCTGATGTTGGAAACACATGTAATCTATGCAATAACTCCACTACATAACCTTCCAGGAAAAGGTGATAAAATTCCATTTCAGACTGAAAAAATTTTAGCATGTTTATTTGTATAAAATTAAATGCATTAAAGTAGTATTTTGGCATAAACTTGTATTTGAATTATAAATGAAAAAGGAAAAGGTTGAGTGTTGAAAAATCACTGTGGCATGTTATGAAAGAAGAGCAGAAGCGATTGTTCGAGGAAAGACGAAGATGGCTGCTGTGATTAGTAACACAACCTATGAGTTTATTTCCTTGCCAGGAAAAGGAACACAGGCCAATAAAGCAATTTACTAAGGAATTTTTTAGTGGAAAAAATCAGAAGGTTTTAATATGTTAGAAAGACAAGATTCATTATGGCTATGCTAATTAAAGATTGAAATCACATTCTGGATAGGACAGGGTGGGTTATTCAGTCTGTGATTAATTGGTCAAAACAAATCTATCGTTCCTTGTTTAGGAAAGAATCTTTCGTTAGAGCTGGTGAGGTTATGAGGTACTGATAATTCTCAAAGGTCTTTGTCATTTATCACCCTAAGCAAATGGGCCTCTCAAAATTCATCATCAGTTTCAGTGAGTTGTGGTGAAAAATAGCATTTAGTTTTGCTATCTTTTAGGCAAGTGCTGCTTTAAATGGAAAAGTCTTCTTTTCCATAATGTGCATGTTATCTAAATAGGATTTCTGTGTGATTAAATTTCTCTATTATGTCTTCATTCCTCTACTTCCTATATTTCATGGCCCAAAACAAACAGGTTGGCAAAATACGATCACATCAGGTGTAATTTCTGATAAGGTAACACAAATAAACTTCCCAGATATAAGGTTTATTGTTTAACATTTCTGTACCTTGAATGAGTGACAGGAATTTGTGAGATAATAATGTTTCCTATTTGCTGGAAATTGTTCACTTGATCCATGCGTTCTCATACAATTTATCAGATTTACCAACACCATGAAATTAAATTGAGATTCATGGATAAGAAACTGTACGAGCCAACGTGAATTTACAATAATACTCAATTTTATTCCTGTTTCCTTTGACCAGAATAAACTAAGGTGTCTGCCTATGTGACTGCAAATGTAGCTGTGTAGCTGTAGTTTCTCGAATGTGATGTGCCTTCATTTCCTAAAGTAGACATGATAACATCCACTCACAGAGATCTTATGAAGACCAAATAAGATAATACATGTAAAGCTCTTGGAAAGGACCCTGATACATAGTAAGTACAAAATATGTTAGCTACTGGTCTTATAGCTACCAAATTCTGTACATTTTGGTAATATCCTGTTCATTATCACTCTACCACAAAACCATGCAACCAATTCACCAGATTAAGAACTGGGAAGAATAATTCTCACAGTCATGGCATTTTATTTTGAGAGATTCTGAATAATCAGTTTAGCTTCTGTGTTGTGTTTTGTGTTCTGAGATGGAAGGAATTTGGGGCATTAATTATTTTCTTATGTGGATCAAAAAAACAGCTAAGTATAAAAGAATCCCCTGGTTTGACATATCCCGATCACTAGCTGTGTGAGTTTTTGAAGGAATTAGTGGTAGAATTATGAATAATACTTATTTTCTTCTTCATGCTTTCCTTGATCTTCAAATTTTCCTCAGCCAAGCATGTATGCATTACTTCTACGGGAAAAACAAAAACAGGCAAACAAACACAAACTCTGGCAATATTTTTTTTTAAAAACTAAAGATAATGTTAATTTCATAACTTTGCTTGTTGAAAATAGATTTAGTAAATAAGCTTTAGTTATCTAAAACATTTAAATCCACAAATCATAATCTGATGAGATGCACAAATGAAGAGTAGTCACAGCGACTTGAAAAAATCATTTCTAATTTATTGCCTATGAAAAACTTGTTTAAGACTCCTCTTGAGCTCTATGGGCGACATCCCTTCCACCAACACACTCACTAAAAGCAAATATAATGTATGAAAATTAGTATTAATATCCCTTAGTACTCAAATCTTGAGCCCTGAATCCTTACTTGCTTATTTATGAAGAGCACCCCTTTAAATGTCTATGAGGATTCTCAAGGGTGCTTATAAGTTTTGTCTCATCAGTTCTGGCCTTTTGCCTCCTGTTGCTGCTCCCCAACCTGGTTTGACTTCTTTTCTTGGAGCAGGACCCATAATACTCTTGACCCATTACTATGTCACTATTCTTTAAGCATGATGCTCAGTCAGTGTAAAAGTCCAATAGTAAGGGAATAAATGCCTTAAAATTTCCTAGTAGTTAACAGTAGAGTTCTTTTTCTTTTCCACTTGAGAACATGACCAAGGCAGGTTCTCATGGCCCCAAGCACCCACTAAGGGAAACAACTTCATGCATTCACCAGTTTCCTTGACCTGGAGTTGTCACTCACCACTGCCATCGTCACCTCTGCCTTTGACAATACCTCCTGACTTACCCAAGCATCAGTATTCTATGTGGTGCAATTAATATTTGTCAGCTATCTATTATGTTTATATCTTCTGCTCAGGAGATACTCCACAGCAAGGTGCATGAGTCTCAAAATGTTGTGGCTTTTTCTTTGCTCATCAATCCCAGGTCATGCAAATTCCCAACCAGAATGAGTTTCAAAATCAACTATGTCATTAACCAATAGGACTTTTTTTGCTAGATTTGCAAATCGTGGCCTCATAGTTCCAGACTTCCTTCCATTTGGGGTCCTGTTGTCTTTTTCTGTGATCTGAAAACTTTTGGGGCCTCTCAAGTTGATCAGATATGTTTGTATATCATTTCTTAGTATACTAACACTCACCCCAGAAAGTCAGTCTTTATGTAAATTAGTAAATCCAAATAGATATCTATCAAATTTTATCAGACATAAGAATATAAGCTCTTGTCTACCCAAGATAAATTTCAAATAAGTATGTCTTCAGCATGTACTCCCTTCCCAAGAAATGAAGTTGGTGGCTCTGTTTTTCATCTCCTTTCAGCTTCGTGTGTCCCAATTACAAATAGTATTAAAATTCACAGACCAAAGAGTAGTTACCCAGCTATACAGACATGACCTTTTAAAGATCTCAGAGTTATTAGTGTTTCCGACTTTCTGCTTGTCATGTCATTATTTGCATAAGTAATGAGAGATAATCCATATGTTTTATATCTTTTTGATTAAACATACCTATAAGTATTGAAACAGTACTATATTGAAACAGGGACTATATAGGGTAAAAGTGTGAAAAAGAGAGAGAGTTAGGAAAAGCACAGGAAAATCAGTGCTGAAGCCATAACTATGGTTATGTTGGAAATGTTATTGGAAAAAATATTTGGGGAAAGTTTCACCCTTTATATAATTTTAAAACGGTGTGATTTAGGCTGATTTTGCCTTTTCGGTAATATGAGAAAAATGTAATTAAAAAACAATGATTTATTGGCACTCTGGGGTACACACTTTTACTATTTGAATGGCACCACATTGTACTGAATAACTTCTTTAGATTTTGGAGTAATAGAACTAGAAATAGCAACAACATAATTTGCTACAGATTATTTTCAATTTAAATGTTCTGCTATTCACTAATGTGATATTACTGTAGTCCAGTTTTTCCATTCTTAAATGTTATCCTCAAAGTACCAGATGAAATCGAATTCAGTTGCTTTCTTATCAGAACCTCAAGTTGTTTGCATCACGAGTGGAAAAGGAACCCACTTCCTAGAAATTTAAAACCCACTTCTACTCCTTATAAGATACAGTCACATAGTAGAGTGCACTGTCTTAGATAAGCCATTTGATTTATGTGGAAAACAAGAAACTCTACCCAGTGTTCAAGGGTTTCAAGCAGGCTGTCTTGAAAATAGATTTAGTTTCATATTTATCATGCTAATCTTCACTATTCATATTCCCTCTCTCTCACTCTCACTGATGTATTTTCTGAATAAAGAGTACCTGGTATAAAGGTCAAGTTATAAAGAATGATTCCATTTATGTTGTGAACAGTAAGGTACAATTTCTTTGTTTTTAGATAAAAACAATATTTCATGGATACCTTTGAAAGATAAAACTGATGAAGTCAGTTGTGCAGCCCCTAGACGTTGCAGTGATCTGTTTCTCTTTAACCCGTCCTTGATCTGACTTATGAGCCCCTTTTAGAACATAATTGCACAAGAAAAAAATGTCTATACTCCCATCCCCTATGCCAGCTCCCACGTAGATGCTCTACAGAAGGAACAATAGACATGGTCCTAGGAATGCAATTGAAGTTTGAAGGCCTGCAGCAATGCTTGTGGCCAGTGCTATTGAGCAGATATGGAAGAGAGAAAACAAGATTTATTACCACATTTTCCTTCTTTATAAGATTCCTAGATTTTTCCGTTCTATAACATATGATGGAGATAAATACAATGGAAGCACTTTTCTAGATACCCTCAGGCCTGAAGAATAATGACATTAAACTGACTAAGATTAAAACCCCAGTGGAAGGGACTAATAAATAGCTTTTCAGTCCTAGGAAGGACAAGGAGCTGGACTCATGACATAGGCTAACAAGGGAGACCAAAAGGACTTTTGTGCAGGATGAGTCCTTTTATCCTTAATCAATTGGAAATAGTTATTGTGGACCTTGGGAGGAAATGCACCAAAGAAGTTTTTCTTGAGCAAGGCTAATGTCTAGCGGAGTAGTTTTCAATTAGTCTGGTGGTTCTTAAAAAATCTTATTTGTCCTCTGGAAGATGATACTTACTGTTCCATCTGTTCCATTCTATCAGCAGGGAAGAATGGAATATGAGGAAAGATGAGTTTTTGTAAATCTTATCCCAAAAGTTATAAAACTAAAAGTAGAAATTTATAAAGGTTTCAGTTACCAGTTTAGATATGAGTTAGGAACTGCTATTATAAGAAATTTGAGATTTTGTGATTCCCTATGTTTACAATTTTGTAATTGTTATAGTGACTTTTTGTTGTTATTAGCAGTTTTCCTGCTTATCTTTGAGAATTACAAATAGCAAGGGAACTAAGATAACTGTATCTCTTACAAGCGCAGTCTTGGAGGGCAGAAGGGAACTCCCAAGGGACCAGAAGATAAGGTAGCATTTACAAAACAAGAAAGCAGATGAGTCCTTGAACCTATGAAAGGAAGATTGAAAACTATGGGTGGCTGTCCTGGTTTTTCATGGTTTTAGGAAAGATTTTAGCAATGAAAATCACCAGTTGAAATTTCTTAAACAGCTTCAATTTCATTCAAAGTTTATGCAAGCTTTTTGATTTATATATCATTGGGTTAAACGTTTATACAAGTAGGAAGTGCCAGGCTGTTCAGCAAAATCTCTTTCATTCAGTTTTCTCAGGGGAAAGAAAACAAGACTTAAACATAGTCAAAGATGAGTATGCCCAGCCCTCCCTTCCTCAAACTATCTCATCCTCATCCTGGAAGAGACATAGCTGTGCTAAGGGTTACATGTTACATCAATAAGGGGCAATATGTTCCATTCGCTTGGCATAATTCTAAGAACAAAAGCACATTTTAGTAGTAAGTTATAAATTTCCTATCACATATGCTTCCTGCATGTCCCCACACCAAGTGGTCAGCAGGCTTCAGAAAAAGAAATAAGGCAGAACTAATTTATTAAATCATTTCCCTTCCTGTGGTTCATATTCAAGTTTCTAAGAAGAGTTTTAGAATATGAGCTAAAATGGGATATAGAATTATGCAGTAATTACAATTAGAATACTAAAAATACATGAATTCAGAATTCTGATGATCACTCTCTAATCAAAAAAATATAATTTCAGGCATTTGTTCATGTTCTTCTCCAGGCTGGAATAATTAGTAGCTGATGCTGTTGGGCATTGCCTGCTTGCTCATATCCCTCTAAGGGATTCTGCCCACTCAGAGCCCCTGCTGCCCAAGCAGCCACGTGATCGAGGATGAGAGCACCCCTCTCATTCTCAACCTTGGCTAATGGAAGCTGGACAACCGGTCCCTGATTACAGGCAGTTTATTCAAGGAATGCTTAATCAGTCCGTTCGGCAAGAGGGTTCATCAGATTCTGTTGACTATAACGGGAAGTAAGGAATTCACAATTGGAAAGCTGAGAAACAGTAGGACCAAAACTTCTAGAGTGTGGCAAAGTCATAAAGTATTAGAAGATAAAATCTATTAACTAAAAATTCTGAAGTTTCCAGAGATCCTGAGAATCCAACCCCTTCCCATCAAGCTCTAAGTTTAGTGAGACCTTAGTTTCGCTAAACTTCCCAAATTTCCCTGAGAATCCATTTATTGTCCCAAGAGCAGCCTCATGATAAATTCAATAAACTTTTTTTTCCTATTCATTACAACTATAAGAGTCAGGCCAAAATACCCTGTATTTTGTATGCAGATATTATTCAAAATTTGCATTCTCCAAGCAGCATTCTTTTTAGGAAGCCTTACTATGCATTCCCTTCTAACAAATGTACAAGTTGTATCATATAAAACAACCATCATTTATTTTCTCTAGTTTTCCTTGTTCTGTGAGTTTCACAAGAACTTAGAGCAAGTTGTCTTCTCCTTTACACCATGTAGCACATAATATATTCGCACATTGAAAAGAGCTTTAATATTATTATGATATAAGAGATCCAGCTAAGTGGAAGGAAAAATATTAGATTTGGATTAAGAAGTAGATGAGGCTTTTATCTCCCATGATTCTAGGTGTTCTGTACTCCAAGTATGGACTGAGTCAGCCTCCAAAATCTTCAATTGCCACATGCTATGGACCAACCTTAACATGACTTACAATATTGTCCCCCTCAGTCACTATAGTAAATCCAAGTCTCATGGATCATAGCATGGATGCCAGGACTCTATTCTTCCCTAACGCCATTAAGCTGACTTCATCTCCCACTCTTTTCCACACTTCCAAATGCATCCTTCCACTATGGCTTCTGGAATTCCTGCTCTGTCCTCAGCAATCTTTACCGCATCTTCAATGTCTTTTCTGAAAATTCCCTCTACCTGTTGCTCTAAATGAAATTTGGCTCTTGCCTGAACATGTTCCTTCTCGCTTCCCTCTCAAGTACAGACATATTTTATCCTCTATTCCCTATAGTCCTTATAGTCTGAAAATGGAGTGAGTCTCCACATCGTTTCCCCTTGTCACTCCCGAACTGTTTCACATCTTCTTTTAAAATCATGTCTTTTTTGAAACACATGTCATACTGCTTACCACTCTCTCTATACTATCTACCAAACTCTCAAACTCAGTCTCACTGATGAACTGTACTACTCTATTCATCAATCATTATGATTTAAACATCTGCAGATAGCCATCTAACACCCTGGCCTCTCAGTGCTTAGACTTTTCAGGATGAACGAGATTTTCCTCATCTTTATCCCTCCCAAATCTCCATTTCAGTCATCTCATTTACTGATAGTTACTTATACTCTGCTATTTCCCTAAGGTCAATCTATTGACCTTGCTACGTTTTTTTTTTTCATTATCCATAGCTCTGCTCTAAGTCTCTACTTTCTTTCTTATCCAGTACAGATTTCATGGCCCAAAACTACAATGACTCCATTACAAAAAGCCTCTTTTGATCTCACATGAGCTTCCAGCTGCAACTGTGTCTTAGATCTGCTTCACAGAAAACTCTCACCAAGACTATCTAGACCTACTGTTCTCACTTCCTTACATCATGTTTTCTTCTCAGACCACTGCAGTTGAGCTTTAGGTCTCATGATTTCATTAAATTGGCTTTGTTTAGGGTCACCAATAACCTGAATCTTGTCAAAGCCAGTGGCCACTTCTCTGTCTTCATCTTACTGTGCTTCTTCTCTGAGTAATTGACAGAGTTGACTTTTCCATTTTTCACCACATTTATTCTTTGATTCTGTGATGACAGTCTCTTCATTTTCTTACTGCTTTACCGAAAACCTCTCCTCTCCCTCTCTCTCTCTTATCCTAGCTTCTCCTCCCCTATATATTCTCTATCTTGAGTCCACTCCCTTTCCCCATAAAGTTCTATGGTATTAAATACAGACGTATATTAAAGATTTTCAAAAGTATGTCTTGATTCTCAGCCTCCCTCCTAGACTCCAGAAATGAATATCTAGGTGTTCAGTTCATATGGGCAATGGATATCTAAAGAGCCAATCAAATTTGGGATGGTTGTCTCTTTCTATATCTTTAGTTCTGCAGACATCACCTTCCTTCTGAGACTTCCCCAATAAACCTATATAAAAGAGCAAACCCACCTTAAGACTTCCCATTTTTCTCGGAATGTTAAAATTTTCTTCGTTACACTTAATCGTCATCTGATATATATTATTTATTTATCGTCTGTCTTCTCCACAGGAAAACTAGATCTCATGTCTTTGCAGCCGTATTCCAATGCTAAGTATAATCATGAGCTAATACACACCCCCACCTCAGAAAATCCTCCTACACACACAGCTGAGTGATTTTTCTAAATCATAAATCTAATCCCACCATACCTATACTCAAAATTCTCTAACGGCTTCCCATTGAAAATATAAAACATTTCAAACTATTCAGCATAGTATGGGAGGTCCTACATGACCTCCCTTTGCTAATATTGCCTTCCTTTTCTCTCAACACTACCCTTCATTATCATTATCATTCTTATCTCAAGCTCCTCTGCTTAGAATACTTCCCCATGGTCTTTACCTAGGTGATTTTGTCTCATAATTTGGATCGTAAATGATTCCTCTTGAGGCCTTCTGTGCCTACTCTTTTTTAATGAAATTTATTGGGGTTGACATTTGTTAATCTTATCAGTTTCAAGTATACAATTCAATAATATGTCATATGTATATTGCATTAAGTGTTCACACCCAAAGTTAAATTTCCTTCCCTCTTTTCTAAAGCAATTAATTTGCCTCTGCTTCCAAGTACTGACATATTATCCTGGGGTTTCGACAAATAAGTATTATCTGAACTTTGTTTTTTTGTTTGTCTGTTTGATTGCTTTGGGTTAATGTCTTTATCTATCTCCACCCAGGAGATTATAAACTCCTTGTGAGCAAAGACTGTCTTATTTGCCACTCTACATCTGGTATCTAGAATAGTGTCTGGCACATAGTAAATACTTAATAAATTTTTGCTTTCCGATTGACCAATTTGAAGTTGGAAAATAGTTAAATATCAAACTATCCCATTAACTCATTTCGTGGCTGAGTAAATCATTTAACATCACTAACTGTTAGTTTCCCTGATATAACAATAATAGACCTAGAAATTATGGGACTATAATGAACCTCAGTTGAGATAGTGCAGTTCAAAGACCTCTTTAAATCATAAGTACTATAATTATACTCCAATCGCCATCTATACTGATTGTTTACATAATTAAAATCCTATAAAGAGTAATTGAAATTTTATACAAAGTATAGGCCAAAAACTAAGTTAAAATGACAATTTCCGCTAGAGAAATGAATGCTTTTGTGTAATAATATTTGGTCTTTGAAAATCATGTTTATGTACTATTTATTTCAAAAGTAAGAAAATATTTGACGTTGGTCCCCATGCATTTCATACATAGAGAATTTTGTTCAACTTTCTTTACTAAATTTTGAAATCTCAGACATGATACTTAAGAAAAATCTACCAACATGCCTCACCACCATGGCCTTTTCGGACTACATTATTTTACCAGCTATTTGCATAAATGCCTAGAGTTCAGCCATGGGGAAACCCTTGAGTCCAAAAATAAGGCTACGCTTCAGTGGAATGGTAACTGTTGAACACAAATTGCAACTCAATCACACAACGAATTAAAGATACCATTGACAAACAACCAATTAAAAAGGCAAGTATGTAAATCTGAATATGTGTAAATTAATTGTTGACCAGAGTGTTAGGAAAGTCTACTGAAAAATTAAATGACCGGAATTGTTCCATTGAATTAAAAACAAAAAGCAGTGATCTGGAAGCAAAAAATGCAAATTCTATTTCCGGATGTAAATCTTATTAACTCTGGTGGATCTCTCACCCCTCTGGAGCTCAATTTATTTTTGCACAGGAAACTGAAAGATATAGAAGATGAGCTAAAAGACCCCCAAGGTTTTTTTATTTCTAGAGTTAGAATTCCATGAATATTTTCAGAGACATCAACTCCAAGATAAGAGAAGCTACAGAACAGAAAGGACAGTGTTAAGAAGTTGGAAGGAGCTATCAGGGCTGGACACATACATCATTTAGCTAGTAGGAAATCTGGGTAGGCCCAGACTCCTTCCCTAGCTTCACTGCAAACTCTGAATGACCTCTGGGAATTTTTGCTTTATTTTGGTCCCCAAACTCCAGAGAGTCTTGGAAATTACATGAGATACGGGTGGGAAAGCACCTTTCTCTCTTGGAAAATTCCGAAGGATAATTATAAATATGTCATACAGCTCATAATCTCAGCGTTCTTCATGGGTATTTATTTAAATATTTGCCCAGACTTTTGCTATCATAGATGAAATCAGAAATTACTGATTGCTTCTCTATTTATCAGCCTCTAAAAGGAATGTACCCACTTTAACATAGAATGTTGGGAAAATCAGAACTCCCTAACTGAAAAGAAAACAACTCTGCTCTCTGTAATATTAAAGAAATATAGCTCCAATAAGGCAGGAATTTAAAGACATATGTCTCTAATAGATGTGGATTTTGCCAGGGTAGGTAGACTAAAATTGCACTGGAAAATTTCTTCGGGGACTTTGTACTTTTTCATTTTCCCAGAAATCTACTTGAGGTACTTTGAGGAATCATAGTTTATTTGTTACTCTTTTTATTTCCAAATTTTCCTCTTTCAAACTGACAGCGATGAAATTAATTACATTTTTAGGTTCAGTGGTAAACACAGACAATCCAAAGTAAGTGTAACCATCAGTGAGAAAAATGTCTGGGTTCCAGGTTTAGTCTAGCTTGCCACATGGTATTTGCTAAACAGCCTGTCTCTCAGCTATGCCAATCAATCAAGGGGTTATGTTCTGAACCTGGAAGTTTAGTGGTCAAACTGTTATAACACAGAAAAAAGGCTGTACTCTACTTTAAAGGCATTAAAAATTAAATCAAGGTTTTGGATTTAATTATCCTTTTTATTTTTCTCCTCACATTTAGGCATACATAAATAAAATACATTATTTTCAATATGAACATATAATATTGAATTTCCATCTTCCTATTGATATAGAATGCATGTATTTTTCACAAGATCTAGATAATAATCAAGTTTTTAATTTATTTTATATTTTTAGTCAAACTGAAAGAGCTGAGATAAAAAAAACTAATCTAAATGTGAGATACCACATGCAAAAAATAAGTATAACATGTAGTACAAATTAAAGGTGACTATCTGATCACCGTAGATTTGAATTCACTTAAAAATTTAATTAATTCAAAATAATAACTTAAAAATCCTCAGAAATGGCTGTTACAAACATATACCCATCATACCACAAAGCCTCTGTTTTTAACTTCCCGGAAATATAGGAGGGAAATGGAAGACACAGGGAAAAGACAAAATAGCAAAATGAATGAAAGTGAGAGAAGGAATTCAAGAAGTTGGGGAAGGAAAAAAGACAGAATGAAAGAAAGAGAAAGTGAGAAAATAAAGGCAAAATAGTGAGGAACTAGGATGAGGGATAATTAAATGTCTTGCTAATTTTTCTTTCCATGTCTTCCAGCTTGATAATTTGTGTCTGATTAAAAAAAAAAAAAATTGTATGTTTTCTATTTTGCCTCATAGAAACCGAGTTTCTTCTTTCATTCAACTCACAGTCAAGCAAGTGCTGATGGGATAATTTTTCATATTATTGCCTCTCCCCAAATTCAAGTAGATCTTTATGGCAAAACAAGTGCCTCTCCTTCCAAGATGTTACAGTTTTACATTGATTATCTGATTATCTTTCTATATGTTCTGAGACTTTGGTATTACCAGACCCATGCACCCAATAGTGAAATGAACTTGATAATCTTCATATAAGCAGATGTCATGACATATACATTCTTTGTATATTTTTGGTGAAAATATACAGAGGAATGAACAGTGCAGACATAATGAGATGATAAGACTATTTCAGTTTTTATTGTTGCTATTTTAGTTTATTTAGCTTGACTTTTATCTTAAGGGTTAGAATTGACTTACGGAAAGAATAGTAGGCAAAGAAGACTTATGTCCCAGGACTGACTCAGCCCTTAACTACCTTTAAGAATTTATGTATTCCTCAATGAACAGTTTGTTTTTGTTTTTAATATAGAAATTAAAAATGTAATATTTCCATACTAGTTCCCTATTTGTTCTGCTTTGTAAACTGTAAAACGACTACAAAATGCTGGTCATCATTGCTATCTTTTGTAGTAATGTTACATAGTGGCATAGTAATTTATTTCCATTTGTAAGGTTCATTCTATGGATTTAAAACATTTCTTCTGCATTCATTTGTCTCATTGAATGGACAGTTTTGATATAATTGTCTTCCTTATAATCCATCCTGCCTCACTTGCAATGTTTTCTCTCATTGGCAGTTGATCCCTAGGTATTGTTACAAGACACTTAGCCCCTGGAATCTCTACCCAAGCCTTTAGTTCCATGTGAATAGGCAGTGAACTGTTCCTTGCATTTGGAGGAGGCAATAGAGTTAAACTAATAACCTATTTACAATAACAACCATGTGTTTCTGTGAGATGTGCCACGACAGGGCTGAAAATCATTATCTTTGCCATGCAAGCAGAAGGTATAAATAAGGTGACTAGAGAGGTTATTTGTGTTAGCAACAGATGCAGAACAGCAAAATAGCTACTCCAGTAATACTGTCCATATGCTGGTGCAAACAAAAGAAAGATGCGGCAGTCCCAGGCTAAGCGAATTATTGTTCCTCAATTATGTCATTGCCCAAGGCAAGGTTGTGTTCTCCCTCTGTGATGCCTTTTCGGTGCCAAATATCTTGTCATTTCCCACTAGCCAAGAGCCAGGCTGCCTTGGACAAACTCCACAGATGGCGATTGCCGTCTTCACAGTTTGTTAATGTGATATCTCCTTTGGCCTCGGATGTTCTTTGAGACTCTAACAATGTGAATAGGTGGTTCTGTTTTGCTGCCCACTTTAGTTTTCAAAATCACCACTCTTGTCCCTGTCACCACTTCTAGCTAGAATTTTGTCAACCTTTGTTTCATCATCTGTTTCCCTGACCCAAAATATGAAATAGAAAAGACTGACCCTGACCATGAAGTAGACTCAGTAGTTATATTTAGATGAAGTCTGAGGGATTAAGGCCTTGAAGTTGCACTTTAACTCACAATCCCATGAGTTTGTGCATTTTTTTCTAACACAATTGGTGAACAAGTCTCCCTTTTACACACAATCTCACCCCCAGATTCCCTGCTCATTCACATAAACATCAAAAATATACTTTAAAGAAAACAGAAATTCTATTCTGGGCAATGTGGAGTCACAAAAAAGGAGAAATGGCCACTCGTTTTTATACAGATATTAGTGATATAATATGGCTTGCCTACTTGGGTATCTGAATGTCAGGATTTTGAAAACAGCCTTTTTTTCTCTAACTAGTTTCTCCAATAACCTCAGCAGATTTGTGGTGCTGTAAATAAAATTTTGGTAGTCCACATTTACCTACTCATAAATCAAATATTTGTTTGAGACTAACGTTATATGCAGTATATTATAGTAAATCCTGTGGAGAGTACAAAGATGATTTACCATTCTTACCAAACAGATTAGAGTCTGATAGAAGAGATTACCTGTACATAAACAACTTTTATGCACACTTTATTCTCTTTCATGGAGAATGGCGTTACCATCAATTTAGCTCTAACTAGAAATCTCAACATTATCTTCAATTGTTTCTCTTCTTCATGCATCACACCTTGGTTATAGGAGAAATTACTCTATTTATTTCCAAAATGTTTTTGACATTTTCTCTTCTTTTCATTACCAATGTATTAGTTCATAAATGTAAACTTTCTCATTTGATCTATTGCAATGAATTCTTTGTTTGCTTATTCTGGAAGTAGTATGGAGTGATTGAAAGATTCAGAACAGGGGGACTCTGTGATTATGCCTGCTTTTTTAAAAAGAAAAAAATATTAAAAAAATATTAATTAAATAGACGGCTTTGCTAGGAGTGGCAAAGACCATTTTAATCTCATCGATGAAGAAAAAGAGGAAAGAAAAAGCAGTTAAATCAGAAATCAATTATAACATGGAATTATGAGAAACCTAGTTTATTCCCTTTGTTTGGGCTGTAGTGAACTGGGACAAAATGCAGCTCCTCAACTTATATAACATGGTATCCATTGAATTCAGAACACTGTATGAGGTATGTGTGGCGAACAGAGATGTGCCACACAGATCTCCGTTTAAGGCCTGGCAATGATTACCATAGGCATAATTTGGAGTTGAAAGAACCGCCTCTTAGGGGCCTTGGGCTATGAGGCAAGAGATATCACAGCGGAGAAAGCCTAAAGAAAGCCAATAAAACTATCCTTCCTACCCTTGGCCAAGCTACCAAATCAAAAACATTATCATATCCAAGGAGATGATTAGTGAGCAGTATGAAATAATTAGCTAACTAGTCAAGGTACTGGAAGAAAGAAAGATTGGAAAAAATAATTGGGGTAGAGGTATGTGGCTAGACCTATCAAAGAAAGCTAAAAATGAAGAATTTTATATCATATGTTAACATGTACAAGAAATCAACCATCACAGAAGAGGCACTAAACCACCAAGTACACAAAATGATTTGGCAAGCCATTCCAGTGCTGACATGATAATAGGCACATGAAGAAAGTGATCACAATGGCAAAGATGGACCAAAGTTGATAAAACTACTTCCACCATTGAATGTCCGACCTGCCAACAAGAACAATAAACATTTGTTTAAAAAAATAGGTCTCATGTTAAGTGTTCTTACCAAATTAAATTAAAAAGAAACATAAACACACAAGCAGCACACATACAAAACAATATGGCACCATTTCTCAAGACCAATTGGCCATGTGTTACATTATTAATCACTAATACATAGGCCAAATATTTGTTTTGATAGAAATAGATACATGCTCTGAGTATGCATGTTGCAACCCACAGAGTTATAACCAGAACCACTAGTCAAGGGCTTATAAAGTGTTTGATCTACTGGTATGGAATCCCATATAACATCACAACAGATTAGGCAGCCCACTTTACAGTAAAGAATATTTGATAGTGGGCCCATGCCATGACAGCACTAATCATATCACATGCCATATTAAAGGGGTTCAGAAAAGGCCTCCCCCAGGTGTGCCACTTTAACATGTGAATTATTTTGAGCTGACAGCAATTGAAACCTTACAATCTCATGAGAAATTTCCCTCTCTCCCTTAAAGAATTTAAATTAGGGGCCTTTCTCATAAGAGCTATCACCAGAAATAACTCTTTATGACCTATGTATAGGGCAGGACAAACTTCTAATTACTGAATATCTGCTCTTATTGCCCTGAAATGACCCTATGAAGCCCCAACGTGACTTACCTCATCCTTGATCAGAATGTCATATATATCTTATTTTCCCTTTCTGTCTGTCTCTGACTCTCTCATGTACATAAGTAATTAAATTTGATCACTTTCTCTTGTTAATCTTTCTCATGTCTATTTGATTATTAATTACATCAGCCAAAAGCAGTTATAGGGTGAAGGAAAGTTTCTTCCTCCCCCATAACACCATCCAGAAGCTACTGGCCTTACAGAATGCTGGAAAAACTTTCTGAAGGCATAGTTGAAGCACCAGCTTAGATATAATTATTTTTTTATACTCAAGGATGCAGAATGTACCTTGAATCAAAGAACTCTGTATGGTGCTATGGACCCCATAGGAAGAATACATGAGTCCAGGAACATAGTAGTAGACACAGGAGTGGCCCTACCTACCCTAACTTCCAAAGACTCACTTGGAGAATTTGTGCTTCTCATACGCATGATTCTGGGCTTTGCAGAGTTAAGAGTTAATTGTCTCCAAATTGACAGGTACTAGTGGTAAGAAGAGTCAGCATATTTTCCAGGAATTAACCTTGACCATAGGGCTATTGTTGCAAAACTGAGGCAGGGAGGAATATATCTGATCTCAGACTAGAGCACTTCTCGTTACTTCCTTGCTTTATTGCAATTTAAATGGACAAGTGCAGCAATCATAGTCTGAGAAGCCATGGTGACCATGCGCTCAGACCCCTGAGGACGATGGTCTTAGTCATCACACAGATAAGCCATTGAGGCCATCAGAGATGTTCACTGAAGTGAGGGAAATCTAAAATGGATAGTAGAGGAGGGAGACCATGATAATTGGTCAGCTGCAGTGGAAGGATCTGTGGTTCATCCCACTCATCTTCTTCTCCCACATTTCTCTCAGGAAAAGGAACCCACCAGATGCTTAGTGAGGTTATTCCCAAAATATATAAAAAGAGAATCCAAGCAGTTCAGGCACAGACTGTGATGGACATAGAGATATAACACTCAGATTCCCTTCAAGAAAGAATGTGCTGCTCAGATTCAAGGAAGTTGTCAGTGGATAGTCTTCAGTTATTAGCCACTTCATGGACCCATCTGAAGAATCAGCTTACCCAAAGACATGTTCTTCCTAAAGGGGGGCCCACATTCAATGACTGGTTAAAGTGGGGATGGTCCATTTCTAACACTCCATGAGCCACTTTATCTCCAGAGCTGCCTGGAGGAGGCTGTTAATAGGTCCGCACTGCAACTTGACTTCTCTTTTTGTATGCTCCAGTCTGTTTTAGAGTATGGTTCCCAGGAAACTCAAAATCTAGAAACAGCTATACAGTGATAGACTTTGAAAAATACCCTTCAAATGATTCGGAAAGCTTATGTAACAATTCTAAGAAAAGGTAAACAAGTCATAAATTCTTTTGGGGATAGAAGTATGTTTTATTCACCTTTATATTTTTCATGCCTGGTGCAGTAGCTGATATATAGCATTAAGTTGCAATGAATTGAATCATGCTAAGCTAGGAGGCTTGAATAATATAAATATTGAATAATTTTTAGAGATTCATTTTATAATTACCCTTGCTTCCTCCTATTATTTGCTTTTAGAGAGCAAAGTGTGATGTAATTGCAGCCATCACCTCATTGAGATATTACACTCATGCTGTTGAAGGAATCCTGGTCCCCACTCCTCATATTTCCATGAGGAAATGTCCATTAAAGTTACACTTGTGGCCTTTCTTTTCACCTCCTTATCTCCTTACCTGACTTGTGAGGTTGGGAGAAATTTCATGTATGGTTTGGTTCCATCTTATTTTGGAGCAACTTGCAACAGTAAATGCGCTTTTTTTTTCCTGCAGGTTTTAAGAGGTCTGCCCCTGGGTGAAAGGCTATTAAATCTATGACTAATTGATAATTATCCTGATTTGAAGGAATATGAAAAATTTTAGGGTCTATTTAGCTTTTAATCCAAGTCATAGTCTCAAAAATTAGTCTTATCAATCATAACAATATGTTTTATTATCAGTCAGTTGATATTTTTTGTGCAAATATTTTAGAAGGGGAAGGAATAGGACTAAACCTCGAACTCTAGCTGACTTCCCAACCACTGATGACTTCTCCTGTTTATAGGAGCCCAATCCCCTTTTATTCTCATCCCATCCCTCGATCTTCTTCCTCATATCCTCCTCAACTCATCCTCATCCCATGTGACATAGCGTCTATTTGAGTGTTTACTCTTGATCGGTGTATACAAATTTAAGGCTGAGGGATATAGACAGAGGCAGGAAGCATTATCCTTTCTAGTTCATTGTGCTTGCTTCTACCTATAACCTGGAGGGCAGGCACCCAACTCTAGTAGGCAATTACTCTGTTAATGTGAAGAGGGCCTCTGAGATGACAATAAGTGTCATTACCACCCACTTACCTTTCAGTCTGAGGTTTACATTGAGAAATGTTTGTTCAGCACAGACAAGATTATAAACACTCAAAGTAATGAACTTTTATTACTCTTTGATTTCGCTTTTATTGGGGAGAGCAGTTTATAATTTGCACTTTACTTTATAATTATCTTTCTCAAATAATAAAAATATCTTTGAAAAATATTAAACTGATGCATTAATTTCCCATAGGTCAAGTCTCCCTGCAGTTCCCCACAGATCAAAGATATCATCATCTAGAACAAAGATGTAAATGGTAAGTCCAAGTTTTAAAATATATTTTTGAGTCTATAATAATTACAGTCCTAAAGTGTTTTTTTTAATATAAATATTTTTTTCTATATTTCAAAAGCTTTTCTTTACAAATTAAGAGTAAATCTTGGAAGCCTGAGCTTTCAGGTTTCACCCAGTATTAGAGGAGGGTGACTATTTAATTTCTTATTTGTTATATTTGTTATAATTTGTTTTAATGACAATATGTTAGAATAGAAAGAGTTATATTCTTCACTTTTATTTAATATTATAGCACATGTATTTTAATTTTTATAATGCCATTATTTCTTCTCCATCTTCTCAACACACATCTGTATCCAAATAAACAGGTCAATAGCCTAGTGTATATCATTTTACTCATTGGTCCATTTTCATATAATCATGATAAAAAAAATAGGATGCTTTTTTGTTGACATTCATTTTTACAAGTCAGCATATATAGATGCTTATCTTTGACCAGCTTTCTCACTTAATAATATATTAAAGATCTTTCTTCAAGTCAGAAAGTATGAAATTTTTAGCATTGCTTTGTGAATTTTTTTTAATTAATTGAATTTTTACAGCAGTTTTAGATCTGTTATTACTCTGTTATTTACATCTTGCATTAATGTGGTACTAATGTAAGCTATGGACTTTAGTTAATAATAATGTACTAGTATTGGCTCATCAATTGTAACAAACATGCCACATTAATGCATGTTTTAAACAACTATATGACTTTATTTTGTATAAGTAATATTCCTCCATTCCTTAACTGATAAGAATCTGGCTGTTTATAACTTCTTACCCCTATAAACAGTGCTGCAAAAACATCCTTGAACATTTATTCTTATATACTAAAAACTTTTATTTTTATGAGATGAATTTTCATATAAAATTATTGGGTGAAAGTACATGCATATTTTACTCATTTATTGCCATTTGTGTAATCATTTCTTTTTTCCAATAGATTTTACAAATGTAAATCAGTCTTCCTTTAGGGCCTTGGTACATATCTAGTGAGATTTTTTTGAAGTTTATTTAGTATGTTTATATTGTCATGAACAATTGATGATGGGTTTGGCTGATATAACTGTAAGTACTGTGTTCTCAAGGAATATAAATGACTATCAGATTGATAGATTAGAACGTCTACCCACATGCTCTCAGTCAAATGTTACACTTTTTTTCGCTAGTAAGTTTTATAATAGTTCCTTTGGGGAGCTATTCCTTGACAGCAGTATTCCCTTTGTTCTCTGCTAAATGATCTGCAGACAGCTAGTCCAATCCAACATTTGAGCTCTATAAAAACAATCTAACCAGACATTTTATATTGTGTACCCCAATATACTCATACCGCTTCTCATGTTTGGAATTACTGTATAGGGAAATACTGTAAAGTCATGTAATTACTATGAAATAGAATTTCATGTTCCAAGGACTCATATGTAGTCAACAATATGCCTATAATATGCTGACTTCTTAACTATGAACTTGTTGACTATGAACACATGTATGTATCACACTGGGACACAGTGGAGTTAAATCACAATTTCTGAATGTGTGTCTTTGGAGGCAAGGAAATCTAGAGAAGATCTATTTTAACAACCAAGTTTTAGATGAAGAAACTCAATTTCAAGGAAGCAAGGGGAATGGCTACAGATCACCCAGTCAGATATTAATAGGATCGAGACTAGAACAACTATCTTCTTAAGTGGCAGTTTAAGCCTTTTTTTCACTATGCCACACTTAGTCTATCCAGTATTTAGAATTGGTTCAGTATGAACTCAGCTATCCCACCTCCTCAGTTTATTCAGTTGGAAAAATAAACAAAATTTCCTCAACCTTGCAGTATTAATTATTAGAGAACATATATTCAAATTATAATAGCTAATTTCTTAGATCACTTACCGTGATCCTGGCATCATGTTTGATTTTTTTAGAGGTGGTATTTTTTTTCAATTGTGGCAAAATTCACATAACATAAAATGTACAGTCTTAACCATTTTTAAGTGTATAGTTCTCTATTGTTATATACATTCACATTGTTGTGCAACCAATCTCCAGAACTTTTCTTATTTTGCAAAACCAAAATGCCCTATCCATTAAACATCAATTCTCCATTCCTCACTTCCCCCAACTTGGCAACTACCACTTTCTGTCTCTATGATTTTGACTATTCTAGGTGTCTTATATAAGTAGAATCATAGTATTTATCTTTTTGTGGATGGCTTATTTCTCTTAGCATAATGTCCTTAAGGTTGATCAATATTGTTGTATGTGTCAGAATTTTCTTTTTTTAAAGACTAAATAATAATATTTTGTAAATATATATACC
This sequence comes from Pteropus medius, assembly GCF_902729225.1. NCBI lineage: Eukaryota > Metazoa > Chordata > Mammalia > Chiroptera > Pteropodidae > Pteropus > Pteropus medius. Next base: position 2,075,385 of record NW_024351073.1, read on the forward strand.
ACATTTTGTTTACGCACTCATCCATCAATGGGCAGTTTGGCGTCTTCTGTCTTTTGGTTATTGCGAATAATGCTTTTATGAACACAGATGTACAAATATCTTTTCTGGACCTGGATTACAATTCTTTTGGGTATATGCCCAGAAATGGAATTGTTGGATCATATGGTAATTATATTTAATATTTTTTGAGGAACTACCAAGGACTAGATGAAATGTGAGCATTTTCTCTCTCTCTCTCTACCACCCCCTTCCTCCCTCTCTCTTTCTCTCCTCTCCCCCTCTTTCTCTCTCTGCCTACAATGTACATGATAATAATAGTAATTAATCTTTGGAAAAAAATCACAACAGAATATTTACACAAGCAGTGACTTTATAAATATAAAATTTGTTTAAAGAGACTATATATCAAATATGTTGATTGTCCCTTGGAGATTGTCCCTTGGTAGGCAATAAAATCATGGGTTGAGTAGATTGTGAATGACAGCCAATGTGACAAATTTTATCCACTAATCATGGGAAGGTTGACAAGTCTACATGAAAAGATCTCAATGTTGATAAGTTTAATTTTTAAAATCTGATTTTCCTATATGTTACCTGAATAATTCAGGGGAAGAAGATTTGTATACTATTTCTCTTTGAATGCCTATATTATGAAAACCAAAATAGAAATGATAAAATTTTAAGTTTTCTGAAGAGATATTTTTGTTTGAATTGTGATGGATAATATTCTTTAGAGATAGGTCCCATCAGTTTTCGAGAGGCAAGTTGGTAGCCCATCAGCACAGGAAAGGAATGGCAACGTTGAGTGTGGATGAGACTGATAACGGAAACCTGTCTGTCTTCCTGTCTCTCCAGTACTGATAGCCTCAAGCCAAACCCTGCCTAAGGCTCTGGTGAGTGACGTGGAACTCCGGGAAATCAGGCTGGGGCCCCTTAGCCATTTTTCTCACAAAGCTATATTTAGTAATCGGGAGCCTTTGTGTCTGATCAGAACTATTTAATTGGCTCTGATGCTTACTACCTGTGTAACTTTGGGAAAATTAATTAACTTATTTTTGTCTCAGTTTTCTTTTAGTAAACTAGAGAGAATCATACTACAAACCTGATGAGGGTTTTGTAAGGGTTTTAAAAGGTAATACATTTAAAGGCACATACATGAGACTCAGTAGATATTTATCTATCATTAAAAAAAAGTAGTAGTATTACTTAGGTAGCATATTCCTCCGAGAAAAGAGATTTCCAACAGGTTGATAAACGGCTAACCACTGTTAGTGACATTATGGCTTCCTTATTTTTAGGATCAACTCCCCAAAAGACCACCAGAAAAAAACTGGTGAGAAAATAAAGTTGTTAATCAGACTTAACTGCAGATAGGGAGAATAGCAACAGAACAGTCTGAATTGTGTCTTAGAATGGAAAGTTTAAGGGGGAATATTTATAGAGTTTGGGGATTTGGGCTCCAGTGATCTAAGACAGATCTTTCCAGGCAAAGAATGAATTGGGATTGGGTAAAGTTTATGACTAAAGTTCTCATGCTAAAAAATTAGCTAAAGGATTTTGGATTATGCCTTTTCTTGTATACATTCCATAATTAGCATGATGTCTGAAGGCAATGAGCTCATAATGTTGATAAATTTAATTTAAAATTCTGTTTTTTCTGTCCATTACCTGACTAACTCAGGGACATAAGCTTTGTGTATTGTTTGCCTCTGCATACTTATACTATGGATACCTGAACGAAAATAATAAAAATTTAAGTGTTTTCAATTTTGAATTAATGGAAGATACTAAGACATAGAAGGCACTGAGAAAATAAGTAGTGAAGCCAAATGAGGATGGAGATTCCTATGCTCATTGTAGTATTACAATATGCAATTTAGAATATATATATATATTGCTATGGACAAGGTGATAGATTCATTTATGAGTGAATAGGAATTTAATGTGAATTTAGTAGTGACCCCTGGTTCTACTATTAGGAAGAAGAGAATAAGGTGTTAAAATCTTCTACTGAAATGTGTTTTTTTATTATAAAGATATTTAAACATATATATAAAATACATATAAAATATTATAATATATAAGAAATACAACATTAAGTTTAGAACAAAAGCCTTAATCTTTTAAGAGTATTCTATACATAATAGAAGACAGAGATTAGACTTTGAATTACATGGATCTAGAAATGTGAAAGTTCTGATTGCATAGCTCTCTATTTCTGTTGATTTATTTTATCAGTCTTTACGTCATTATACACTAGTATATAAACCAAATTTCTTACTTAAGTTTTTAGTGCTTATGCTCTTCTCAACATATTTTAGACTGCCTTACTTAGATAGCCTTGTTCACATTCCATTCCACAGAATTCCGCATTAATCCCTGCTGAGAATATTTGTGATTCTCTGATACTGAGATTGTCTTCTTAGAACTGATTATAACTCAAATCTCATAGGAATTAATTTCTACAACTGATCCTGTCACTTCTATTCCTGTAGTGTGTCATTACCTAATATTTAAATTTAGTTATTGAAGTTTGAAGTAACTATTTGTAGTGAAAAAAAAGTTGACTTCTTTTTATTATAATGCTTCCCAAATATTCAATGATTATCGCTAAAAGATCTGATGATCAAAAGAATGTACACCATGAAGAATACACACTGAATACCTGGCAGGCATGGAAATACTTGCTTTCAATTAGGGAAATGTTCAGTCTGGAAGAGAGGGCGGAACTCTTAAGTTAAGCCTACTTTAGGCAAAGAATTGTCCATATGAATGTAATATAATAGCAATTTTTTTCAGTACAATTATGATCCTAAACTATGCTAGCTGCTTTCATAAACATTATTATTTTATCATTTTTAAATGTAAGGATATTCCCTCATAAAGGTGAATAACTTGCCCAAGATTACACCACTATTATGTGATAAAACAGAGCTTCAATTATATTCTGACAGCCGAAAGCCATTATTTCCCATTACATTGTACTCCATTGTCTCAAAACTTCATTCTGTGGATTCTAGAACTTATACTCTAAGGGCAAAAGATGTTTCCAATGGTCCAGATATAAACCATGCAGAGCTGACTTAGAGCCTGCCCACGAGGTCCTCCTGCAGGAGTGCAATGTGCTCTGCAAAAACAAAAAACTAGAAACTCTGCTAGATGCAGTCCTATTTGCTGCTGAAAAGAATGGACCTGTGACTAACAGATTCCCAGTAATGACATTGAAGATTAGTAGTCTTTAAAGAACTCATGGAAACTTCCCAAGACAGGAAGAATCTGTTTTAAACACCTACCAAGTCTACAGCTACACCACCCTGAATGTGCCCGATATCATGTGATCTCAGAAGCTAAGCAGGGTTGGGCCTGGTTAGTACTTGGATGGGAGACCACCTAGGAATACCAGGAACTGTAGGTGAAAAAAAAAAATCAAAATTAAAATAAAAAAATAAATAAACAACTACCAAACCCAGAGAACGCCAGTGCTAGGTAACTACAGAGTATAAATACAATTTTTCCTTCTGTGAAGGGGCAGAATAATGTCCCTTCCCCCACTCCCTGAAAACATTCACATCCTAATCTCAAAAACCTGTGAAATGTTACCTTGCATAGCAAAACGGACTTTCAAAGTGTGATTAAGTTAAGGATCTTGGTATAGAAAAATTATCCTGGGGCCAATGTAATTCCAAGCATCCTACAAGGGGAAGGCATATCAAAGGCAGAAGAAGGAGACAGGACAACAGAAGAAGAGGCTTTGAAGATGTACTTTGAATATGGAGGAAGTGGCTGTGAGCCAATAAATGCAGGAGACCACTAGAAGCTGTAAAATACAAGGAAACAGATCTTCCCCTGAAGCCTCCAGAAGGAGCACATCCCTGACAATGTCTTGGTTTTAGACTTCTGACCTCTAAACCTATACGAAAACAAATTTGTGTTCTTTTAACTAACTTTGTAGTAATTTGTTACAGCAGCAATAAGAAACTAGTATTACTCTCCTTACCTTTCTTTCTTCAATTCTGAATGGTCCACTGGGGAAATTTAGTGACTGGAAGAAGAGGACTATAATCCTAGCAAAAGAAATGGGCAGAGCAATAGAGGCAAAGACCATGGCCTCTTCTTCCAACTGGAGGTGTCCGGCCAGGCTGACCTGAATATATTAATAATTACTGAACCAATTGAGAGGTGACTGACCAAAGGATATTTTGCTACCTATGAGTTATGAGACTTATGTTGGACTTCACCCAAGGGTCAGGAATGAGCAAGATAGTATGAGAAACAGAGAAAATAATTTTTTATTATATCTCATGAGTTCCACTTTTCCAAAATTATAGTACCATAGGAGAATATGGTTCACTTTGAATTAGGTGACTTTTCTGTTGCCTTTTCATTCTATCGGCTTACGCTTCCTCCAGACACTCCTGTTTTTGTGACTCCTAATAAAGGTCTTTGCAATTGTCTCCTTTCTCCATTACAGTGTGCAAGTGAGATTCTCAGTGCTGACATTCTCAGTTTTCCCACGTTCATATCTACCTACCTTATGTGTTTTTAACATTTAAAAAATTCATCCTGTTTATATAAATAATAATAGACCTGTTGATTGTCAAAATATAATATTCAAAACATTAAAAACATAATTGTCAAACATAGTGAGCATACATAAAGGTTTTGTTTCACTCATTAATAAGGAAACCAGTAGGATGAAAAATAGGAATTTTATATGGTCAATGAAGAATGGTGCTAAAACGTGGATAGACCTAAAAGATATTATGTTAAGTGAAATAAGTCAGACAGAGAAATAAAAATACCATATGATTTCACTTATATGTGGAATCTAAAAAACAAAATAAACAAACAAACAAAATAGAAACAAACTCATACAGAGAACATTTTGATGGTTGCCATATGGAGGGACCTACGGGGATGGGTGAAGAAAGGGAAGGAATTAAGAAGTATAAATTGGTAGTTACAAAATAGTCATGAGAATCTAAAATACAGCATATGGAGTACAGTCAATAATATTGTAATAACTATGTATGGTGTCAGATAGGTACTAGACTTATCAGGGTGATCACTTCGTGAGTTATATAAATGTTTAATCACTATGTTGTACACCTGAAACTAATACAATATTACATGTCAATTGTAATTTAAAAATAAAAAAATATTTTTAAAATAAATTTATTTATTTAAATTATTTTTTAAAATCTTGCCAAAATAAGATTGCTAAATTAGATGCAAATTGGGTTATGTTCTACAAAGCAATAAAACTGTAACTATGGAAGTCATCAACTGTGACAAAAGAAAAACGAATCATTGCACTTTATCAATTTTCTGAAACTTAAATTCTATATCTTAAAGCTGTAAGATGCCTGGGCCCCAATCAATTTTGATTACTACAGTGAAAGTTCCATTCTTGCCAGTGTTTTTGGCAGATGAAATGGTTAGTGACTCTGTGTCTCATCCCCACACCCTCTTCCAGACCTTCACCTCACCAGCGCTTCCCATGTTTCTGTAAGTTCTAATATCTGTAATAAGTCTCTTCTTTAAATACTCAGAGTGGCTCTGCTTCCCAGACTTCACCCTGACTGATGCATTCCTATTATTTTAGAGCTGAGATTTCTTATTTCAACTCTCTCAGATGAGATATTTCTAACCTCATTCTGACATGAAGTCTATCCACTAAAATTATAATGAAGATATTATTATTATTATTATTATTATTATTATTATTATTACCTAACATGTAATACTTATAAGGAGCCTGGCATTATTGGAAATGATTTCCTGCTAAATGCTCAGATGTTTCTCAGCCTCTTTAAGACTACTTCTTTTGTCTCTCAAAGAATATCATGTTTTAGAGTGTTAAAAGCATACTTAATCTTATGGTCATATTGGTATAAAAGAATCGCAAGGAAATTTAGGGGTGGAGTTAGAGGTTACAGGTAGCTAGACTAATCTAGAACCTGTTTTATTTGTGTGGTAGAGCAGTTCCTAGTTAACTACCATTATTGGTTCTCTCAGATGTTAAGAAACATTGTTGAAAAAGATCACGTACACACATTTTTAGACCCTAAAATGCTATATATTGCAATGACAGGACTTTCTGAGGATTTGTCATATGTCAGATACTTTACAAAGCTGTTTACATATGTTATCTTATATAATCCTGACAGCAACTCCAAAAGGTAGGAACTCTCATCCTCTTTATATGAGAAAGCTGAGACTGAGAAGAATAACTTGCCCAAAGTCACACATTGTGTATATAATTGTAATGGATACTGCTAATTGTCTTTCTGTATCCATTCTCTCCTGTGATTAGACCTGAGTCTTCGCTGAACCGATACTCACATTTATAAGAGTTTTATTTTCTTAGCAGTCTTTGATTTTCATAACTTTAAGAAGAAATTATTTTACAATATAGCCTGTATATTTTTGTTGACAAGCCAAAAGCAAGTCAATTCAGCTTTCATAGGTGTAAAGGAAGAGCAGAAAACTCCCAGTTAGTTAAAATGTTTTGACTAAACATATTTTCAAGTGAATTAGGACTATGCTCTTAAAGTTTATAAAAAGCAACCCAGTCCAATTTTAAAATTGAATGTCACTTAGGATTGAAGTCATTTTAATTTTCATGATCCTGAGTAATGCATTTTTTCACCAATGTGTCATTAAAGAACAAAATCAAAGTTACAGTTTAGCAATAGCTCTACACTCTTAGTATTCTGAAGAGATATCATGTTGGTAGAGAATTGACATTTTCAAGGACTCTTGATAAATATAAGTTCTCAGACTTAAGTTGGAAATCTATAACAACAGAGAAATATTTCTAATTTTTAATCTACCAGAAAGGGGAAAGAATTATAAGAATAAATGGTGGCACTGGTGGTGGGGTTCAGTTCTGTGTGTGTGTGTGTGTGTGTGTGTGCAAAAAAAAGTTATATTACTGCATTAATTGATATTAGGTTTAGTTTCAAGTTATAGAAAATCCCAAATAACAGTGGCTTATATAGGATGGAAATTTATTTTTTATTCGGGTAAAAGTTCAGAGGCAGATGTCTAAGGTTTTCCAGTATCAAGGACTCCAGATTCCTATGGCCTATTTCTCCACTGTGTTTAACTCCCATTCCCAATGTAACTCATGACCCAAGATGGCTGCTGAAGATCTAGCCATACATCTGCATTATAGTAATTGAGAAAGAAGAATATGATTTTTCCCTAAAGGGACATTTTCTACCACTTTTACCTCACTGGTCAGAATATAGCCAAATGGCAGTAACTAGTTACAAGGGACAATGGGAAGGTAGTCATTATTATGCATATGTCAATGGTCATCTGAATAAATCATCCCATAAGGAACCTTATACTGTTTCATTCACCCCATTTACTATACAGTAATTTTCTCCATTTTCTAGTTGTTGCAGCCCTGCTTCTTCTCTGGAAGGAACCAAGGTTTCCAACAGTTGGGAATCCATTTCCATTTCATCAGAGACAAATAAAAAGATGCATTTCTACTTTGACTTTCCAGGCCCCCTTTTAGAGAGTTGAGTCTACAACAGGGAAGAAAAAGCATAATCCAATGAACATTGTCCCACTTCTGATTTAAAATACTAGAATCTATTCAGAACTGAATAACATAGAGGAAATATCAAAATAATCTTATTAGAACTTGATCAAACACTGAGCCTGCTCGAGTTCTTCATCCAAATTCAGAATCCCAGGTTCAGAAAGGTCCAATGAAGCAAGATTTCAATGTCTGCTAGGATTAAGGTTGATCGAGTAAGAAACAGATTTAGTTGCCAGTAGTTTCCCTTTTGTTTTCACTATATTTCCCCCTATCATTCTTAGATAAAATAAGGATCTAATAGTTTGTTTTTTGGAGTCATATGTCTTCTTATACCTCTTTTCTTGTGTAATCAAATAACTGTGTTATTGTACATTTGACTCAATATTGTTGCTGCTTTTAATGTAGTAATTCTTGCAAATGAAAATTGAGTTAAGCCAGCCTGTCTGAAATGGAGACTCCAGAAATAATGAATAACAAATTCACAATAACAACAGGACCCAACGGCCTAAGAGCGCACTTGTCTTCATTTGGAAAGTTCTGTTTTTGTTTACATATAATTGGGGGACCCAATCAGGGCTACAACAAAAATTAAGCTTCCAGGAATTGTCTTCAATTTGTCTCGAGATCATAGCCCGGTTTCCAGTTTCTTCATTACTAGAGTACCATATGGCCTATTTCTAAAGTAAACACATATTTAAGATCATTTAAAAAGTCGCCCATATTGGTAGGGATTTAAGCCAAATTATACTGAGGAACATAACACAAGAATTTCTGAGTAATTGTTTTATTTTACTTTCTTGTATATAATAATCCTCTTGTATTAACATTACTACTACTACAGTAGTTGACAATGTGCTGGATACAGCTCTGATCTTTAGGAAAGCAAACTATATTCTGCTTTTAACTAGTATAAATTTATTCACATAAAATGCTTTTACAAATACCTCTTAAATTATGTTTGTAGGCTCAGTCATCACATGCATTTTAGAAAATATATATTCCTGGCCAGATGGTAGGAGAAAAATATGTTCCTCATTTCTCTAAACATATACATATATCCTTCTCAGCTTAAATTTGTGGAAAGCTTTCTCTGTTCTTAATACTCAGCAATGAAGCATTTAGAAAAGGAAAATTATTCATAAAGGATTACAGGGATCTAGATGTTAGAAGCCTGGCTCACCAAATAAAAAATAAAACATGTACTTTATAATAAAACTTTAAGAAGTTAAATGTATTACTGAATTTAGACTTCATCAATTTATAATGGAAAAGAACAATTTTCTCACATGAATATCATACCCACAATGTCTTCATACCATCAGGGACCTCACTGCAAAATTCAGAAACAAAGCTATGTTAGGGAGTCAGCAACTTTAAGGGAAATTTTCTTTCTTTTTTTTTCTAGAAGAGTAGAATTCGATAGGAAGCCTGCTTTGCTGTTGCTGTGTTTTGTTTTGTTGTTTTCCCTTATCTTAGGATGCAAAGTGATTGTTCTCTTTGTTTATCGAAAGTGAAGTTCCCACTTATCCATAATGGAAGCAGGGCAAGATATCATCGTTTCCACCTTCTGACACACTCAAAAGTTTTACATTGTTATTTTGAGGAAGTAAGGAAATGAAGAAAGAAAAATGGCATCCAGACCAGTGTGAAGGAAAGAAGACAACCAAGGAAATGAAGCATAATTAATAATTCAGCATTTTCAGAAATATGGAGTAAGAAATAAATGCAATAATATAATCCCCACTGTGAAATTCCAGAGATTTGAGAGGGTGGAGACTTCTCACAAAATGTCAACTAGAAGCTCAAATTTTATTTGGATATTAAAGAAGAGAAATTGATTTCCTTTGGAGGTTTTAGATATATTTAGATATTCTACTCTGCTTTTCAAAGTGACAAGTCAATAGGATAAATGAACACATGTGCAGTATTTTCAAGAAAGGTGTCATTCACATATCTTTGTTCCCTTTTAGTTAAAATATGTGTTTTAGTACCAGACTTTTGAAGATAATCTCTTAAGCTAAAGGGGCCTTTGCACCATAACAAACCAAACAGGGGATGGTATTTTTGGAAAAGGCAGGAAATGGCTTTTATTTTCCTATATATTACTCTATGTAAGAAAGCAATATTATAAATTTGAAATTGTCTTATAATAAAAACACCAGATATCTCTTTAAAAGAATCATCCTAATGCACATTGGTCTGCTCTTCTTTTTTATGATTTTTCAAGTTATCACTCAAAGATAGTATCTTCTAGCTCTTTAAGTGGAATTGACCATTTCTCCTTTTGCGCATGATACTGACATGGTATGAGTTCATAAAGGAGAAAGTATATTAGCTGATATGTCTTGCTGCTTTACCAGACAACTCTCAGTGGCTTAACACAATCCACTGGACTTCCACATGGGGTCTGTCACAGTCCAATGGGGTGTTAAATGAGGAACTTCTACTCAGTGATTCAGGGACCCAGACTCCTTCCATCTTATGATTATCCCATCCCCATGGCCTTTGGAATTCCTCGCCAGTTTCTTAGAAGCTGCAGGCAGATGGGGGAAGGAATAATCGTGCCCAGAAAGATTTTATGACTCAGTCACATGACTAGACCTAACTGCTGGCAAGGGAGAATGGGATTTGCAGTTTAGCTGTTTATCCAGAGAGAAAAATACATGACTTTGGTCAACATCTCACTAGTCTCTGCCAAAAAGTACATATCATTAGCTGCAACATAGTTTCCTTCTACCAATACATATTTTAATAACATTAAAGAATCTCAATCTCCTCCATCAAGGATACCTTGGAGTCATTCCCAAGGACTAAAATGTTCCACCACCATCTAGACTGTGTGATTGCTGCTGTTTTAAATGTTCTCCTCCCTGACTCACCTCTTTTAATACTCACTTCTTTCAGAACATGAAGTATATATTCAATAAAAGGGCATCTGGCTCTTCTTGATGTCTAAATTATTAAAGTTTTATGCATTCATATCAACCCCTTGTGTATTTACTTTGAAAGAGGTTCAAGTAAAGTTCAATTTGACAGAAAACCATGATGACTTCATACACTAATTAGCCTGGTCTAATGGTGAGTGTGTTAAATGAAGTCAGCAGTTTTAGACTGCTTGTTATTGTTTTCCAGACTGGCTTTGCCACCATCTTGCCCTAAGGGTAGAACAGGTCCTTTTACTTCTCTAAGCACTGAGATCTGATAAACTCCAATGCTGCCAAAGCTTCTGCAGTGACTCGAGGGTAGAAGAGCAGGGACACAAAATGTTGTCCTGGGACCTGGGGAAATGTTTTTATAAACCCTAAACTCATACCTTAATTGAAGTGGTGTTCTAACCCTTAAATAATCCTACTTGGTGTTGGTGCTTACGCATCCTCATTTTAAATGCTCCATAGCCAATTGCAATTGTCTCATCATTAGAACTGTGGATCTACTTTTGCTCTGAAATGAACTGTATACAAGCACTGATATACAAGGTCATCCGCCAGACTAGAATGAGGGAAGAAAAATTTGGAACCACAATATTTGTTATGTAAAAAATAAGAACAAAATTAAGCTCAGCTAAAATTAATATAAAGCTTGATGCTGTCAGGCTCACTCAGACTTCTGTAATATGGAGAGAATTATCCTGAGGGAAAAATCCCACAGTTTTGAGGGGAAACAGTTAAGTGGATTAACAAATTATACTATATGGTTTTAATTAAAGTAATTCTTATTTTAAAAATGAGGGAAAAGTCTATAAAAGATTCTTCCAAGAAATTGGGGATTGAACAGAATATTACAGATATAAACACAAGTGATCAACCCAAAAATAACAGAGCTGACTTCTCCTTCTGTCTCTCTTACCACAGTGGGAGGAAGGCGGTAAAGAGGCGTGATCTCATAAGCAGATAGTAGTATGTTACCTAGGATGTATTTGGAGAAAAATAATAAAGAATCTTCTTCCATTTCTTTATTGTAATATATATATATATTTAATGATTGAAGACATAATTGCTTTTCTGCAGAAATCTCTGCTGTGGAAAGATTATTTTGAAAATGGATGTTTGGAGAAATTTCCAATATTACATGATTTTGATGTAGAAAGCAATTAATATGTGCAAAGTATACCAACTCTGAAAGAAATCACGTGGATATAAAATTTCCTGACTCATTTAAAGTTTTCCAAATGAGAAGTTTCAGTGGATTTTGAATTTGTTTATTAAAATTGTACAAAATTTAGTTACTGTGTTTGAATAACCAAGTGACCTTGAGGACTATATAAATTTACTAATAAAATCAGAAACAAGCCCTTTATTTAATTTGTGACTGAGATTTGAAAACGATAGTTTCTGGAGTTAGTAAAGACAACCAATAAAATGCATTTGTTTTATTCAGGTTTGCATTCATTTGCGGAAATTTCCTCTACTACAATAACCGGTTGTAATAAATCTCACAAAGAGTAACATAGAAATAAAAACAAAACAAAACAAAAAAAAAACCGCCTCACATCTAATCACATTTATTCCCTCCCTAAAATACCAGTCTACCAGTCTGCATGGATTTAGTTGTGTTTTGTTGTGTTTTGTTTTGTTTTGATTACTTTTGGGGGAGGAGAGAAGTGGTGACTACAAATAACTAAAATTAAAATTAAAAATTTTAATTATTTCCTCCTTACACTATTTTTAGTTTGTATTTCATTTTTATTTAAAGTTTGCATAATGTATTAGAACAGAAATACATATACAAATTATAAATTAATGAAAATGTATGTATTTATTATAGGAACTTACACGACAGGAACATGCTCAAATTTTTTTACTAATAAAAAAGAATAATGCAAATCCTGGAGAAACAACATGAGGATACAAAAAAGGGTATCCCATCTTTCATAAAAATGAGCTTATAATATAATTAAATACCATTGACTTCTATGTCTCAATCTTACTCTCTAAAAATATTGCTTCAAACACAGGTGCAATGGCCAAGTGGTAAGGCGTCAGTCTCGTAAAAATATTGCTTCATCTGCTCCTATCATTCAAATTTATTCGATTTGCTTTATAGAGATAAAATAATATACAAATGGAATTTCTATAATGATCCCATTCAACCCACTGACCCTCTCAAGGAAACCCTAAACCAGGTCATGAAAAGCTAGTATGGTGCCTGAGTAAATCAGTTATAAGTTATACAAATAATTTTTGATTCTACTTATTATGATCTAACTGTAGACAAACCATTCACCTTCTCTCACCTTCAATTTCTTCACATGCAAATTGAGGATATTTGCTCTGTTTCCCAATGGGTTGTTGAGGAGATCAGATAATATTCACATACTCAATATGAGCTATAATAGTTTGTACTCGATGTAATTTTATATAGGATAGGATTGTTTTTTCATATAACCCATGTGCTGAGCTCACACATGAGGTTATAGGAATACAAAGAATAGGAAGATATATAAAGAATAACAATATAAAGATTAGTATACACAATCAAAAAAAGCATAGGTTGGAAAGGAAGATAGTTTAGACAAAAAGACAATTTTTGATGGATTAAGCCTTAATCATGTGAAAACCTGTGAAATACATTCTGCAACTCTATAAAGTAAATTGAATTCTGCAATAGTAATTCAATTCATATTTTTTTCTACTTCAGTCCTAGATGAAGTTGATATTTGCAAGCAATTAGGTTATTTGTTATACACTCACCTAGAAAATGAACTAGAATTCAAAAAATTAACTCACTAGCTGTTCTTTTTGAAATTGGTTGCTGCTCTAGGCTATAATTGTTATATCTGGCTGTTTGTGAAAAAAATAGTAAAGGTATTTCTCTCAATCATTTAGCTTTGTATAAGAGACATAATTTCTCTGAATTTTGCATTTTATAAACATTTACAAACAAAACTCCCTGAGTCCAGAGAGTTTTGTAGAGTTTAGTTGAGTTCATATATTGTATAACTATAGTAAAAAGCAATATAATTCATGATCAATTTATAAATATTATTATTTTGCCCAATTGTACATAACACTGAATGGGGCTTCCATTGTATAACTATCTCTAAATAATAGAAGTTAACCTAGGTTAACCATAAAAAAGAGAATACAACATAATTATTTAAAGTACACCTTTTTCTGTAGTGTCAGATAGTAAATATTTTCAGCTTTGCAGGTCATATGGTCTTTACTTCAGTGACTCAACACTACAGTGTAAAAGCAGCTATAGCCAGTATATGAACAAATGAGTAAGGCTGTGTTCCACTAAAACATTATTTTCAAAGAGAGATCATGGGCCAGATTTGCCCTACAGGGCATGGTTTGCCAGCTCTGATCTAAAGATTACTTGAGGCCTATACCAGGCATTAAATTTATAAGTTTTATAGATTGTTTTATTCCCTTGTTAAAATTAGCACCTGCCTACGCTAAAATTAACTCATTCATATTTTAACTGGTGCCTCCTATATGTACTCTTCTTATATTAAATATTTTTAAAGGAAGGTTTGCAGCTACTCTCTCACAATACTTAATCTTATTTGAATTAGCTTGCTGCCCAGAGTATTTTGTACACCTAGAAAGTATCGTGCTGAGTGGAGTAAAAAGTGATGATTTTCTTCTTAGAGTTCAAACTCAAAAAATATATATATTTCTGTAGACAGAAATAATAGATACAGACATAGGAGAGGTCCTAGCTCGTGAAAGATACCTAAAAAGAATTAATAATTTTTAAAAAGGTACTAAAAGAACAATGGGTCCAGTAAAGAAAATAAACTCCCCAAACTCTGTTAATGGTACACTCATATGAAAAATAATCTACTAGACATTATATGTCAGCCTTCAAATGTGATCATTTTTTAATATAATACTCTTCTTCAAAGATTTTAAAATAGTTGCTACAGAAAGATTTTTTTTTAATATTAGAGAAAAGTCAGGTGTTTATTCGAAACCTCAAGCTTTTCCCCCATTGGAATCTGAAACTGGCCTCCATACACAGAAGGCAAGGAGAGACCAAAGAAAGAGGCAGGGCACTCCAGACTGGTGGGTGGCAATTTTAATAAACATGGGAACTTATATACAAGACTTGTCTTGGGCAACTGTAAGAGATATAGATCTCCACCCTTGCCTTCCAGAATCTTAAAGGTTTATATAGAGGTCTTAACTGGATTCTGTCACATATTCAATCCAGATGACCACAACACCTTATTCGTATGTCCTTGAAACAGCTCTGGCTATGAAAATCAGGGGTGGAATGTACATTCCAAGGACTGTGAAGGGAGTAAGGAGCTTCTGATTTTCCGGGGCCAGCTTATGGGTCAACCAGAGGTCATATCCTCTCAGCGACCTACCTCCCCAATATAAGGTAACATATATACATAATTTCGGATACAGATAATATCTCAATTTTATTTTTGTTACTTCCTTTCATTTATCACATTTGACTTTTATTTTTTAACAGAGATGACATCTAAGTTGATCTTCATATTTTTTCTAAGCATATTTTCTTACAAGTGTTCAAATAAATCAGACATTGAGCTCACATTAGCATACCATATTTTCATATTGCCTTCAACATATAAACATGTTCAAAATTTGTTTTTAATATAAAAATTAATTTTTATAATTATTTTATTCATTTTTAATTTTTATAACACTTTCTAGGATATAAACATCCTAGTACATCAAGGCTATTCAGCATCTTTAAAATATTTGCCTTTTGAGAATCTTTTATAATTACAAAAATAATGTTCTCTAATGAAAAGACACGATCAGTCACATCTCACATTTATCTCTTTGACACCTCTCTTTAGAAATTAAGTAACGCTTTACCAATTAACAATGTGCTAACTTGGGCGTGACATTTAGTTCAGTATCTACCAGCACTGAGCACAAAATAGATATCATGCTTTCATTAAAAACTTTTCAGAATTCCTCTTAATGATGCAAATAACTATGAACTTAAGGAAGTGAACACATAAATGCACTTCCCCAGAATAGAAATGTTTATTGTTTCTTACATGTAGGTGGGAATTACCCATTTGATTTCATTGTAAACATCACAGTTTTAAAGGTTTAGTTTGGGTAACTTTGTTTTATCTTGTTCTGTGTTTTTCCAGTTCGGTAGACCACCATATGAATAGTACCTACTTGACCAAGAAACTAACTTTTCCAGTGTAGCACACAGAGTCTTGGCTTATCTTAATAGTTTTTATTAAATGGTATTGTATTCACATTTGCATTTAGTGTTTGTCCTAAGTTGTGATATCTTGTTTTGTAGTGCCCAGAGACAAAACACCTTCTCTTGCCTTCTAATCTTCCAAGCAGATTATAGCTTTCTGATTATTTGTATCTGTTACTTCTAATTTATCAATCATAGATCATTTTATTTTTCTCATTTTCAATAGTCATCTTCGATATCTGTTCATCTTTATTGTCATAGTTTCTTTTCCATTTAACAGTCAACTTAGCGTCTGTTTCAAGTGCACTTCTATGGTTTCTCAGTAGTCTTTCTCATGGTTCTGTTATCTGTATACTTCTTAATCTTTTTACGAAGTATATAAATGTGAAGAGACACATACATTATTTGTTTAAATATATAAGCACTTCAAAAATCTGTACAATTACTAAAAACATTTTTATATATTAATGCTTGTTTCATTTTAATTTTTGGAAAAGATTAATTAATTATATGCTGAGAATTACATATAATTCTTCTCAACTGTACCTTGTTTTCACCTTTCAATGTTAATATTTCTAAAATAGTATGTTTTCCACGTGATGATTGAAAGTTTGTTGGCTGGAGCAGTCAAATGAAAACCATACTCAGTTGAACTTAAGGGACTTTTATGGCACACTTGAGATGAAATAGATGACAAAAATTTATATGCTATTATTTTCGGAAAGTGTTTTGAAGAAGTTTTGCAATGGACAGCCTATGTGGATGTGTTTAGAGCAGTGAAAATGCTCTGAGCGTGAGTAAAACAATAAAAATGTATCGCAAGCAGCACCAAGGCGGGATTGCTTTTGTCTTGTGTACTTTGTTTCTAGTATGTGGCACAGTGCCTAGTACATGGCTGTTCAGAAAATACTTGTTTATAGAATATTGACTTTACTTTAAAACAAAAATTCCTAACAACATAATGTTTAAAATATTTCTATTACTAAAGCACTATTCTAATCTTAAGAAAAACACATAGCCATTGAGAGAGTTGTGTATGTGTGCCCATGTGTATATGTGTTTTTTATTGTGGAGTGTCCAATATAATGTGAATTGTAATTCTTACCAGGTCATTCATTTTTTTTCTGCATTTAGTTGTTGAACAATTTAGTCATATTTTGAGTACATATTCTGACCCTTCTTCTTTTGTTAAGCTTTCTTTTCGTCTCAGCCCCTAATGTACATTAACCTTTTATAATTCTAAGTATTTATCTACTTACCAAACCTTCATTTTCATGTCAGACTCGTGAAAACTGTGACCAGA
Organism: Pteropus medius; assembly: GCF_902729225.1. Lineage (NCBI taxonomy): Eukaryota > Metazoa > Chordata > Mammalia > Chiroptera > Pteropodidae > Pteropus > Pteropus medius. The sequence continues at coordinate 2,092,397 of NW_024351073.1, forward strand.
AGACCCACCACATTTAAAAATAATGCCCTAAAAACTATTTCTTAATAAAGCACACACCAAATCAATCAGGTAAAGAATAAAAAGTGAAGAATAAATGTCAGTCCTTAACAAAAGATACAGTTTCTCTCATTTCTCTGCCAACCATCATTAGCCTGGGAATGGCAGGAAAAGCCTGACAGAAAGCAGAGAAATATGTTTGGCTAATGAGTTGGCAAGCATTTGGGGTACTATTGGGTGGCTAACTTACCTGGACAAACCTTGTTTTTGGCTTATTGCTTTATCCCAGAGTCTTCCTCTGTCTCTCCAGATAGGTTAGCTCTCTCCCCATCCTATGTTTCCATAGCAACCTGTCCTTCAAATTTCATTATATACATTACATGTGTCTTACTTGTTTATTATCTATCTTGTCAGATATGCATTTCACAAAGGCAAAGACCTTGCCTATCTTATTCATTGCCTTTGGTCCAACACCTAGGATAGTGCCTGGCCCTTTGTCAGAATTCAGCAAGTGGTTGTTGAATGAATAAATGAATTAAACTGCAAACCAACTGAGAGATTTATATTATTAGAGCTGATAAGTTTGCTATGGTGGTTACCTATATAATTTGAGTAGAGGAAACAAGAAAGTCCACATTTTTAAACTGTCTCTTCTACTTCTACCTCATGATGCTTAAAATTATACCATTTAAGATATTACCTCTACAAGGCACCATGTGATCAAATAAAATTTGAAAACAAAGAACACTATTTTCAGTTGCAAATGGTTTATTATGAAAAAGTCTATCCAGGGCAACCTATTCTGGAAGTTAGCCAAGAGAAAGGCCACAAAGAGGACCAGTGTGGAGATTCAAGGGGAAGAGGAGGAGAGGGCTATTGACGATCTCACTTGAAGCACATGGCTGACTGTCTTGGCCATAGAAAAGAATGAAATCTTACCATTTGCTACAACATGAATGGACCTAGTGAAATAAGGCAAAGAGAAAAAGACAAATATGTATGATCTCACTTATATGTGGAATCTGAATAGCAAAATAAATAAACAAGCAAAACAGAAACAGACTCATAGATACAGAGAGTACACTGAACTTTTCAGGTAGGAAAGAAATTGGGGGCTGAGTGAAAAAGAAAGGGATTAAAAAGTACAAATTGGAGAGTACCTTCTATTTACTAAATGGGATGCTGTCTGATTCATGAGTCATTGAATAAAGCCAATTAAATCTTTAGAAAAAGAAGTACAAATCGATACTTACAAAATAGTCACAGGGATATAAAGTACTTTTCTCAAAACTTGTTATTGTGTAACAACAAATGTATATTTCTGGCTCTCTCTAGGTTTTGAGTAAGAGATCTCTTCCTTTAAGGGAGTTTTGCCATCATAGGTAGATATAAGCAGTAGAACAGTGCAGCTCTTACTATATCTGTGCAACTCCTGAACATATCCATGATAAACATCTTTCTTGGGTAGAAAGCAAGCAATTAGTGACTTAATGCATCAAAAACTGTTGACCTTGTGTATTTTGAAGGTGCTAAACATAGGTAGGGGAGAGTAGAAGAGAGGACAAGAAACTGGAAATCAGAAGGCTGCCTAACTGGATTCTGAGCTTCAATTTTTCTCATCTGTTAAATCAAAGGGTTCTATAAAAGGATCTGTAGCTTCCCATCCAGTCTATTGATCTCGTATTCCAACTCAATAGCAAAACATTATCAACTACATTTGGGGTAACAGAGACTGTAGAGAAGGCACAAGAGTAAGGAAACAGTTGGTTTATTAGATTAAGTCCACAGTTTTAGGTTCTCTCAGCAACTTCTCTTCGTGACTAGTAGAACTTCCCAAAGAAGGTTCATTAACACCCTTAACAAACTTCAGCTTTCTGTAGGAGTTTTAACTACATAATTCATGTTATAGCTCTGTTTATATCCCAAAGATTCCATGAACTTTATCTAGTTCATATATTTATAATTGACATTGAAATCATAAAATGTATCTTGGCTTTTAAAATATTACAGCAACAATACTTCTAGAATTGGCCATTTTGTAGTAGTTCCAGAGACAGATTATGATGTGTACATAATATGTTTATTTTCTTGATTTATTAAGCCCTTATTTCCCAAGTAATGACAAAGTTAAATAAGTAAAACATGGAATAAATCTTAAAATTAGATCATGTAAGGAAACTTGGAAGTCCAAACATAAATTTCATTTGATTGTTATGTGTATATATACTTCCATGATTTATAGCACTCATTATCGTAATCTACATCTTTCTGGAACTATCATGTGCCATTAATTTTACATTAAAACTGTTGCCCAATGAACTGACAAAGATATATTTAAACACTGATGATATATGTTTAAGTTCATCCCTTGAAAAATTAGGATCCATAATGAGGAAAGAATACAAATCAGAAAGAAAAGTCAAAAACAATAAGTGATGATTAGGGCCAAAATCAAATTTAATAAGTTATCTTGGAACTGTATTTAGATCTTAAAAAAAAAAAAAGTTTCTAAGGCACTCTTTTTTGTGTTTTGTTTTTGTTTTTTGCTTTTTTTAAAAACCCTATTAATTCTTTACTGCTTCAAATAGACATATGTGTTCTTATTCATGGATATATTTTCACTAAAGGTAAAAAATAGTAAGAGGTCAAGCCAGTGTTGAATTTAATTCTCTTAGCATGTCCTTTAGCTTCAGAATTTTGTATTGTTATAGTGAATTCACTCCCATTTAATACCGGTGAGGCATGAGAAATGATTGTTTTACATAATCAGACCACTAAATTCAATCAAATGCTTCAAAAACAGTATTTTCAACTGTGTGGGGAAACCAACTTAGGATATTAGTCACATAAATGATACAAATCATTGTCATTTTGAATTCATCAATAAAATTGTTTTTGTTTCTAAAATTCTCTGATATGATGTTTAAGAAGTTTCAATGAAGACAGTAATGAGATGTCTTCTTTTTCTGATCACTAATCTAATGGACAGGGAGTTTTATGAATAAACCTCAAGAGGACAGAGGCTGTGGTGATTTCTACCTTACAGTCTGTAGACTTGGCCAGAACTCTAGTTCAGCCACTCCCAACAGGCAACTTATTTAACTCATTAAGCCTCAGTTTCCTCATTTGTAAAATAAAGATCATAATAATCTTGCATAGTTATTGTGAAAACAAGAAGTAATGCATGTTAAACATTGATCTTAAATTATCTTGCTCATTTTGAGTTTTATAGACATGTGTCTCCCCTCAACCTATGACCACCAAAAGCCAAACCAGCTGCAAAATCTAAAACAAAGACACTTCTTTTGTTTAAATAGAAGTATTCCACACTCCTACTCTCACTTACACCCATATACACATACACAATGTGCAGAAAAATCACATGGAATGAGAATAAAGAATGAAACAAACTGACCACAATTTATGTTCCATCATCTCCTTTTAAAGAAGTTGACTGAACAAGGACTCACATTTGTAATATCCTAAGGAGAGATAAAGAGGAGTTAAGAGAGGAGTTAAGTGAAGAGAGCAGAACATACATAGAAAGGAAGAGGATGAGGTGTGTCAGAGATCCTAGGGAGCCCTGTTCGAAAATAAGCAATTTGTGAATGTGCATTCAAACCTTGCATGTAGCAAGGCACTTGGAGAGGACTTCTGCAGTATAAACTTCCAAAGTAGAAACTTCATCTTCTTATGACATTCAGTCATATGTCTTAAGAGTATTCAATATTCAAGAACTAAAGACTAGTTGTATATTAATTTGACTCATAATTCAGTATGTCAAAATGCTTCAAGACTTCAAGGCTCTGTCTGTGTAAAAAGAGAAACTTAAAATATCATCTGATCAAGCCTTTTAATTTTTAAGTATTCACATGTCCTGACCTTGGAGGAAGGGACCACACATGGACAACTGTGCCCTCCTCTCCACCGCACCGCCCCAGGTCAATCACAGCAGGAGCTTGGGTCCTGCTCTCACCAAAACAGTTGCTACCTGAGGCCATCGGGCAGGTTTCCTTTTTTACCTAGTTCCCTCTCCATTTTTAAAACCTGATCTTTCAAAATTTCCCCATATGTCAAGTGTCCTAAATTCTCTTCAATATCTTTTAATAAAATAATTTGCCCGAAGTGTTCCATTTAATGAAAAAACTCCACCCCAACCCCTAACCACTAGACTCCAGCTGAGATGAGTTATCAGGTGAGACTGAGAAGCAAGACAGGAACTTTTTTAAGCCCTGAGGTGATTATTTCCTGAGGAGGGCCATGGATCACACAGTTTAGCTGGAAGAAGAGTACTCCACTCTGGGAAAAGAAAATATTGTCTCCCCAGAGGCCTCTAAAATGGTATTTTAAAGGAAGTTCTCAAACTGAGAACACTCAAATTTAATTCTCTCTTTTATTTTCATTTATTTTACTGACATTAAGTTCAGTGAATTGGATTTGGGGTTAGTCATAATCTTAGTTTGTGATGCAGTCATCACTGTTGTATTTAAAGAGAAATCTGCTTCTCTTCAGTTAGTTTTTGAACCAATAATGTTTAATAATGTAATAAGCCTGATGGACCCACCACCCCAAAGAAAGCAGGACTCTTAACAATAACCTCCATACTGCCAGGCAGCCTTCCCCATCTCCTAGCCTGCCTTCAACCAGAATGACCAGGCTCATGCAAGTCTGAACCAAATCTGAGGCATTACTATAATAATCATTAACATTTAGGGATTTTTTAAATATTGAACTAGCAATTATCTTTTTAAGTGTCACCACTGATCAACCCCATGATTTTCATACAATTAGCTTAATCATATTTCAGATTTAAAATTGGAGAAGCAGTATGGCAGTTTGGTTAAGGGCTTGAATTCTGGAGTCAGACTGACTTTGGCTTAAAATCAAGAGCCACCACTTATTACCACCACTTACTTTTATTCTGGGAAAGTTGTGTAATTTTAAGTTTCAATTTCCTCCTAATGACAGACAATAGCTAGTATTGTGAGAATGTGACGATATAATCATGAAAACAATCTAGTATATTTTCTGGCACAGAGAAAATATTCAATATATATAAGCTATTATTATTTCTATCTATTATTCTTTGGGCAGTATTTTTTTAAGTATTATGTTTAAAAATGTATCAGTATAACATGTCATAAGAAATTTTATGTCATTGCGAGCCTTTAATTCCAAGATGATTATTGCTACTACACATAATAGTAATAATATACTACATTTAGTAAAACAACATGATTTTAAGAACACCTTTACCTTATCTAATATATAAAAGAGTTCTATGAGGTATGTTTAAAAAGGCAACATTATGAAAAATGTATTCAGTTGAGATTCAGTGCAATTAAGTAACTAGTAAAAATGCATGACACTTATATTCCTAAAATAATCTGACATTTAGTACATTTTATTTATCTTCAGTCTCTTCGTTCTGCCTTGAGAACGTAGATAGTGTTTTAGCGAGGCTCTTCTTTATGCTACCTACTCATATTTTGATAACTGGAACAAGGTAAACACCTCCTTTCCAAACAAGGAAGTGTATTACTTAGTTACCTATCATGAACCACTTCTTTCAAAAAATCAAACCTTTTCTTTAATTTATTTTTACTACTATTACCATTTATTGCATCCTATTTATTAGACTATTTTCATTTCCCTTGAACCTGACATATGTCCTTTGTCACTCCTCTTGCATTAATCAACAAGTCTTTCGAATCATTTGAATGATATTTAAATTTGAAAACAGCCTAGTAAAACTTTCTGGGCTAGAAGTGACTGGCTTAAACTGGCCTGTGCTTCTTGACACATTTGAATTTCTAGGTTAATAAAACCTCTTGTCAACTCAAGGTTAGGAGTTTTATTATTTTATTTATATTATTTTATTTTTTAACTGAATTAACATGAGAAAACATCATTTTGTGAACAACTCAATCTTCCTTTAGTTTAGCTAATATGAGCAGACTTATTTTGTAACAGTACTTCAAAAGTGTCTAATTTTACATTTAAGTATTCAAGTCATTTCTATGGTTTTTCACACGACCATCAGAATTATCTTTCATAGTATAAAGTGTCAGTCATCTACTAAAAATGTTTTAATAGCTTTTGTTTTTCCTAGATTAAAATTCAAATTCCTTTCCACTGACTTCAAGGTTCTATATATTCTGACTGTCCTCTACCTTTCTAATTTCCTTCCTATTCATTATGCCCTCCCTCACTTGCTCTACAGGCACCCTGATCTGTTTTCTATTTCTCCAACCCTCCAAGATGTTTCTTTCCTTAGAGCCTGTGCACTGGAAGTTCAAGATGGTAGACTACTTCTTGACATTCAATTCTCTACTCAAATATCACCCATTTGTAAAGGCTATCTAGATTATCTAGAGCACCCAATCTAGATTTTCACCCTCCCAAATAACTCCCTGTTTTATTCTTCGCATACATTATCTAAAATCATCGTCATTTATGAGTGTATGGTTTCATTCTCTGTTTACCCCTATACAATATAAGTGAAAGTAGTGAATTTGCATATCTTGTTCAGCATGGATCCCTTAGCATCTATAAGAGCTCCTGGAACGTGAGAAGTGTTCAATCAATACTTAGTGAAAAAACAAAAGTTGGGATGAATTGATAAAATATATGGATGATAGACTTAAATCTACATCTGTTCTGATTTGAATAGCCCTGGGTTTTCTGGTACATTTCTATTTAAGTCATTCATAGATCAGGGGACTTTTCACAAATCAGCTCTTTGACTGAGGTTGGAAGCAGGAAAGAGAGGGGAATGTAGTTCAGTCCAGCGTGTATCTCACTGCATTAACTTATTTCATGATATCCACAGGGTTAGGTTAATTTCTCTCTCATCTAAAAGACAACGTGAATTTCACAAAATCATCAGGGATCCAGGTTTCTTCCATTTTGCAACTTTATTGTTCTTAGCATGTGGCTTTCTCTTATAGTCCAATACAGCTGCTGAAACTTCAGCCATCATATCTGCATTTTAGCTGGTAGGAAGATGAGAATAATAATAATGCACCACCTCCCATGCAGAACACTTCCCTGGAGTCATACACAACACTTCTGTTTACATCCATTAGCCAAATTTTAGTACAAAGCTGTAACTAGCTGCAAATCTCGAATCAAAGCAGCCATGATTGCAGCTACAAATGAGAAGTTCTGGTGAAGACGAAGGAATAGAACATAGATATTTGGTCCTAACCAGGAGTTTCTGCCATGGAGAGCAAAAACCATCTTCTGAGATTTTATGTCCACTGGACTGAGTCCTCTACTTGTCTCAGTTAGGAATCTCAAAAGTGGGGCTGAGTGTAGAGACCCCTGGCATACTCTTTGAGGGCGGGTAAAGCTGCTACGACTCATTCTGCATCCAGCTATTATCCTCAGTGCTGTTATTATTATGAATCGCAGTTGGACTTTATGAGAGCAAATAGGACAGCATTAGAACTTTGATTATTTCAAATCTTTTTCTAAAAACTTAAGTTATCTGAGTTCATTTTATTATTACTGCACCTGGAATAAGAAAATGAAGCACAAGCCTGTAGTAGACACAAAACAGTCCTTCCTGTCTATCTTTCCTTCTGTTTCTATATTCTTCTCCTTGATGAGTAAGCAAGCTCAGGGTTTCAGGGATCACCAAATACAAGGGGTCAGCAAACTATTGTCCCTAACCAGATTTGGCTCACTGCTTGTTTTTAGAAATAAAGTTTAACTAGAACACAGATAAATACATTCATTTCCATATTGTCTATGGCTGCTTTCATGCTATCATGGCAAAACTGAGTAAGTGTGACAGATCATTTATCCCACAAAGTCTAACCTATTTATCGTGTGGCCTTTTACAGGAAAAGTACACTGACACCTGATCTAAATCCTTAGAAATAAAAACACTTTAGATATGACCCAGTACATGGGTTCTAATCTTTGACCCTGCAAAAAATTGAATAGTTCCTTTTTTTTCCCAATGCCTTTCTACTTTTAAATATTGTATCTACCAAGTTATATTTATTAATTAAATAATTTAATGCACATAATGACTTCTGATCAGAATATCTGCTGAGCACAAGGCAGTAAATTGCTATTATTAAGCTGCTATTATTGCCTTAAAAAGGAAAGAGACAGTTTAATTTAGACCATGTGCCCTAATTCAGGAGGCCGTAACTGATTTAAATTTTATCTAAAATGAAATAAAGTTTTTATATTTCCCTCACTTCCTAAAAGCCCAGAGAGGTTTCGGGACCCCCAGTTTGAGAATCAGAATAGATGAGGAAACCAGCCTACAGAGCTTCTTGCTCAGTGTCACCAAGTAAGATTTAACGGTGAGTAAGACCCAGGTATTTGGACTCACCTTTCCATTTATTGTTTTGCCAACTACACAAATGAATGAGAAACCAGGAAATAACTAGTGAGCCTCCTACCACCTCATTTAACATACACCACTAAACAACACGAATTCCTCAGGGAGCTGAGGCCCTCGTCAAAAGGGCAGGATGGCTCTGAACCTTGGAAACCAATACATGTTTTAAAAGGAAATTTTTTTTAAAAAGAAAGCTTTCAATTGTAATATTTTCAAATGTTAATGAATATTTAATTAGTTTCAACACCTAACTTTCTAAGGCATAACAAATTTACTGCACCCTTAATCATTACCAGAGAGTGAAACGATAGTGGAGTTTTCTGAATTCTCTGAAGGAATTCAGGCAATTCTCTGAGATTGCTGCCTTTCCTGTCAACATCATGTTTTCTTTCTAACGTTACCCATTTGGCAAGAAGGGCATTTCTGTCACTGTGGTCTCCTTTTCCTCATAGCGTGAAAGTTTGCAAAATAGTTTGTTCAAGTTACCAGGAGTGATTCCAGAACTGTAATGCTCCACATGCACTAGCAACTTTGAAAGTGTTTTGCCTTGAAACAGAATTAAGCCTTGTGTAAGTTGGACTGGGAAAAGGCCACACAAATATCTTGGCAAAGAAGTCTCGGAATCTAACTCTTCTATTTCTCATTTTAAAAGTATTATAGAGTTGATGTTGATTTGTTTTTCATTTGTTTCATTCGGAAATAACGGAAAGTATCATCAAGGTAACAACAAACATTTCTGAAGTATCTTATCCATCCATGTGTTGAATTTAGCCTTGTTTTAATTTACTAGAGATCCAAATGGGAAATGGAAACCAACAAAGAAAGTGATTTTTTCCCCCTTTTAATCATCTGAAGGTCATAATACTAAGAAACTCTAGCAATCACCTAATTCAAACTCTTAGAGAAGACGACGTCCAGCTGGTGTAGTCAGGGACCTGGCCAAGTCGTGGAAGGAAGGGCTCTGAGGAGGAAGCAAGAAGCATGGGTACTGGTAGCTCTAGGACTATGGATAAGTGAGCACTGCTTTCCTCATCCATAAAGTGACAAAGAGAAACATACCGGGGAGAACACTTCCATCTATGCAATTCCATGTCTCAATGACTTTGATGGAGCTCTAGGCCACTCTTGGACCTTAAGTCTCCTAATTCCCAGTGCAGTGATATTTCTGCTAAATCAATCTGCTACCTTCTCAAATTGGATCAAAGTAATTAAATGTAATTGACCACTGTCTCCACAATCCATCTACATGTCTTCTCTGATAATACCATGATGTAATTATTTAATTCTAATAAATTTTAATAATTTATATATCTAGTACCTCAAATTGCTTTATGCATGTATTAAGAATTAAGCCAATTTTTTTTTTATGTAACTGCCATCACCCTGCACTATAAAAGGTGCTATGGGAAAATTCTTAAAGATGACAAGGTTTCTGCTCTCAAGGAATCTGTAATTTGTGTATGAGTGGGTAGATATTATTGTCTCTCTCTGAGAGATGAGGTAACAGAAACACAGGGAGGTTAAATGATTTGCCATAGCCACACAAGGAGAATGAAGCAAACTTTAAGCTAGAACTCAGAGCTCCTGGCTGCCATTCACGTTCTCATCTCCAAAGTTAATGAGGTGTGCCTGATAACATTTTTTTCATAGCTTTCCTCTTCTTTCTATCATATGTAATGCAAAATAAAAACAACATTTAATTTTAGACACCTTATATCTATTACCTAAAACAAACTCTTATAAGTAAAGGTCATTTAGTTTGTGGAGAAGAGAAAATGTAACTTTATACCTAAAGGGTATCTCAACATTTTAAAATATTGAAATAATAGTGTAATTATTATAGAAATAATAACCATCTGAACACTTTATCTACATACTGTCAAATTTCTAGATAATGAAAACTTCATAGTTGTTATTTTTTTCATATAAATTTTGCATAAAATTATAGGTCTGCCTGATATTAATATAGTTGAAGTCTTGACCAAGAAATATTTGCTACAATAATAAGTTATATTATACCAGCAACGTGAGTTCTTTATGAACTCAAACATAAACAATTCAAAATCAAAATATGCAAAGTACACTTACCATCATCATTAAAGGTCATCAAACAGTTTTTTTCAATTTTTATAACTGCTTATGAGATTTTAAAAAAACAAGAAAAAAATATTATTGAATTATTTTGTGTGAGGTGTAGTCTATAATACTCTTAAACTGATTTTTTAAAAAACACAGCCACGGAATAATAATTAGATGAAAAAAATCCAACTATATTGTTTTATTTCTTGCATCTTAGCTTATTTCACATACTCTTAAAAACAGCATTTCATTGTTTTTTTTTTTAAATGACAATATATTTTAAAATTCTATTCAAAATGCAAAGGCTTCTGGTATTAGAGAACTGAGGAAATATTAATTCAAAGACAAAAGTTTTCCATTTTGTTCAACTTGCCCTTTAGCCATTATCCTACAATCATTTTATGTGTGATTTAAAAAAATATAAGAAAAACTAAAAAAACATCAGTGTGCCTGTGAAACATTTTTGCCTATAATTTGTCAATGTCCTATTGAAACATTGCTTTCTATAGACTTTATTTCAATGAAAGCCATCTTTTTGGATGCTTTTAGACTTTTGTGCTTTGATGTTTATGCAAGTAGACATATTTCCATTTCTTTTGATAGCCCTGGTGAAATGAAAAATAAAATATTGTCCCTACCTATCCCTACAGCTTTAAGGCATCATTCATATTAAAATCTTATTCAGTTACTCAAAATGACAATAAACTCCGTCCTCCCCGCACCCCCCATCCTTTCTCTTTTCCTCAGATTCCTACATTTTGGTCTCTGAAAGGAAGCACATATTATAACTTTGATTCAACTAACCCAAAATGCTGCATTATCAAAATGTCTCACAGCATAAATATTTCACAAACCTCTATATTTCCAGAAGCATCAAGCCTTCAAAGTAATCACTGTGGCATTTACTCAGGTAGAGGAAGAAGTAGCCATTCAATAGCATTAAACTTGATTCTCAGAAAATGTGTGGGGATGGGAGACATACATGAAAAGAGATTCTATAAACTAGAATAAACAAACTCTATGCATGCACATTTCCCTTATTTTAAGATGAACTTCCATTCTCCTCAAAATAAAAGAGATATGATTATTTGCCAAAGCTTACTAGTATGAATTCTGTACAAATTACTTAAGAATTAGGCTCAGTGGTTCTCAGCTGTCACTCTTCATATTCACCTAGGAGATTTTAAAACCCACAGAAGCCCTGGTTTCACCCAATGATTTATATATCGGTTTGGGGTGCAGCCTGGGTATCATTACTATTTTAAAAGTTCTGAGGAAGAGTGTAATATGCAACCAGGATAAAGAACCAATCAGTTAGGGTAAAAAGAACTTTGTTATATAACATTTAATTCACTTCTAGAAACTCACCCAACCTCAATATATGTTGTCTGTCACAATTGGCTAAATATTTTTTATTGGTAAATTTATGTCTCACAAAATATCAAAGCATCTTTAAGTACTCAACATTGCTTGTAAAACTATGTCATGAAAGCACCTAAGTGGAAGATCATGAATTCCTTCTGAAACCAGAAATATGGTCCTTAGAAATCAGTAGGAACTAGTTAAGTTAGATATGTACAAACTTGCAAATGTAATTAAAACTATGATATAGATCTGTGTTTATTTATATCCATGAAATAATATTAACTAAAATACAGAGGCACGAATTAAAGAACATTACACTGAAATGCTAACAATGTTTTTATATGAATATTTTCCATTATCTATATTCCATAGTCTTTGGTCTGTAAAATTTGTATACGTACTTTTAACAAAACAAGAACCTTACAATTTGGAAGAACATATAAAGGAATAAGAACAAGAAAAACAGAAAAAAGAGATGAAGTGGGCAAAAGGTTGTTTGCATTACTTTGAAACATCAATATTATCGCTGGTCTAAAATGATGAGTTTGTAAAAGCCTTGAGGTAAAATCAATTTCAATTTCCTAAGTGTTTTTATAACAAGCTATACATTTCTTTGTCAACAATAATACTGATAAAGCTTTTTAAGAGTATTAGAACTTTTTAAAGAAAAACATGTTATTTTAAGACATCTGCAGTTTTATAGTTTCATTATTTACAATAGGAGTTTCATAAGTGATGAATTAGTTTATCAAGTTTAGTCTTCCAAATTATAAATGATACAAAAATGTTTCTTGTTTAAAGATATTAGAATTTACCAACTTGGGAAAAAAACTAGACCATTCTTCCTAAAATTTCTATGACAGTCTTTCATTCATATAATAAGTACTTCCTGAGTATCAGCTAACTAACCATCTAGAAGTAAATTATAATGTATGTTTATATCATCCCCCATTTTATTCTGCAGAAATGAAAGATGCAGCTTTTCAATAATTTTTTTCAAAGTTAAACATGTGATTCTTTAATCAATCACCTTTAAATTATATTTTAACTTCTGTAAGGCTCTGTGCCACATACAACAGGGATACAAAGGTATAATGAGCAAGTATTCAGGAGTTTGGAATGCACTGCAGAAAAGTCAACACACACATCCACACACAAAATCTAATATGAAGAAGATACAACTTTATATATGACACTGACAAGCAGGACTTTCTGTCTCAGGTGATCAGGATTTTTGGAAGAGATCTGAACTAGACCTTTAAGATCCTGCCAATTTCAATAAGCAGAGATTGTATAGGGGAGAACTTTCTAGTAGCAGAGCCATAAAATGTAACTTGGGGTCTGATGAATAGACTGCTTGGGCTGATGTGAAAAATTCATGTAAGAGGACTGTGAAAAATAAAGTTGGAAAACGTCAAAGAAAATAGCCAGTGGAGAGCCTGGCTATTTCATGATTGGGAGGAGATTATACAAAGCATAAACATCAGGGTAGGGATTATGGGGGACATACTAGCATCCTGCCTAACACAGCCTTTAATACAAATTATCTTTTCTATGTCAGGCTTTGTCTACACTGTTGCCTCAGTCTGTGAGACTCTTCCCTTCACTCTTTGCCTGTCTAATCTCTAAATGTCTTTCAGAACTCAGATTAGATTTTCCTTCTTCACATTCTCCTTTCCTGACTATAAAAGTATGTGCTGTTATTTTATCTCATAGCATATTTTGACAGCATTATTGAGATACAATTTACATATGATACAATTCACCTGTTTAGGGTATACAATTACATGGATTTTGGTATATTCACAGAATTGTGCAACCATTACCATAATCTAATTTTAAAACATTTTCATCAGCCCAAAATGAAATCTCGTACCCATTAGCAGTTATTACCCATCCCTCTCCCCCGACCAGCCCTAGTCAAACACTAATTTACTTTCTGTCTCTATACATCTGCCTATTCTGGACACTTTATACAAGTGGAATCATACAAATGTGGTCTTTTCGACTGTCTCCTTTTACTTAGGATGTTTTCAAGGTTCATCTATGTTGTAGCATATATCAGTACTTAATTCCTATTTATTGCCAAACATTCAGTTGTATAAATCTACCACATTTTGTTTATTCATTCATCAGTTGTAGACTTATGGGTTGTTTCCAGTTTGAGGTTATTATGAATAATGCTGTTGTGAACATTCATGCACAAGTTTTTGTGTTGACATGTTTTCAGTTATTTGGGATATATCCCTAGACTTGGAATTACTGAGTCATATGGTAATTCTATGTTTAACGTTTCGAGAAACTGCCAAGCCATTTTCAAAAGTGGCTGAACCATTTCACACTACCTCCAGCCATGTATGAGAGTTTCAGTTTCTTCACATTCATGTCAACTTTTTACTGTCTCTTTTTGTTGTTGTTTTGGCTTTATAGGTGAATTTTACCAAACATGTAAAAATTTAAGAAAAAATAAATTTGACACAAACTTTCAGAAAATTAAGGAAGGAGTATTTCTCAAACCATTTATAAGACCAGTATTACCTTGATACCAAAACCAACAATACATTACAAAAAAAAAAAAAGAGGAAAATTATAGAACGATATTCTTCATAAAAATAGATGCAAAATTCTTAATAAAATGTCAAATCAAACTTATGTAAAAATGATGCATTATGATTAAATGGGGTTTATTGCAGGAATATAGTTGATTTAACGTTTTTATGAAAACCAATGTAATTTATACCACATTAATAATTAAAATAGAAAAATTATATTAATTCTAGAGGTGCAGATAAAAACATGTGACAAAATTGAACCCCATGTTATAGTAAAACTCTCAGCCAGCTAGGAAGAGAAAGAAACTCTTTTAGTTGAGAAAGGACAGCATGAAAAATACTTATGATAATATTACACTTAAGAGCGAGAGACTGAACTCGATCCTACTAAGACTGAGAACAGGGCCAGAACGTCCTCCCTCATCACTTTTATTCAACATTGTGCTGGAGGTTCTAGGCAGTGCCATGAGAAAAGAAAAAGAAATGAGAGACTTGAATATTGAAAAGAAAGAAAGAAAATCATCTTTATTCACAGGTAATGTAGTTGTATACGCTGAAAATTCAAAGAATGTTCTCCTAAAATACTAGGTCTAATAAGTAAATTTGGCAAGGTCACAAAATACTGTCAGGAAATGGTCCTTCCTAAGTCTCTCACATTTCTGCCTGTCTTGCAGGCAGGGGCACTGACCATCTTTGTTCTAGGCTATCTTTTCAAGGGGGTGTGTGTGTGTGTGTGTGAAATGTGTGTGTGTGTGTGTGTGGCAAACAGCCTCAGATGATAGCGATAATGTTTTTCACCAGAGCAAAGAGTAGGTTTGTTTACTACTCAATATAATAAAAATAGTGCCTCCCTCAGGGCCAAAGTTCGGGCAGGCTTACTGTTCATTGCAAAAGAATCAGGTTCCAGGTTCCTTAAGTTTGGGTTTCCTCTTCTGCAGCACACCCCACTGCACGTATAGGCATGACCTGTTCCTGTTCACTTTGCCCTATAGGAATCAAGGCTTCGGGAACTGAAGTAATGGTCATAATCTAATTACTGCTATTGCTGTGAGTAATAAATCCATGCTTCGTCTCTGACCCAGGATTCTCATGCCTTCTGCCAGCACCCATGAAACCTGTTAGTTTGCAAGTAGGATAAAATCTCAGGGCCTTCAATATTCTTGATAGATTCAAGTTACAATATACAAAGATCAATTGTTTCAATATACTAGCAATGAACAATTAGAAAATGAATAATATATGTGAAATAACATGAAAAGAAAATATAGTGATAAATTTAACAAAATATGTGTAAGACCTTTACACTCAAAACTTTAAAAACATTGCTGAGAGAAATTAAAGACCTAAACAAATGGAGGGAGATTTTATGCTTTTAGATAAGAAAATGCTCATTTTCCCTACTCTACCATTTGATATTGAGTGGAACAGAAGACAGAAATGGCCCATTCCTTCCCTCCCGGGTATAGTACCCTAATGAGACTGTTATTTGGTCCCATTACAGAGATCCCAAGAGCATCTCTGGTCCCATGAGCTCTCTCATTCTTCAATGAATTCCCCTTCTGCTTCTATTAACTCTAGTCAATTTCTAAAGAACTTTGTCTTGTGTAAAAAAAAAAAATCTTGAAGAATTAGAATTTGTTGGTATGCTGCTTTTTCTTGATTTTTTTAGAGAAAAATTGTCATTAAGAGCAAGAACCACCAAACCTAGACTCAAGAGACAGAGGATGGTCATAAACCCAATTTACTAACCAAAATCCTTTCATCATCTAAAAAATGATAGTAGTCCCTACTCTGCCCACTTCACAACATCAGTGCTCAGACTAAAGCTCAGATGTGCAGGGCTTTGCAGAGAAATTTACATGTGGTGTGATTTGAACAGCTGAAAACACTAGAGATGAAAATAGAAGACCTCATGTGTGTCACCAGAGATTAATTTTAAGTGCTCTTTGAAAAGGCAAGAATGGAAAGAACTCATATTTGCAAGTAAGAACATCTGGAATTATACCCTCACCCCGCCACTCAGCCACTCATGGGTAAGATGGGTGTGCTCTTATCAGGTCCTATAGGACACTGCATCCAACAATTAGAGGTCACCTTTCTCCTTCCTTTCTGGCCTGCCCGAGATAATATTCTTCACAAGGACAAAATATCATCTAGCTCCCAAGGATTATTATGAAGAATGAGAACAAGAAATAAAATAGACCTGGAATTTTAAAGAATATGGAATTTATTAGAGATCAAATATAAAAATAAACCCATCTTAATAAGGGCCCAGAGGCTTCCCTTTGTTCCTGGAGGCTTTCCCACCCTAACTTCCTTTAAAAACATTTCCCATACACACACATGGCTAGCAAAGACTAAAAAGAAGTCTGCAGCATCCCAAAGGGACAGATGCTCAGCTTAAGGAAGTTGATAACTGTGTCAGATGAGCTCATTCTTAGGGGAGCCCACTGTTCGCTTAGTCATAGTAATAGTTCAATACCCCAGACTTGTGGAGCAGAGCACAGGACTGGCTGAAGTCGCTGGTTGGGAGACAGACAGCTTATCATCTCTGTACACTCTCCAGTTGCTTCACTATCACATCCTGCTTCTGCTTCACTAACACCGGATGCATGGTAAGTTTTAGCTGGAGGAGCTTATCCACAAAGATGAGGCGGAACCAGCCAAGCTCCTTGCACTTGGAGGTTTTGCCATGGGTCAGCATCATCTTTTTGTCCAGGAAGCAGCTATGAAGAAGCGGCTTTTCCTCAGATGTGCATGGGTCCAGGTACTTCTTCTAGTTGACCCACAGAGGCCAGAATCATAATTGAGAAAGGGGATCTTTAATGCCTTTAACTTGTTAATGATGTACCTGTGAGCTCTGTGCAGCTAGGAGCAATTGGGGGCAGATACGCTATCAATTCATTCTCTGCCCTGGAGCAGCCAACACAGCTTATGCTGGGCAATGCCAGAGGTGCTGTGGAGGTAGCTGAAGGAGCTCATGGCAGAGACTTCCCCCTCATTGTGGATATACAGAGTGCTAAAGTTGAGGCCAGAGATGCTAAAATCCTGACAGATGTCCCGGATCACATGGGTCCTATTAAAATCAGGCAACAGAACACTGTGGAATGTGATGCATTCATCAAATACAGCATGTAAATCTCATCTGTAATCACATGCACGTTGTACCTCTTGGCAGACTCCAGGTGTTCCTCCAGTGAGTCTCAGGAATAGATGTCACCCAGAGGATTCTGAGGGTTAATTATTGCGAGATCACTGATTTTTCCCCTCGAAGCCTAGCCTCAAGCAGGGCTTGCTCCAATTTGTCCACAGTGAGCTGGAAAACATGACTGTTCACATCAGTGATCTCACTGCCCAGATAAATGAAAATCAGCTCGATTTCACGTACAGGTGGGAGATAAAGCTGTAGCCACTGTAGAAGTGGGTGGGGGTCAGAAAGGCCTCACCTGGATCACACAGAACCATGGCCAGCACAGATAAGACAGCAGCAGATATTTACAACCAAGTTTTCTGATAAAGGTGGGCAGGTGCCTTGCAGTAGTAGGTTAAGACCACTTCTTCACACAGGAATTACTGCCCTCTCTAACTAGGATATTGTAGCAGGACCTCCTCAGTGCAGTTTATTCACCCTCACTCAACCTTTCCGTCATCAGATCAATGCAGAGCTTATTCTCAATGGTACCAAGGTTAATGAAGCCCATTGTGTTCTTGACCCCATGGTATTTCTTTCCCTAGTAGGTCTCATAGTGATAGAAGCTGGAATGGCATAAGGCAGAGATGTCAGTACCATGGTTGGGCATGTCATGGCCGACAAACGAAGCTTCCAAATCACTCAGTTGGTAAATTAGCTGGTCAAGCTGCCTGGATGACTGGGCCCACTGCCCACCTCTGACATCATCCCTGGAGTTCTGGGAAGGGAAAGGTGATCAGAGCCCCAGGCCACCTATGGCCCCAACTGTAGGAGGTTGTTCATCTGGCATATTAAGCAGCCTAGGAGAGTTTCCGGCTTCAGTCTGTCCTAACTGTGCCTCTGCTCTTCCAGCACCACCTGCTGTAGGTGCCGGGTCAGCAGCTGCATGATGTGCTCCTCTGGGTTCTGCTGCAAGTGCAGCCTCATCTTCACCAGCTGGGTGTGCATGCTCTGACTGCTGAGGCCCTGGCTTCTCATCTGACCACAGGTCACGTGAGATGTCTGATCTGTGTCTCATACTCTGGATATTTGTACTGGCCTCATGAAGCTGGCTGGAACTTCTTTCTCTGTTTCCGCTCGTCTCTCTTTGATCTAAAATCCTAATGCCTAATGAAATCATCCTTGGCTCTCAGCTCTCTCCACCACCCTCTCTTCCTCGCACTAAGCTTGCTTATTCATTTTTTGATTATAGCCATCCTAGTAAGTGTGAAGTGGTATTTCATTGCGGTGTTGATTGCTCCTTTCTCTACTTAATGGTACAAACATCTGTTTATGTGCTCCTTGACTATTCGTATATCTTCTTAGGATAAATGTATATTCAAGTTCTTTGCCTGCTTTTCAGTTGGGCTATTTGTCTTTATATTATTGAGTTTTCAGTATTCTTTATATAGTCTGGATACAAGTCTCTGGTCAGACATATGATTTGCAAATAACTCTCATTTTGTGAGTTTTTCTTTCATTTTCTTGATGATATTTGCAGCACAAAAAAATTGATTTTGATGAAGTTCAATTTATCTATTTTTTTTTTCCTTTTATTTCTGGTGTGATATCAAAAAGAAACCATTGCCTAAGTCAAGGTCACTAAGGTTTACTCCTATGTTTTCTTCAAAGAATGGTTTAGATGTAGCTCATATTTAGGTCTGTGTTCTATTTTTAGTTCATTTTGTGTATGGTGTGAGGTAGAAGTCTAATTTCACTCTTTTGCCTGTGGATATTTCATTGTACTAGTATCATTTGTTGAAAAGACTATTCTTTCTCTGTTTGAATTGTCTTAACATTTTTGTTGGAGATAAATTTTCCAGTAACATAGGTTTATATCTAGACTCTCAATCCTATTCCATTGATCTGTATGTCTATCCTTATTCCACACTGTCTCGATTATAGTAGCTTTGTAATAAGTTTTAAAACCAGGAAGTATATGTCATTCAACTTTGTTCTTTTTCAAAATTGTTTTTGCCATTCTCAGTCCTTATCTATTAGTTTAAACTATTGAGAACACATCCTCATCCTCTCAGCATGGTTCCAGACTAAAATATTAGTCCTTTCTCTAATGCCAGACCATTCATCCCCTTTGGAAATATGTCACATGCCTCCTAAAATTATCACAGACTGTAATCGACAGTGAGCACAAAGAGCAGCTGAAAATCAAAGACAGGATGGAAAACAGGAGCTATAAGAGAAAATGATTTAGGTCGCCAGAAAGTTTTTGAATAGGATGTTATGGGAACAAAGCGACTGTGACAGTGAAAAATTAGGTCATAAATCTTAGAATAAATTCCTAAAACAGTTCCCTTGTGTTTTTCTTTTCCTCATGTGGCCTGAGTAGATTGTGTTGACTAAGTTAGTTCATTTTCTCAGACTCTTTCAAAATGAAATAAAGCTAAGTTGTTTCTCATGTTCTTATTGCAGATTCTGCCTTTTGGCCTTTTGTAACTGGTGTTCACGAGATTTTTCTTACCCGCTAGAGGTTAAGCACTCCATGCTTTCATTATGTTCAAAGGGAAAAAAAAGTATCATTTACAAATACACTATATTGCCAAATTATAATAAAGGTGTCCATATATGAGGGTTTTGAGATCACGTGTCCATGCATCAACTTTTTAGATAGTCACATCATTCTTTGTCAGGTGGAGAGAGAAGGTTATTGCTCTGATTTTATAGAAGTAGAAACTGAAGTTCTAAGAGGTAAATTGACTTACTTAGATAACAGAGCATGACAGGGACAAAACCAGGAACAAAGTGCAATCAGTCAGCCCCTAGAGATACTGTTATGAGTTGAACTGTGTCCTCCAGAAAGATGTGTTGAAGTCCTAACCCCTGACACCTGTGAATGAGTCCTTATTTAGAAATAGTGTCTTTGTAGATGTAGTCAAGTTAAGTTGAGATCATTAGAGTGAGCCCTTATAAGATATGACTGGTGTCATTATGAGAAGAGGAACACCATGTGACAGCAGAGGCAAAGATTGGAGTTGTGCACAGCCCTGCCAACACCTTGGTTTTGGACTTTTAGACTCTAGGAATGTGGAACAGTAAATTTCTGCTGTTTGATACCACCTTGTTTGTGGTATTTTGTTATGGCATACCTAAGAAATTAGTGTAGACACTAAGCATTTCTTAACACAACACTTTATAACAGGAAGTCAGTCTTCTTAGAGCACCAAATGGTGCTTCACAATTGAAGAAACATGCCCTGCTATTTAATTCACTTCCATTGCACTAGGACAGATTCAATCTTGGACAGTGACCATGGTATAAAATAGTCTTCTCCTACTTAAATGCTGTCAATGAGGGAAAGCTTCCTGCATTGTGATTCAGAGAACTCCCCTCCCTTTGCACAACTCTGGCTGTTCAAAGGTTCTTCCTCATAAACCAATTCGCTTTCCTGTCACAACCATCCATTAATACCAGCTCTGTTTTTTGAGGGCACTCTGGATAAGTCTACCTCTTCTTTCATATTGGCAGCCTTTTAAACACTTCAAATTAGATAGATGACCTCACATCCTCTTTTCTTCTAAGAATTTCAACTGTTACTCATAGATCATTCTTCTAAATCCATTTATCATCCCTATTGGGCAGATGTCAGTGAATCAGTTTCCCTCTAAGTGTAGCATCCAGAACTGAATGCCAAATTCCCAGAGTCGACTCCTTAGGTGAAAGCCGAGCCAGCTTTTCTGCTGCCATCGATACTTCTGAAACAGAAAAAAAAATATTGCTATTATAGCCTAAATGCCTTTCAGTGAGGCAAACCTTGACAAATGGAAGAACCCTTTATTCTAATTAGCATCTTGATAGATTTGGCTCAGGGCAAATTTTGGAGTCCATCAATTTTTTTTTTCTTAAGAAGATAGAGAGTTCTCAAAAAGTAAGAGTTGTGGTATGACAATGCAAATTTATAAGTATCCACTCCACAGAATGAGAGTCCAAAATATTGTAGCAAATTAGAAAGATGGACCAAATGAAATAGCAGCAAATTGACTGTAGATAAATAAGAGATCCAGCACTTGAGATTTTAATATATATATGCTTACTTTGGACTGAGTTATGTACCTCTAAATTTATATGTTGAAGCCCTACTCCCTGCTCCTCAGTATGATTGTTTTTAGGAGATAGTGAAAGTTAAATGAGGTCATAATGATGGAATCCTAATAGGATAAGATTGGTGACCTAATTAAAAAAGAAAGTGCTCTCTCTCTCTGCCTTTCTGTCTGTCTGTCTGTCTGTCTGTCTGTCTGTCTCTTCTCTCTCTCAGCAAGAAGGAGACCATCTGTAAACAACAAGAGAGTTCTCACCAGGAATCAAATTAGCTAGCACCTTCATCTTGGAAGTTTTGGCCTCCAGAACTATGAGAAATAAATTTATGTTTTTAAGCACCTAGACTACAGCATTTTATTATGGCAGCCTAATCTAAGACAGTATTAACACCAGTTGAAAAGATAAGATACATAGCAAAGTGTGACAAAGACTCATGAGTTTCTCTTCTAAAATTGTATGAGTTGCAAATGTTTTAAAGCTATTATGAAAGATAATGTGTCCAAAACCTGTCCTAATACAGGTATAACCCGAATGTTGGCTGAGACCCCTCCCTTCATTACATTCAGGCAGTTTACATTGACCTGCTGATTTCTAAGCGGCTTATGTCTAAATGCTCCCCTATGTTTTCTGTATATTCCTATGGCTCATGAGCTCATGTTCTCATGAACCCTCTCGGCCTCCCAGCTCCTGCGTTCACACTTCAGTCTCTGATTTGCCTTAAAACAACCATCTCCAGTCTTTTAGTGCCACATCTCAAAGAACAAAACGGGGCCAGCTTCATGGGTGTGCAACCAGTGAAGTCACACAGGGTTCTGCACTCAGAAGGACTTGAGTTTAGTGCCCTGTTGTAGCTGTCTTGAAATATTTAATCATTTGTTCTTTGAATCCATGCTTCTTAAGTGAAGTCTGATGGGACAATGGAGCGTTCACCTTCTAAACAGTTCGTCAGAAGATCTCAAAGGAAATGAGCTCCTGTAGCTAAAGTGATGACCAATTATTCCTTTCCCTGCTTCCAGGTTACACTCCCTCAGTCCCCATTCCCGTTACCTAGGGTCATTTCCTAAATAAATTACCTACATACAAGCCCCTGTTTCAAGCTTTGTTTTCTAGAGAAAGTGACACCAGGCTAAGGCAGTTGTGACACTAGATGCTAGTGCTTAGTATCCCTTGAATACAGACCCTCAGTAAGTGATAATAAAGAGGTCACCTGTGTGACTTTCCTGAGTTTCTGTCCACTTATCCTTTCAAATAGTGAATATGAATCATATATTTATTTATATATATTCAACGATATTACAGAACATGGTCTATGCCATTATAAAATACACATATGGATAACTGATAATCTTATGAGCTTGTCAAGTGGATGTGTAAGCCTGAATAACTGGAACCCACAACATTGATTTTTTATTACCAAATATCATGGTAAGACTAAGAAAAAGGGAAAGAATAAAAAATTATATCTTTAAGAAAAACTAAATTTTATGACATTTGTGAATAAGACACAAAAAAGTGGATTGAAAGGAAACGTGATCTAAGAGAAAGAAGTTTGCTAGAAAGAATTCATAAGTTAAATAAAACATTTATTCGATTATATAATTAATAGAAGATAGATAATTTGTAACGATAGTACTGTCTGAGAATCAAATAGATAGATTCCTTTTAAAATATTAACTAGTACAAAGGTTACTTCTCCTATTCATACCACTGCAGAAAGTCTAGATCAAATAAATTAATATGCTAGATCATTTTGGTTAAAACAGACACATAATAGAGCAGGATACATATAAACTACAAAACAGAAATGATTTCAAATTTTTGCAAGCTTTCTTGGAGTTGGGAGACTTTGCTTAGATCATTTTTATCAGATTAGATCTGAGTTCATCTAATGGATAGGAAACTTTCAGAAATATAATGCAATGAAAATGATTTTTAAAAGTAAGTTTTACATGAATTCAAAAGAGCATTTAACATTTGTTTTAGTTATTCATGGTTGAATAACAAATCACCACAAAATTGAGTGTCTTCAGATAACAGCAATAGTTTATTTAGCTTTTGTAGCTTCCATTTTCACAGGGATCTGTGTGACAGACTCACCTCTGCTCCACATGGCATCAGCTTGACTGGGGACTACAGAATCTCTTCTAAGATGATTTCGTCACGTAGCTGGTGCTGGCTATTGGCTGGGAGTTCAGCCCTACGTGACTGATGACTGGAGCTTTTCATTCTTTCCGTGTGGACCTCTCTGCAAGCTGCTTGGGTTTCCTAACAGTATGGTGATTGGATCGAATGAGAATCCCGAGAACAAGATTAAAAAAAAAAATCACTTTTTATGATTTAGCATTGGAAGTAACAGAGTATCACTGTCACTGACAAGCAGATTCAAGTGGAGAGAACATAGGTCCCTTCCTTGATAGGAACAATGTCAAAGTTGTCAAGCATACATGTGGCATTGAACATATAGTTGCAATCATCACTATCACAAAGGTAAACAAGGGAAAGGGACAAAAAGACTTTCTGTAGAGCTGGTTTCATATGAAAATCCTTTGACAACAATATTTGGCACATTATTCTTCTAAAAAATATAGGCCTACATATACCAATAAAATAAAACAAGTTACAGTGTCTGAATTCATGGGCTCTGCAAAAATCAGAAAAAATTAATTTGAGCAGTAGGTAAAAATAGCACCACCACTTAGTAAGATGACCTTGGCCAAGCTTTTGAACATCTATAAACTCTAGCTTCCTCATCTCTAAATTGGAATTAATTATATTGTGACAGTTGGGAGAATAGAAGAAAACATTTTATGTAAAGCACAAAACTAGCAAATGCATTCAATAAACATTATTTACTTTCCCTTGAGCCTTGCATTTTTTGGCTATTCCCACCAACCACTGAAATTCACATGTCAGAAATGAAATAACAAATGTAAAAGATCATCTCTAGGATTATATTTCACTAAGAAAATTTTAGATACTAGGCTGTGAAGTGATATGTTATAAATTGTCTGTTTTACTTATTACATAAATGTTCTATTTTTTAAAAAAACCTCATTTAACAAGTCAAGTGCTATGTGAGTATACATTAGTCATGTTTTAAATATTCAGAGGCAAAATATTGCTTACCCAAGAAAAACATGATTAAGAAAGCCTTGGGGAACAGTAAAATTAAAAACAAAAATAGAAAACACCCTGATCTGCTTTTAGCAAAAGCAGGAATTGGGTTGTATAAAGGAAATAACCAAAAATGTCAGCATGGAAGACATAAAGTACATATATCAAATTAGAATCCATTAAATTAATGTGAAGAATATCAAAAATATTTATTAAACATTATGAGCAGTAAAAATATTCAAAATATTTGTGTTTCTTTTTACTACTTAATCACAATTAATGAAATAAATACAAATAATGTTAAATGCAGAAAGGTTAAAAAAAGAGCAAGAAGAATTATTAAAGTTTTGGAAAATGGTAACTAAGAGGGAAAGATTGACATGAGATTTATGTAATCTGGTTAAAAGAAAAGGACAGTCAAGCCCTTATTAATAATTGCTTACAAATATGCAAAAAATATCTAAAAGAATTCCTCCCTTTCCTTTCCTTTTCCCGAAATGTTAATATGGGGGCTTAATCAAGTTTTACGTGCAATGGTTTTTAAGCGCCTGAGACAAGCTACAGAATTAGGTTTACAATTAGTCTTTCTAAGAAGGAGAAACCATTTTACTTTTTAGCTTTGATGTTTTTCTAGCTACAAACATGAATTTGACTGTTGATGACTACATATACCTATATTCTAGAAACTAGAATCCTATGAGAAAAAAAATTAATTACTCTTTGAAAACATTACCTATGGCTGGTCACTTGTGTAACGAAACAGATAAAATGCCATTCTCTTGGCAGCCCTTATAAGGATTATTTTTATGGAAGGATGCACATTTATTTTTTTTAAAGGCATCGGCAATCTTGGCTGTGGAAGGAAAAGGGAGATAGTAAGGGACATTGGAGTGTACAGGCAGTGACAAGGAAGTATTTGCTGCTTCTGAAAGGAAAAAGATGGGTGGGATGGGGGAGTGTTACCCTTGACACCAACAAGAAAACACACTAAGCCTGTGCTTAGCACACCACATCTAAGCACATCTTTTAAAACTTGACAGTGAAATATTATTCAGCTTTAAAAAAAAAAAAAAAAAAGTCTGTCATTTGTGACAACGTGGATAATGTGACATCCTGGGAGGTATATGTTAAATGAAATAAGCCGGACAGAGAAAGACAGATACCCCCATGGTATCACTTAAATGTGGAATCTAAAAAAAATAAAAGTTGAACTTACAGAAATAGAGAGTAGAAGAGTAGTTGCCAGAGGTTGGTGGGGAGAATAATAAGAGGCCAGTAAAAGAGTACAAACTTTCCCCTATAAGATGAATAAGGTCTGAGGATCTGATATGTAATATAGTGAATATAGTCGATGATGCTGTTATTGTATAATTGAAATTTGCTAAGAGAATAGCACTTAAATGTTCTCCCCCCCTCCCACCCCCCCACTCCCCCAAAAGAAAGGTAGCTATGTGAGGTGATGGATGTGTTTATCGACTCAATGAGGGGAATTTTTTTCACAATAGATATACATATCAGATCATCATGTTGTAAACCTGAAATAACATACAATTTTATTTGTCAGTTATACTTCGGTGAAGCTGGAGGAAAAAACAACCCACTTTACAAGATGCTTGCTTGGATTGGAGTAAGCAGATTTCTTATGAAAACAGTTGAAGGAAGCTGAGATTTTCATCTAAGATGCTATGTTTACTTTAGCATTTGGAGTAGCAAAGTGACTCTGGGCTCTGCCAAATATAAACACAGTATATTCTCTTCCAAAGCCTATATGTTTTACTCTCACTTAGTCTGTTCTCAGCTTTAATGAATTGTGTTCCGGAAGTCCATTTATTGATTCTGTCTGGATTTGTAATGCATTTCCCCAAAGAAATGTGCTAGGTGTGTTCCGAGACCTGCCCACAAATCCTATTTATTCATAGAATGTTAGAGCTGGGCATGGGTGGACTTAAATCTAATTCAAAGATTTTAAATCCATAATGGTGCTGAAATTGTAATAATAGTTATCCCCAGAGAGACTTTGGAGACCTTCTTGAGTCCGTCGAGGCTCCTCTGTGTCCTGCACAGGCCAATTTGTTTGGAACGGTAGAAGACAAGGTCCAGGGAGTTGTACCAGGAATGGGGCTGACCCTGGGAAAATGTGTGGCAGCAAGAGCGTTCTCTGCTTTGAAGATCCGCCGGGGAAGGGGCACTAGCAGTGAAGCAACAAGAAATTGTCACCAGAGAAGAAGGCAGAAGCTCTCAGTCCAGAATTTCTCTTCATAAACCAGACTTTATTTTATCAATAGTTTTCCTTGATGGACTTGACTTTGCATGGTAGTTCTCTTGAACTGGAAGTGTCATCTCAACTGGCACCAAGACACTATGCCCACCCAGGGAACTTGAAGTGGCAGGAATTCGCAGCAAACAGTGGGGACAGTCTCACTTTTATTTCCCAAATGCCAAAGCTCAGGATTATTTACCCTCTACAGATTCCATATGACAGCAAGGAGAAGTCAGGCTTCACCCCAAAGCAGCAGAATCGCAATGGGGCAAAATAACATTTGTAAATAGCTTCTTTCTAGCAAGAAAGATCCACAACAAGATTGCTCCACTGTTTTTGTTTATTTTTTTAAGCCATATCTCCTTTACTTAATTGTCTAAAGAAAATCTTGTCTCCTTCACCCTCATTAAAGTCACTCCCACTACGATGACATGAACCATCATAAAGAATTACTGTCCTGGGACCAACTTTGATTTCTTTAGAGAAAACAAAACTCCATGGTTTTCTATTTGGTTGTCTATGGAATATTATGATGTTATGATCACATAACTAAAGAATTCTTACTACTGAAAAGAGTGCCCCAGCTGGAATATTCAGGCGCTTAACACAAACTCTGGAGTCAGACTCAAATCTTTGATCCACTGACTTAATAGCTTGTAAACTTCAGAAAGTCATCAAGTCATGCCAACAAGCCTTAATTTTCAGTACTGGTGAAACAGTGATAATAATAGCACCAAAATCGTAGGGCAGTTTAAGAATGAAAAGAGTATTATATGTAAATGGCCTCGTACAGTGACTGGCACCAGAACAATTATTCGATGAGTAGTAGCTTTTTACTATTTTTATTAATATTATTTGTCCTTAGTTTTATTTTAAATCTTACCTAATTCTTTAGATCATATGGCTTCCTATCTGATTTGCCATACTCATGGAAATTTTAGTCATATTTACATAAAACAATTTCTTAATTTACTACAATTTCTTTTAAGATAAATTTGCTTCTTTTAAAATGTTATTTCAGCAGTGTTTACTCTGTCTCCAATTTGTTCAAGTAATTCTGAAATCTAATTTCTCTAAAGAGCCAACACCTCCTTCTTTTTTTTTCCTTATTGTCCACTCAGTGTGATATCATTGTGGATACAGGCTATGTTCAACATCAAACACATAAATGTTTAACATCAATTCCTGGAACCTTTCACTACCCAGCAAATTCGTGAAGGGCAAGGACCATACTTTATTAATATTTTTTATTTCCTTTTCTTTCTACCAACCGCAAAACATAAATAAACTTTTCCCCTCATAGTTGGTCATTTAATGCATTGAACAAAGTAATATAGAATCCTATACCATTAGCTACCCATCATCAGTATAACTGTCCTCTTATTATGATCTACTGCCCTCTCCCTCCCACTAATTAGAGATGTTAAGCATATTGAATTTGAAATGATATATTACTTTTGTCACTTCATATTTGTCACCACATTGCATTTATTTTTCCTTCAAGTCAAACATCACAGAACATAAGTTATTTTCCCTTCAAGTCAAATATCACACATACTAGCCTGGAATTTAATTTTCTGAGACTGTTTGCTGACACTGGGCTGTGAATATCATCTAAATAGGACATTTTTTATTGTCTGCTGGAGTATAGCAAGCCTAAAATTTAAAAGGCTTAACAATTTCACTAAATACACTACTGTTTTAAATGATTGGTATTATCTTTTCTAGCATGGCCTAAGAAAATGACTGAAAAAGATCTGACAAGGCACATCAAGAAGCAATCACTTGGTTTTTCTTAATTTAATTAAGTAAAATAAAAATAAAAACTGGTGGAGATATTTTAACAAAATTTACAAGAGGTAGGGATCTTAGATGCTTTTTAGATTTCTGATTTGTTTGAAATTTTTATGAATTTTCCTATATTTCCCTATCAAACACACAGTTTTAATAATAACAAGGCAATACAACTAATTGGCTTTCATTTAAAGAACATTAGAACATGTACTCATCAGTTAAGAATGAAAATCAGTAACATATTCCTGATATTAAAGTTTATACACTTTTTTAATTTATGGGTTTAGTTCTCTTGAAGGAATTTCGTATTGGCCAATTCAGATAGTAACATTGCTCTAACTTTTTCTATTTATATTTGCTGTGTCAAAAATGCCATGTTTTAACACTTCTCTTTTGAATATCTGATAGAAAGACCACTTTCTGTAAATCTCTGGTACTCATTTTTATTAAAAATCTTTATGTGTTATCATTAGTTCATCCATTTACTTCTTTTCTACCTATGTCATGTTTCCTGGCCTTCATAGATTTTGGGCTTGATTATTTGACATACTTTGAGATATGATCAGATATGACATTCGTCACTGTCGAAGACAAAGCTAGGCACTAGTTAAAGCTTTGAGGATAGATTTTATACAGTGACAAACTCTTGCAACAGGAAAAGGGTTCAGTGTGAACAGAACTCAGCTTCTCTTTGTGCAGAGGTGACTGGGCACTTTAAAAGGAGAGTAACGGAACAGGGAGCAGAGATTTGAACAGAGTTAGGAAAGTGGAAATTTACAAAAAGTGAGAAGGGGATTAGTTAATAGGACTAGACCATCTGGGGTTGTTAATTAGTACTTATCTGGAGGAGAAACAAATTTCTGTGTCAGGAGGTACTGATGTGAGAAGTTAGGCTTTTACCCTCCCACAGTGACCAGGAGCTAGAGTTACCTCCCTGAGTGTTTGGATTTCAAAGAGATAGCTCTCCTCGAGGAGATAGTTTTGGTTCGTGGAATGCATATATCTCAAAAAGGCAGAGAAAGAATTTATAATTGCAACATTTTTCAAGTAACTGTTCTAAGAAGTTGTTCAGGAACCTAACTGCCTTTCACCGGGTTTTGACTGGGACAAACAATAAATTTTCCTGGCAGCATTGGGCTTTGTCAGGGAGGCATTTTAGGTGGGGCTGAGGTCTTCCTAGGGGTGAGGACTTGAGCTGTTAGAAGGTGTGCTAGTGTTTGCTCAAATCTCTTAATAAGTTTGAAGTGGGGAGGGGTTGATATCATTTACACTGAAAGTCCGATGATTTCATAGACCAAGATTGAGGACTAGTCAAGAAAAGGACTCAGAGGAGCCTCACTAGAGTTTGGTCACTAAAGAGTCTTGGTCAACCGAGTTGACCAGAAGAAGCTTTAAATACCTCAGAATGACTTGGCTGCTGCCTTTATGCTCTGGCCTCCTAACATGATAACAGTATATTCCCCAAAGTAGCAACCAAAAGTTATATGGTGCTGAATCTAGCCCAACAGAACCTAACGGGGCTCAGAGCAGCCTACTAGTAGAACTAAGTAAAATCCAGCAGAGCTCAAAAAAGCCTAAACAGAACCCAGCAAAGCCAGCAAAGTTCAACAGCCCAGCGGAGACCAGGAGAGCTGCAGATAATCACAGCGAGAAAAAAATGTTTCCTTTAAGCCACTAATATTAGGGTTGTTTACTGCTGTAGCAAAGCTGACTGATATACCGTGGAATCACTGCCCTGGGAGATGAACTATATCTACCCATTCCCAAATGGATTCAGTCAAACAAAGAAAATACAACTGTAATTAGGTCAGGTCTATTTGTCTCCTAAATGCCCCCAAGTAATGCATAAGGCCCCCCTAAAAAAAAAAAGTTGGGGCAAGGGAGTGCGAAGGTATCTGTTTTATCTGTATTATGGAGCATATTTCCTTTCACAAAAAGAAACAAAAGCTTTTGATTGCTTAGGCTTACAGAACCTTCATCAGCAATAGCTGATCACCAGAATGTATCTGAATTCCTTGTTATAATACATAAGGTCCTTCATAAGCTGGCTCAAACCTACATTTCAACTCTCTTTGCTCTAGCCACATAAAACTACTCATCATTCCCGTAATGTTTTCCCTGTCTATGAACTTTGCAGATACTGTTCACTCTGCCAAGCCTACCTACCATTACATCTCTATATAGAGAGAAGTCCCATTCCTCTATGAGAGCCAGATCAAATGTATTGTCCTTCATGAAGCCTTTCTTGATTTAGCTGTTCCCCAGTGTTCTAGTCACTCACCGACATTCATCAAGTTCTACTTCAATCTCAAGACCTATCATAATTCCCAGTGTCTCCAATGTCTATTTGGTTGACTCATCTGACAGCCAACTTTCATACTTCTTTGACTTCCTGAACTTCAATGGTTTCGATATCTATTCTACTTCATCCACCTACATTGAAGGTACTGATATTGCTGTTATATTAAAGGATATTCAACCTTCTCAAGAAGTTCTTTCAAATGCCTCTAAAAGTCAATATTAAATTATCATTATAGTCAACCTTAAATAAATAATCGTTATAATGGAGATAGAAAGATATTTAAATGACAGATATATAATGACATAATGAGGAAAACAAAAATATATATGTACACTCAAATGAATGAGAATATAAGTCACAGACTAGAAGAAAATATTGCCAAAAACATATCTAGTAAAGGTCTGCTATTCAAAATATACAAAGAACCCTTAAAACTCAACAATAAGAAAATGAACAACTTTGTTAAAAAACAGGCAAAGATCTGAACAGACACCTCACCAAAGATATACAGATGACAAATAAGTATATGAAAGCATGTTCAACATCATATGTCACTAGAGAATTGCAAATTAAAACAGCTATGAGATACCACTACACACCTATCAAAGTGACTAAAATTCACAACACTGACAACGCCAGATGTTGATGAGGAAATGGAGCAACAAGAACTCTTGTTTATTGTTGGTAGGAATGCAAAATGATACGGCTACTCTGAAAGACAGTTTGGCAGGTTCTTACAAAACTAAACATACTTGTACCATATGATTCAGCAGTTGCACTCCTTGGTATTTACCCAAATGAGTTGAAAACATGTCCACACAAAAACTTGCACATGGATGTTTATAGAAGCTTTATTTATAATTGCCAAAAGTTGAAAGCAACCAAGATATCTTTCAGTAGATGAACTGATAAATAAACTATGATTTATTTATCAGTTATTAGACACCGCAGTTTTATTCAGAGCTAAAAGGAAATGAGACATCAAGCGTGAAAGGACATGGAAGAACTATAAATGCATATTACTAGTGAAAAAAATCCAATCTGAGAAAGCTACGTATTGTATAACTCCAACTATGTGACACTCTAGAAAAGGCAAAACTATGAAGACAGTAAAAAGATCAATGATTGCTAGGTGTCAAAGAGCAGTGGGTGAAGGAGAGATGAATTGACAGAGCACAGAGGATTTTTAGGGCGGTGCAACTATTCTGTATGATACTTCAGTGTGAATACACATAATTATACCTTTGTCAAAACCCACTAAATGTACAACACCAGAAGGAGCTCTAAAGTAAACTATGAACTTTAGTTGATAATGATGTCAAAATATAAGTTCATAGATTGTAACAAATGTATCACTTTCAGTGTACTGCTCAGTTTTGCTGTGAATCTAAAAAATCATCTATTAAAGAAAAAGAGGCACATGAAATTTATTCATAATTAATTTATAAGAACATTAAACAATAATTCCATAGTTTAGAGTAGTAATTACAAAGGAATCTTAAAATGGCTATTTAGGATTTGGCCATGGGAACAGATGCATTATTTTGTGAAGTGTGCTTCATATAGCCAATTAATTGGCAACATATGCTCTAGAAATGGGCCTGATCAATTCAATGTGGAGCATTTATCCAGTAATACATTCTCTTGGAAAAGTCATGTTTATTTACCAAAGATTAAAGACTATATTACAGTGCCAAGAGTTTTGTTTTAATTAAAATAGTTTAATGATAGTAATTCCATAACTTGTTCAGAAGACAAACAACTGGAAAAAATGATGTTTATTAAGTACAAGTGTTGCCTTTACTGGAAGGAGAATAACTCTCAAAATTTAATGCCTTACATTTTTTAGATTTTGCATGAAGATTCTGATGTAAATATCTTTTAGTCCTGCTGACTTATTTTTTGATTGTGACCATCATTTGTCTTTGCTTCTTATCATTTAATAGAATTGAGTGGGTATTTTTTGTTCTTTCTTTCTTATATTCCATATAAGAATTTAAACAGCTTACTCTCAAATAAACTAATTACCTGATATAAACATTCTGGCAGAAAATAAATTAGTATATAGAAATTTGATGCAGCAACCAAGCTATTTCTTCAAATTTTTCACCTCTTTTCCCCAACTCCAAGGAGATTTTACTGATAAAAGCACCTAGAATTAGATTCAATAAATCAAACTATTAACATATTTTGTCATTAGTAACTTTAGAAGAGTTCAATGTGTAGAGAAAACATGAGGAACTTATCATAAAAGTATCTCAATTAAATTTGAGAACTCTTAATTTTTAAATAATTTATACTTGTATTTTAAAATATTTTGAGCAATTATTTTGAAAAAA
The DNA here is from genome assembly GCF_902729225.1 of Pteropus medius. Taxonomy (NCBI): domain Eukaryota; kingdom Metazoa; phylum Chordata; class Mammalia; order Chiroptera; family Pteropodidae; genus Pteropus; species Pteropus medius. The sequence goes on from NW_024351073.1 coordinate 2,125,783, forward strand.
AAAGTCAGATTTCTACTTCATGCCAATAAAAAGAAAAAAGATAAAATGAATCTTTGCATGTGTGGTAGCCTGAATAATACCTCCAAAGATATTCAGGTTCTAATCTTTAGAACCTGTGAATGTTACCTCACATTGCAAAAGAGACTTTGCAGGTGTGATTAAGTTATAGATTTTGAGACGGAAAGATTATCCTGGAATATGTAGGTACACACTAAATATAATCACAAGTGTCCTTAAAAGGAAGGAGAAGGCAAAGAAAGATTTTATTACAGAAATGACAATGGAAGAAAGAGCTCACGAGCCAGAGAACATAGGCAGTCCAGAAGTTAGAAAAGGCATGGAAAGGATTCTTTCCTAGAACCTCCAGAAAGAACCAGCCCTGATGCCACTGTCAACCCAGTGAAACTGATTTTGCATTTTTTTGGCCTCCAGAACTGTAAGAGAATAAGTGTGTTGTGTTAAGTCATCCAGTTTGTGATAATGTGTTTCAGCAGCTATAAGAAACAAAAACTGCACGTAAAAATAAAAAGGCAAAATATATATCAAATACATATGATGTGCATACTGAAGTATTTGGGAGAAGTAATTGATGTCTACAGATTACTTTGAAATGAGTAAAAATAGATCGATGAGATAGTGTGATGAAAAGATAGAGATATATATACACATATACATATATTTATACATATAATATGTGTATAAGTAGGGTATAATGTAAATGGTAGACTCTAGATGGTAGGAATATAGATTTCACTGTAATTTTTTTTCACATTTTCTAAGTTTGAAATATTTTGTAATAAAATATTGAGGAAGGATCATAGATGAAAATATAGATTATCATGAGATAGGAAACAATCTTTTATTCCATGACACTAAAGGTAAAAGCTGCAAAAAGATTATTGGATTTGCATGAGTCGAATGAAAAGCCTTGAGGTAGAAAATGAAGAAAAAATGAACAAAGTCAAAAGAAAAATAATGAACAGGGAAATATTTGCAACATGTGTGTCAAAAAGATATGTACCCACAATATGATAGGGGAATATTGCCACTAAAGATATTTAATGGTCTCCTAATAGTGCTAAATGCATAAAACTACTGCATTTAGAATTCAGGTTCATATCTGTACCTGTAGTTAAACTTTATAGTCAACTCTTTTTCTTTCTCAACTATATCATTATTTATGTTATTATTTAGGGAAAGTTATATGCAAAGGGTATTGAAGAAGAAACCCAATTAAAAGTTATGAGGAAGTTATCCTTTATTTATAAGATGACATAATTAGTAATATAGATGATATTCTGGACTTTTCACCAGTAGAGCATACACACTGAATGTTAGCTCTGAGGTCGAGAGGCATCTAAAATGACCTACCCAGTCTCTAGGTAGATGTAAATATATAGATATATACACAACATGTGGGTATTAAATATTATGTTATAATAGATGAGAATGTATTTAAAACTCTTAGCACAATGGCTGGCACATACAGAATATTTAATAACAACTGGTATGCTAAGAACTATACATACATCCTCATTTAATCCTCACGATAATCTTAAGAAGTAGTTTATAGTATTATTCCCCTTTTACAAATATTATTGCAGAATTAGAGAAATTAAGTAATTTATCCAAGGACATACAGTAGGAAGTGATAGAGCCAGAATTCAATATTTCATCTCAGAATTTCTAACTTAAATCCTATATACATATGACTATATATATATATAGTCATAAATTCATTTGCCAATGAATTTAGATAACATCTTTGCTGGGGTTTTTTTTGTTCATTGAAGAATGTATATATACATATATATATGTACACATGTAAGTTTTATATGTGTGTTACATATAAACATATAACACATGTTTTATAGTTGACGACATATGTATATATACACGTGTATATATATAACACATATCACACACACATTCTTCAATGAACAAAAAAGATCCTAGTAAAGGGATCTAATGACCTAAAGTCATTTGCAAACTGGGAAAATCACTCAAAACATATGTCCTACTAGCGATGAATCAGTAGCTTAAAGTTTACATAGTAAGTTAAAATATATATATATATATACACATATATATACATATATATGTGTGTATATATATGTATCTGTCCATTAAAAGGTATATATAACATATATATAGTTTTTTGATGGACTATAAGATCCCAGGACAGGTGTGACCTAAATTTATTTTCAAACTGGGAAAATCACTCAAAATATATGTTCTTCTAATGGTGGATCAGTAGCTTTAATTTTACAGAAGATACCACTTCCATGAGTTTTGCACAATCTCTTGGTTGTAAAGTATGAATTTTTTATTTGCTTTTTGGTCCTCAAAGACTAGGAGGAAAGATGAAACAGCTTTAAGAGAGCACTTGGGGTCACAGCAGATATATGCATGGTTGGTGTTAATCCTTGTTTAGAATTGGGCACAATCCAGAGACATCAGTGTTCTCTCCAAACATTCCTTCAGTGTTATCTTTGGAAAATCAAGTTAGTCTATATTAACCACACAAACAAAAATCTTAATGTTTTGGCCAAGTGAATGAATTTGTTAAATTTATTTATTTAATCTGTTTCTTCTTTCTATTCATTTCAGAATATTTTCTTCTTTAATTGGCTTTATGTCTCTACTCATTATCTATCTTGATTATTAGCCAGATTATTTTTTAAAGCTAACAAGAACCTGTTTTCAATTTTTATTTTAGGCTTGTCAACCACAGCGTTGCTAGCATTTGGCCTGAAGTTTTCAATTAGATTGCAATGACTTTTTAACTTGAAAATATTGTTGTTCTTTCTGGCCGTATACTTAATAAGAAAGGAAAAACAACTTCTTACTTCGAGAATCTTTTACCAACTTAAAAAAAAAAAATTCTGACCCAAAATACTAAAGTAGATTAGTTCATTGAAACCAGTGGGAGCTAAGACACAGAATGACAAAAAAGGAGCACAGAAAATTTTGACAGTAAGTTAATTTTGCAGGGTTCTTAAAAGAAATTTAACATGATAAAAGCAAACTGAAACTCTGAGTTCTGGTATTTAAAAATAACATTTGTTCTATCTTTAAAGTTAAATTATTATAAAAACTATTATTGACTTTGACTTTTGCAGTATTTTCATTTTAAAGAACTCCAATTTCAGTCTAATTTCCAACTTCCATTTAAGGATGGTTTAACAAAGCCATGAAGAGAAAGTGGTTTTCTATGCGGTAAATTTTAATAGAAAACATAGATTCAGGGGCTTCACACTGGACTACTTCATTTCTAATGCTGAAGTTATGGAAGTTTATTCTACATGTTTTTTCACATCTCATTTGAATCACTGGCTGGTATTGGAATAGCTTTATTGAGTAAGATTTAAGCAAATAGCACTCAAGTATTATTACTATGACCAAGTGCTCTTCAAAGAAAGTCCTGACTTAATTAATATTTAGGATTTTATTCAGACTTTGAAAATTAAGTCCCCATTAAGAGAAACATATTTGCCAACACACTTAGGATACCACCAGTATTCAGTAAAAAATTAAAAGCATAAGGTGAAAATAATAGCAGCATCATAAAAATTACTAATGCATATGTTGTAGGTATTCAATTGTCAGTAACTATAAACAGATACCACATTCCAATCACTTCCCTATTATTGGCATTTTTTCTCTCATGATTTTCAAATGAAGATGCTACCACTATATCCATTGATTTAGAGACTATAGAAATAAAATATTAATTGTTTTGTTTCTTCCTATATATTATTATATATCATAAACATATAACATTTCAATACATCTTAATAAATACAATAACAGCAATCATTTATTTTTAACTATGTGCCAAATATTCTGCTTAATGCTTTATGTGCATTTTTTTCCATTTATTCCTCATAATATCTTTAAGAGATAAGCATTACATTTACCTCCATTGATAGATGAAGAGGTCAAGTGAGTTTAAATGACTTGTATAAATTCACACTATCAATAAGCATCCATGGATTATCTTGTGTTATCCATGCTATTACTTCTAATTCAATACCGTGAACCACATCTTTTACCTTAGCAGGGAAAATAAAGATGACTCCCTTTTAGCTTTTCTTTCTGAATATCCAGCAGTTCCCTGGCAGAAAAGCCAAATAATGAGCAATAGAGGTCAAACCAATAGAGTCACAGACTAATTACAAATATAATTTGTATCCAGGTGATTAAAAATATAATTATGAATTTAGACAATACCAAACAGAATCAATTTTAATATTCAAAATATACCAAATTTGATATTAGAATCATTAGCCAACATGAAAGATCTGAAACAAAGTTTCTAGATATGGAAAAACTGGAAATTAATATGCTTTATTATTAAGCAGCAAAAATGCTTCATTAACTGAGAGCAAATGAATGTAAACATCATCTTTGCCAGGCAGATATATTATCAACAACTTTTTTGCCCCTTCCCTCTAAAAACACTTCGTGATCAACACCTCTTCTAAGAGCATTAAGAGACTTGCTGGAAAATGTTGCCTCCTTCTGTAAGTTCATTGGCCTCGGTGAGCCATGACCTAAAGTTAATTCTCAGCAGTAAAAATTATTTTTCCTCAAATACAGACAAGAGATTATTGCTGTAGTTTTTCTAGTATATTTTTTTCTTCCTCTTTTTTCCATCTTTCACTAACTACAACCTTTCCACAACCATTTTTGGTAAAAACGACGGAGTAAATATAACGATATACTACTGTCCCCAAGGCTCATAGGCTTATCTCTAAAAAGATAACAACTCTGAGTCTTTGTGAAAAGAATAAACTAGATATATATCAAAATGAAAATAAAAACTGAGAGTACCTGTAGCAACATGACTTAGTTGTTTAATAATACTTTGCCCAGAAAAAAACAAGACTATAAACCAATAAATATTATTTTCTCCAAAATATTCATGCAAATTAACTTATCTGAGACAATAGCTTGATTATATGGGCAAAGAACTGTCTTGTCAAATAATAGTTGATCCATCAAATCTTTTCTTAAACATTCACCTTACTCTGTCCACGTGTCACAAATTTCGCCCAATCTCCATCATCTCTCCTCCTGCTCAGACTCCAACATCTTATAAATGTCCATTCAGACTTCTCCCTTGTGAGATACTACTGAAATCTGCCAAGGTGGCATTCTGCCTCATTGCAATGACTTCTAATGTATTTGGCTTTTCTTTTTTTTTTTTATTAAGTGTTTGTTTTGTGATATTTTGGGGAGTTCAATAAAAGAATGTCAATGTGGTACAGAGATCTGGAATCTTTCAAGTCTTATTCACTAAAACCTCAAGCTGTTTTTAGTTTAATCCATTTTACAAGCATCTTTGTTTTTCAAGACTTCAGGGAACAGAATGAGATGGTTCCATGACAACCAACAAATATGGAAACTTCACAAAGAGGATTTCAAGATTATTTAACTTAGTTGCATAGATTGTAAGTGTCGATCAAAAACACTTTTCAGTGGTTTTAATGTTTCAGAAATTTTTTTAAAATGTAAAAGGAGTGCAGAGGACAGAATTTCATTTTTTTTTTCATTTCATATGTGCATTTCTCACAAATTAAATATACACTTGTTTCCTACAGCACATTTGGAAGATATTTTTTAAATAAGCCAATGACTATTTGCCCACTTTAACAAATAAGTAGTTTAAAGAAGGTAATTCCTTTTATCTTGTTATTTTTAAAATCAATTTCAAAACTAAAAAAAAAAAAGAAAAACAATTGACTTAAATTCATTCATAAAAGTAAAAAGCTTAAGAGAATTAAGCTACAGGACTTTAAACATTTATTTAAAGCCTCAATTTCAAATATCTCTGTTTTCATAAATTGTTGACATTTGTGTCATTTAAGATAAAGAGATCTTTTAGCCAGCAGTAAAATAAAATAGTTTTGTTAATAATTGTTTGAATACGTGATATGAACACCATTTCAGTGCAGATGCATTGATATTTATGCTAACTACACATATCATCTATGTTACTTGATGCTTTATTGGCATATCACTTGATTAATCACCTTTTAATATCAGTCTCATTTTCACTCTGAGTAGGAAGTTTTAATGTCAAGAATCTAACTTGGCTTTGCGGACAAATAGTTTAGCATTTTGCAGGAGGTAGGAAGAATTATCGACATAAAGTTATTTCTGCTTTTTCTTGGCAATATTCCTAGGGTAAGGAAGACCTACCTCATTGGACCAGATGGGAGGAAGGGAAAAACATAAAAGGCACAAATTAAGGTCTCAGTGACTTAACCTGTCACAGAGTCATCCTGTGGAACACTGGAAGGTGATAGAGAACTCTTCAGCTACTCACTTTTAGACAGAAGAGGAAACACAGAGGCTAATTGAGAATTTTTTAAAAAAACTTAATAAATGCAAAGAAATGTTTAGCCTTAAAATAAATGGATTTTGTGCTAATAAAACACATCCTTTATCATCAGAGGCTATGAACCTATCACATGAAGAAAATTGAAATGCCAACTAGAAAAAATAACCAAGGAAAAATTTAGCAGTGGTATGAGGTAATAAGTAACCCTGCAGTAGATGTTACTGGTAATAGTAATTTCAATTTATCTATTTATTTTCCATTATTTAGACATAGAGAAGAAGAATAATGTAAGGCTTTCAAAGTTATGATTAATTTATACTAATTTATATTGGATTTAATGAATTTTTTTAGAAGTTATATTTTGATATGGAATTTTTGCTATAATGGCTAGGGTTCTGCTATAGTACCACTTCATAAAGCAATAATGAGAGATGGAAGAGTACAGTCTGTGAGCCTCTGGCGACAAGGCTGTGTGTCTCAGTTATTTTTGTAGTCTTGGTGCTCTGCTCAGCATCTGACACTTAGTAGGCACTCATCTTTTAATCTATGAAGGGAATGTTCTTGAGAGGGTTAAATGACCTGGTATCTCCAATTACAGATATTAATACTGCATCTTTGTTTTACTTAATAACATGTCTTGGAGACATAATTGGAAACATATACAGAAAGTCTGCTAACATTTCTTCAGCTTCAGAGCTGGAATGGTTGTGGAATCAGGTGCCTCAGTTCAAATTTCATCTCCAGTGCTCACTCACTGTGTGACTCTGGGCAGGTTTCTTACCTTCCTTGGAGCAGCTCTCCTTGCTGGAAAATAAAGATGAGATGAACAGCTGCCTTCCAGGATTGTTGTGAGGATTAAACAAGGTAATCCACATAGAGTGGTCATTGTGGTTGCCTGGTCCATGGAGGGCATTCAATAAACATCAGTTATCACTATTACTCATACCCTAAAATAAACTTATAAAGTCTATCGAGAGCTAATTGTATTAATTTCCTGTGGCTGCTTACAACAAATTACCACAAACTGGGTGATTAAAACAACAGAAATGTGTTCTTTCACAGTTCTGGAGGCCAGAAGTCCAAAATCAGTATCACTAGGCCAAAATCAAGATGTTGGAATGCTGCATCCCTCAGAGGCTCTTGTGGGGGAATCCTTGTCACTTCCAGCCTCTGGAGGCTGCCAGTATTCCTTGGTTTGTGGCCACATCAGTCTAATCTCTGCCTCTTCTGTGGTTATGTTATCTCTCGTTCTTCTGTGTGTTTGTCAATCTCTCTCTGCCTCCCTCTTATAAGAATACACATGATTGCATTTAGGGCCCACCCTGGTAACCTCCTCATTTCAAGATTATTAACTTGAACACTTCTACAGAGTCCTTTCTGCCATACAAGATAACCGTCACAGATTCCGGAGATTAAGACCCGGATGATTTTGGGAAAACCATTATGTAGCCTACCACATTGACATTTAGTGCTTCAAAAATCAAAAGATTTGCTACCCCAGAAAATCAGAGGATTTTCTTCCTTGGATGTGTATTATGAGAGTAGTTTTTCTCCCTCTCCCCCTTTCTCTCCTTCCTTCAACCCTTTTACCTAACTCTATATAAGTCAGATGGCTTGACCAAATAGAGGTTTTGTTGTTGTTATTGTTGTCATTTTCCTTACTTACCTAGAAGACTGAGGTAGGCAGCTTCTAGCTCTTGCTAAAGGGGCTCAGTCAAGTCAGGATATCTGTGAGGCTCTGTGATTCTTCTGAATTTTCTAGCACGATTATTGCCTCCTGGTCACAAAATGGTTGTCCTCAACACAGGCATTCAAAGTCAAAAGAAGAAAGGACGACTTCTGTCTGATTATCAGTAAACCAAAACTTTCCCTGAAAACTCTCAAGAGACATCCTTGTATATCCTATTGGCCAGAAGTGCATCCTTCATCACTAGATGCAAAGGAGGCTGGAGAAAAAACTGTAGCTCTTCTAGGATGGATAATGGAAGGTGTTAGGGATAACCGTTGTGTAAGCCAACCAACATGGTCTACGAGATGCCTGGTCTGCAGAAATGTTGGGAAGACATACTGGTCAGAGGAAGAAGGAGAAGCAGAGAAGAACTCTTACTGAATGTCTACTACTGGTCAGTCAGCGAGCCTAATAGCTTAATATGGTTTCTCATTTCATCTTCACAATGGGCCTTTGAGGGTAGTATTAATATTCTCATTTTGCAGAGAAAACTGAGGCTCAGAACATTTTAAAAACGCACTCTCGGTACACAGAGTTAAAAATGATGAAGACAGAAATAAACTTAACTGTGTCTAAATCCAGACCTCATGCTTTTTCTAGTACTCCAGAACAAATTATCAGACCAATTAGATCATCTATAGTGGACTTTTCCCCCAGTAGCTGTTCTTCTACAAGAGCTATTTTATTTTAACAGTGTTGACTAAGACTCAGAGCACTTCACTAAAATCATAAATCACTCCAGGGCTGTGGTTACGAGAACAGCTGAAATGCTCCAGTTCCATCACAAACATCTTTTAAGAGGCCTGGTCAACACATTGTAATATGCAGTTGAAATGGGAATGTGGTACAATAAGCCTGAGACCTTGTTCCTCACTACAGAGAGTGGGCTTGCTGGGCTTCCTGTGGTACATGCAATGCTTTTCATCAAGAATCATTGGTTAAATTGTATTTGGTGATGAAAAGTACTAACAGGAGCACAGCTCACATATTGCTGCTGACATTTGGAGTTAAATCAGCCTGATGTGTACAAATCTGCTCTTACAGGCACAAGTTTCTAAATATATTTCTGAGAGATTTTTACAGAGAAGAAATTCCATTTGTGGAGATTTGGCTTATTTTTGAAGGAAGGCAAATCCTTTCTTAAAAGTTTCTACAAACAGGAAAATCTAGACAAGAAGAGAAAATATAACTCAGAAATCTGCCCCAGAACTGAAACAACCATTTTGATGATCTGAATTCCATCTCTTCAACCTCATCTCCTTCCCCTTAAACTAATCTAGTGCTTTCTCTCCTTATTGGGTTTATGTAAGTTAAACTCATCAGTTGACGTGTGATTTATAAAAGCAGTCGAGAAAATAAAAATTCCAGCCTACCTTAAAAAGCACACTGAATAAGACAAAACAAGTTTTAAATTTATCTTTTGTTCTGATAAATTGTATTGGTTGTGGTAACAAAATAGTCAATATCAAGATCTCAGATTCTTAAACTGAATTCCTTTCTTTGCAGTTAAAGAAGTTTCCAACCAGTGAAGACACAGAATAACATTTTATATTTGCATATGCTTGGGGTAGATAAAATTACTGACTTCATTTATCCATGAAAATAAACACCTATGGCTCTGGAGGAGCAGGTATGCCCTGGTAAAATGGGAATGAGGATCCTAACTCTCGGGAGAGATCCAAACCCTTTGAAATGAGAAAAACTGAAGAAAAAATAAACAGATCTGTTTTCCAGTTTGTTAGGAAGACAGATTGGTTTAAAGCCAATTTCTGCCTCACTCAAAGCCAATATGCTTGGCTCACCAGACAGCCATGTTCACACTTGACCATTTGCTTTGATTCCTGGCCAGCCAGAGTGACCCCAAAACTACCACCATGAACCCCATATGTGACAACAACTATCAAAAAGAGAAAGTTAAACCTAAGTTTAGGCCTTACTGGATTTGTATAACCTCTGGAGAGGCTGAGTAACAGAACCTGAAAGTTCAGGGGAGTGAATTTGGATCAATGCAGAACATGAGATGAGGGAAAAGCCAGCAGATAAAGCCAGCTCACCCTCTTCTTCTTCTGTGGACAGTTCTGATACATAGTAGGTCTATACAGCTTTTTTAAGAATGTTCTGTAAGGTGAGCAACCAGTTGTGTGTATCATAAAGCTGTGGCCAGCTTTGTCCTTCACTCTAGAGTTCCTGGCACTGCATTCCTAATGAAACATTAGCTTGTACGTTTTTGCTTCAGACTTTGTTTTCTAAGGAACCCATGTTAAAATAGAGAAAGTGATAGTAATCATGCCTGCTCTCAAAAATAATTTGTGAAGTGGAGTGGAAGGGCTTTTGTACTCAGCATTCCTGAAGTTTTAAGAGGATGCAAATGGGCCTGGTAAGACCCAGGAATGGTCACAGGTCTATGTCAGAGCCCAACATGGAGTGGAGGAGCTAAACCTCTCCAGCGAAAGTGGAAGTAGAAATGGAAATCACACTTTCCCGTGTCCAGCTGAGACAGAAGATCAGAGAGAAGAAAGGCAGGAATTCTTCTGTGAGAGTATACTCATTCTGGCCTCTCAGATCATGGTGAGATTCTCTGAACATGGGCATTTCATTACATGAGAGCAGACCGAGTTTTCAGTGCAAGTCAGCAGAAAGAAGGAGGAAGATAGGACAAATGTGAAAAAGGATTTCCTTCCAGATCTTTATGTCTCGGCACCTCCACACTGAGTCCCCCAGGGTGTTAGGAGGAGGCCAGGTGTCAGCAGACATGAAAGTTCAAGAGAATCTGCCTGAGGAATAAAGAAAATTCCCCCAAGATTGCAGCTTCACTGATTGCAGCAGACCTTCACTAGACCTCACTGCACAAGTTAAACGACAAAGCATGTGAAAAAGAGCAACGAGTGGTCATCCAGGTTATGATTTCAACATTAGGTCTGCTGCCTATTAGTTTTGTGCTCTTAGGTCAGTTAAACATTCTGCGTTTCCATGTCTTCTGTGAACTTTAGATAACGCTACCTCAGAAGACTGTTAGCAGAATTCAATGAGATAATGGGAGAGATCTTATTAAATTGCTGCCTCGATTAGAATGTTTTTGGCCAAAAGGTACAAAATAGCCAACTAAATAGGCTAATCATAAGGGCATGACCAGAAGCCCAGAAGAATTGCCGGTGTTGGTGAATTTAGCAATTAAACAATATCAGCATTCTGCATTAGCTTTCACCAATTCTCCTGGACGCCCTTGAGTTTGCCACAGCTACAAACGTCATGTCCTCACACAACTATATTAAAAGTTAGGAAAGAAGGACGGGTCTCTTCTCTGTCTCCTTCTTTCTATCAAGAAGAGAAACATCTCACAGAAGTCCCAACAGACCTCTCAAATCTCATTGGACAAAAATAGCTTCTACACCACATTCCAATCATAAGTGAGGTAGGATTACCCAAATTGGTTTAAACCAATCACCATTCGTCCTTTGGACTAGTGAGGAGGACCTTTCCTCTTTTCCTAGAGTCCATTACCACCAGGTAGGTGAACAGAATTAGAGTTTTGTTGGTAGAGAACTAGAGAATAATTGACTAGAAAATCAAAAGTGACTGCTGAAATTTAAAAGTGTTAAAAAGAGAATTTTAAAAATATGTATATACTGCATGACAAGCTTTAGGGATTCAAAAAAAAAGGGGGGGAGGGGAACAAGTTCCTGTCCTTAAGGATCTGAAACTAACCTAAGGAAACTATGAAGCAAACAAGCTTTATTGAAAGACAGAGGCTTTACTCTGAGAATCTGGTTTCCCTGTGAATTTGGATCTCACTCTTTCCAAAGCAAAGATGAGGATAATAGTTATATAATGTGTTTACCACCTAATCAAGTGGTTCTGCAAAAATACAAAAAAGAGCGAAGGAGTTACATGCCTGTCCCGTTAAAAATAAAGTCTCATTTATGAAATTTGGAGTTAAAACTGCATTCCTGATTGTTACAAATCTAAGGAAAAGTCTATTTCTTTGCTTTCTCTGTGTTTGGGTTATGTGCATGAAAATTTGTGGTGTGCAGCTCTCCATGGGGCCCCATCATCTACCAGACCACAGCATTCACTGTCCTTGGAACCTGTCAGCAGGTGGGATGGGGTGCCTACCATCAGGGGTAATTTCATCTTTCACTTGATGGGACTGTTCACAGAAATGGTACAAGGTTTCAAAGAATTAAAGGCAGAGACAGATGTTTTGGAATTTATAAACAAACTGTTAAACTGTGCTGTAAAGAACAGAGAAGAGTTCCTAGGGGATCCACCCCCACACGTTCTTCTTCCTGTCTTTATTCCATTTTCTATTGCCTCTGTTTTGAAAATCCTATCTTACTATTAGTTTTTAATGAAACCAGGATGTTTATCATATTTGATGGCAGACTCAGTTGTTTGCAACTTAAGGTCATGTTGTTTTGTCCTCAGACAGATTCGACTGGCAGCCTCTGCAGATTCTTTTGCATAAAAATGACACCAAAGTTTTAGGGGCAAGAAGCAATTCTACACTTCACACTTCTGCCAACGAGATAAAGCATTGCAACTGATTTTTCTTTTCCTTAAGGAAAGAAAAAAAAAAAACGAAAAAATAGATTGAAAGGCCTTGGCAAGAAAACATGCTCACAGACCATAACAGAACAATGGGCTTCAGAGCTTTCTATGATTCTAAATGCTTGTTTGGTCCTACTGCAGACCTTTCAGAGCTATCCTTTGCCACAAAAGTAGAAGACCTTGGACATTGAGAACAGGTTGATAAGCACGACTAATTTTTATAGTTCCAGAGCTTCAGAATGATTAACTTTTATAGTTCCAGAGCTTCAGACATCAGCAGCGGAAAGGAACCGAACAGACACAGAATAAATAATAAATAATGAGAAACATGTTACAGCATTCACTTTCAAATTGTATTTCCAATTTTTTCTTACATCCACAAATTTCTAGTAAAATGAAGTTATGCAGTTTCATTAAATTATCTAGATGCCATTTAAGAAAAAATAGAAAACAACTTTAGTATAATTTCAAATGTCTCCTTCCGGCAGACACAAACATGTGAATCTCTCTGTTGTATAAAGAGTTCCCCTTGCTCCCACTGTCGGGCCAACCATTTCTTCGCTTCCCTTCACGGCCAAAAGAGATTTTACAGTTTCATATTCTCTCTACTCCTTTCTCACAATAATCCTTCTGCCTCCATCAACTTGTTTAACCATTTTTTAAAGTCCAATGGCCTTCTTTTCAAATGATGTCCTCAAACTTCTTGAAATATCTGTCACTCTTGTTCCTTTCATCCTGTTCAGAGGCTACTGAGACATCACACTCACCTGAAAATACCTCTTAACTTAATCATATGATTGATTTTTACTAAATGCAAGCATTTCAGCTTTTTTTCCCCACTCAAACTGTCTCATCTATTCCTGTGGCCACAAATATCCCCCACTTCTGCGTCTACCTCTTTAATTGTCGAATGCTAAGTTAAATTGGCATATAGGATGCATCATGGCACTTCAGAAAACTCCCTTTGTCCAATCCTCTTCCTTCTAATATATCTCTAATAGCTTCCTCCCAAACCAGGATTAAGACAGGAGTGTTATCTTTGGCTCTTCCTTCTTTTGAGCTTCTAACATCCAATCAATTGCTCAGTTCTCTTTCTTCTATCTCTGCAATTACTTTCTCATCTAAGCCATAGTTTCTACTGCCAGGTTTAAGATCAAATTCCTATTACCTCTCTTGTAGACCATTTCCAACAGACATTTATTCTATCTTTCTACATCCTTCCACTCGTCTTTTCCTTTCAGTTATTTTGTTAACATACAATACTAACTATGTTACTCTTGACTCAAAAGCCATCTATCTCTTTCTCCGTTTTCTATAGAGTAAAGATGAGTGTCTAGTTTCACATCAAAGGTCCTTCATAATTAGGGTGCAGTCAGGCTTTACAGCTGTAAACAATCTTGTGCAGAACGCATCGTTTTGGTAATCTTACAGGATTCTCCACAGAGGAGGACCCACACACGCGCGTGTGCGCGTGCGCGCGCGCGCACACACACACACACACACACACACACACACACACACGCACACAGCAGAAAACAAAACGGAAAATAAAATGGGAAGAATAAGTTATTTCTTTAAGTTAGAAGGTAAAACGTAATTTTTAAACAATGATTGTATTGCCATCTGCTGGAATAATTAGAACACTGCATTTGAAGTATTTTTTTTCTTCAAATGTGTGAAGTTTGGCTTCAATTTTCAAACATTCTAAAACAGTTTTAATGTTTAATCTAATAGATGTTAGAGTTTCATGTAATAATTATTTTTCATTTACAATCGCACAAAATTACAATTAAATTGGCATGACCTTTGTTTATAAGACACTAAATGTTCACCTTTTATTACTGAGAATTTCCCGATGAGCCCACGAATGAAACAACTAGTTTTAATGGAGAAGTATAGTGTCTTCTCTAATTTCAGGGGACTTTCAAAAAATCACATTTTCTGATACTATTCAACAATTCAAATTTTGCTCAACCTTTGAGACTCACAACTAGAAGAATTACGTTTCCCAGTGAAGCCTTCCCAGGTCAAGACTCACCCTCTCTGAATTTATGGAACTTACTATTTGCATATATCCTTCATTTGGAGGACTAATTATATTGCATTGTATTGACGTGTAACATTTCCTGCGTTTGCTTCTCAATATGCAGCACTGGTTAAGAATCTTGTCTCTAGAGTCAAACTGCCTGTTTCTAAATGTGAAGTTGCCACTTACTAGCTGTTAATTAATATTTTTGTGATCAGCTTCCTCCTCTGTCAAATGGAGATAAAAATATTTCCTTCACAGAGTTGTTAGAAAGATTAAATTAACAAAAGCTGTAAAATCACTTAGACAATAATCTGAACAGATAGCAATGATTCTCACATGTAGTAAGCTTAAAACAAATATTATTTAGTGATATGCTTTTTGGCTACTTATAAATTAGATTTCAAAAAAATACAAACAGGTAAAATTCATCAATTTTAACAGTAAAATTGATGAGTTTTGACAACTACGTACACTTAAATAATCATGTCCACAATCAAGTTAAAGAAAATTCATTACCCTAATATCTTCTGTGCCCTTTTTAATATATCCCTGTTCTCACCTTCAAGCCCTAGGGACTCCCCATCCCTAGCAACCACTGATCTACTATATGTCACCATTGCTTTCCTTTTCCAGAATTATATATGAATGGAAACATACTATACATTGATTTTATTACTTAGTGTACTGATGTCAAGATCCATCCATGTTGTTTTGTATAGCAATAGTTCATCTATTTTTATTTCATGTTAATATTTCATGGATACCTAGATCGTTTCTGGGTTTTGGTTACTGTAAGTAAAGCTGCCGTATAAACTTGCATACAGGACTTGGTGCAGACATATGTTCTCATTTCCTTTGGCCAAATACCTAGAAACAGAGTTGCGAGGTTGGATGGTAGGTGGATGTTTGAACATAAAATAATTGCCAAGGAGTTGTATCATTTTATTTTCAATCAAAAAGGCTGAGTTCCAATTATCCCAAATTTTTACAAATACTTGACATATTCAATTTTGTTGACTTTAGCTATCCTAACACCTAAAGATGTTGAATATTTTTTCATTTGTATATGTGCTATTCATATATCTTCCTTGCCATCCATATATATTTTGCTTATTTTATAATTTACATTATCATCTTACTATTGAGTTGTAGAATACAAGTCCTTTATGAGACATGTTTTGCAAGTTTCCTTCAGATCTTGCCCTTTCATTTTTTCAGTAGTTCCTTTTGAAGAACAAAGTTTTTAATTTTGACGAAAACCAGTTTATAGTTTCTTTCTTTGTTTTCTATGCAAGAAATCTTTGGGAGAAAGAAATTAATTTGGGGAGGATTGAAGGCATAACAACATTCAGTCTTGTGATTCATTAAATAGTATTTTTACACATTTATTTAAGTTTTTTAATTTTTCTCTCAGCAATATTTTGTAGCTTTTGTTTCCATGTCTGGTACATTTTTTGTTAAATTTCTCCCCTAGTATTTCTTACTTTTTGATGCTATGATGAATTGGTGAACAGTACTTTGTAATTTCTATTTTCAATTTTTTATTGCTAACATATAGAACTAAAACTAATTTTTGCATATTGACCTTATAACCTGCAACATTGCTGAACAAAGCCTTAATTCAATTAGCTTTTTGTAAATTCCTTAGTATTTTCTATGCACGTGGTTATGTCATCTACAAACACAATTTGTTTCTTTCCCATTCATATGGCTTTAGTTTAATTTTCTTGCCTCGTACCGGTTAGTGACTTCATTACAACACTGAGTAGAAATGGTAAGACAGATATTCTTGCCCTTTTCCCTATCTTAGGTAGAAGGTATTGAGCCATTCACTATTGTGTATGTTAGCTATAGAATTTTTGTAGATAACCTTGTATCAATTTGATGATATTTAATTCTATTCCTAGTGTGTTGAGATTTTTAATCATAAGGGAAGTTGAATTTTGCTTAATGCTTTTTCCGCATCTATTGATTATATTGTTTTCAATTTTTACTAAGTCAGTACAGGGAATTACACTGACTCGTTTCCAAATGTTAAATCACATCGCATTCCCATCATGAGCTTCATTTGGTCATGATGCATTATTCGCACCCCCACCCATCCCACGCCTCCCTGGATTCAGTTTGCTAAAATTCTGTCAAGTGCTTTTGACTCTGTTCATGACAGATATTATTCTGGAGTTTCTTTTCTCGAAATATGTTGACTTATAAAGTGAATTGGGAAATGTTCCACTTCTTAAATTTTTTGGAAGAGCTTATGTAAAATTTTATAATTTTCTTCTGTGAAAGTTTGATTGAATTTACAAAGGAAGCTATCTGGGTCCAGAGTTTCCTGTGTAGACAAATCTTAAATTACAAATTCAGTTACTTTTAGATACGTTTTCTTCTTGAATGTACTTTAGCAGTTGGTGTAATTTTAAAGGAATTAGTCCATTTCATCTAGTTGTTGAATTTATTAGTGTAAAGTTTTTCAAAACATTCCCTCATCCTTTTAATGTTGGTATGACCTGTAGTAATGTTTCTTTTTTTCATTACTGATATTGGTAATTTATATTTTCTCCCTCTCTTCCTCTCTTTTAAGTTGATTGGTCTTACTAAAAGTTTCTAAATTTTATTCTGTTCAAAGAATTATCTTTGGGTTTGTTAATTTTCTCTATTGTTTGTTGATTTTCTATCATAGATTTTTCCCTTCATTTCTGAAGGATATTTTCACTGAACATAGAATTCTGGATTGACAGCTATTTTCTTTGAGCTCTTTTAAAATGTTGTACTGCTTACTTCTGGCCTCCATAGATTCTGATGAGTTTGAAACCCACAGTAATTTGAGTCATTGTTCTCCAATGGGTTCTTGTAAGTTTTTCTTTGTCTTTAATTTTCCTCAGTTTGATTAATATGTGTCTAGGGTTAGAATTCTTTGGACTTATTCTGTTTGAAATTCATTCAGCTTCTTAAATCTGTAGGTTTATATCTTCGATCATACTGGGGAAGTTTTCAGTCATTATTTTTTTAAATATTTTTTTTTGTACCATACTCTTTCTCTTTCCCTCTATGACTTCAATAGCATCAACAATAGACATTTTGTGTAATGCATTTGGTCTTTGAAGTTCTGGTTTTGTTTTGTTTTTTTCAAACTTTATTCTCTAGAGAGAATCAGATTGGATAAATTTTATTTATCTATATTAAAGTTTACTAACTCTTTTGTCTGTTATCTCTGTTCTACTATCGAGTCTATTCAGTAAGTTTTTTTTTATTAATTTTGGATACCATATCTTACAATTCTAACATTTCTATTTGGTTCTTTACACTATTTTTTTCCTAATACCTTCTATTTTAATGTTTGTTTCAAGAGTGTTTATAATTGCTTATTTAAACATTTTTATAACAGGTACTTTAAAATCTTTGACAGATAATTCCAAGCAGGGGAAAGGAAAGAAGCTTTAATTTAGAATGGAATTCAGAAGTTTGACTCTTACATAGAACTGACATTTTAATTACTAAATGAAATAGTTCTGGTAAAAAAAAAAAGATTATAAAATATTATTATTATCTAAGAATGACCATATTAGACCTGTTCTAGATTTAATTTAGAGGAAAGAGTATTTTCTTATGCACCCTATAGATTTCTGGTAATTTTACATATCATATACATGATTCATCACTCATCTCTCTCCTTGGTGTATTTTATCCTTCCCCAACTTTAAATCAATACTCTGATTCAATTATTACTGAAATTTTTATTGTAACATTTCTGAAAAGGATCTATGGACAGTTTAGTTATTAAGTCCTTGTACATCTAAAAATGCCAAATACACCCATCCCGATTTATAAACAATGTCTTGAGAACAAGATTCTATGATCACAGCACTTTCACTCAAAAGTTTACAATGTTGTCTCACTGTCTTCTGTCTTACTGTGCTGCAGATAAAAAGGTCAGTAGTGTTGTCAATCTTTTCTTTGTAAATCTGTTTTCCTGTCTGAAAACTTAATAAGGGGTGCTCCTAATCCTAAGGGTTCATTAATTGCCCTAATATGTGGCAATTTTTTTTTCATTAAATCCTTCCAGCACTCAAAGGGTCTTTATTATCTAAAAACTCATATCTTCATCCAGCTCATGGGGATTTTTTTTTTTTATTAATTCCTTGACCTTTGTTCTTCTTTTTCTTTCTCTCCCTCTTGTTTTTTGGAATAATTGATTTAATGAGTTTATCCTATATGTCCTTTCTCATTCCTAATTTCCACTTCTTTTCTTTTTCTTCTATATTTTGGTATGATTCCTTAAACTAACATTTTGGATCATTGCTGACCCAATATTCAGCAGTGTCTATGCTATTTTTCACCCTCTTCATTTTTTGAATTATTTTTTTTGTTTTAAATTTCCTTTTTTTAAAAAAAAGTTTTTGCCATTTCTGCCACTGAATCCAGAATCCAGCTTGATGAGGGCCACTTTTTCTAACTATTTAGAGGAATCATTCTCTTTCAATGTACCAATGCATACTAAAAGTACAGAATTCCATCAATGCTGAGAAAAATTAAAATAAGCTATGTATACTTCTGATATCAAAAAAATGAGTATCTTACTGAAATGTAGTCAAAAGAAAAAATAATTGAGTAGAAAAAAAGACAGAATGAGAAGGAAAGTCGGATTATTTTAAAAAGAAGAATAGAGACAGAATTTTGTAGCTAAAAAGGTAGACAATTTAGGGAATGCTGTGAAGAGTTTTGTACTGAGTTGCTTTGTATCCATCAGAAGGTATGTGAGGAGAAGAAAGCAAAGTTAGTGAGAAGCTAAACGTACAGAGACCATGAAAACAGAGATGTTCTCAGAACTCTAGGAGGAAGACCAATGGACCAAGAAAAAGTGAAAAGCCCAAGAAGTTGAGAAGACAGGGGCTGGCCTGGGGCTGGCTGCCCAGCCACCAACATCAAAGCACAAAGTGCACCTTATGGAAAACAACAATGCAAAGTCAAATATGAAAATGAACAAGGTCAGCTAAAGAAACAGAAGACAAAGCAGAAAACTGGACCTCTCCAAGAGGAGATAGACCATACTCACAGCACGAACACAGAACCGAGCAGGACTCGAACATGAGGCTCATGTAGCAGGCCTTTCGATAGTTACAGGAAGTGGCTGATACAAAAGAAGTAAAAAAGAGAAGTAAGATACAAGAGAAGTAAAAATGAGAAGAAAACAGAAGATATTTCATGAATATGGCGCACAACAATGTGAGGGAGAGAAAGCTCAGGGAAAGAACTAGACAATAATAGAGAGAAAGAAAGCAAGTTAACTGAGAACGGGGAGCTGAGACTTGAAAAGAAAGCAAGGAAACAACTTGTGAATGAGGTCCTATACAACAAAAGTTGAAAAAAAAAAAGCAAAAGAGCAGAAAGAATGTGCTATGGAACAGGATCACATAAATGCAGGTCTTAAAGAACGTAACACTGAGTAGGAGAATTTGGCAACTGCACAGGTAAATATACCAGCAGCAGCAGGCCTAGGAAGCAGAGAAGGAAGGCGAATGCCAAGAGGTTGAACAGATGGTAGCAAACAAGATTTGCCAAGGCCATTCATTTCAAGGATTATCCAGAAACATGTATCCCATGTGGAGCATATGCCCTAATAAGCATAATCTCATAAACATCTATTTTTTTTTTAGTCTTTTAATATGTTTGACTAAAATATCCTTGTATGATCCTTTAAAAAAAAAAAAATTCATTATCCTACATAGCCTCTTCAATTTTATCACCAGCCTTGCAGACCCACAAGCAGTTCAGGATATTATTATTAGGAGAGACATTCGTTTAAACCAATAGATCTATTTCTTTGGCAATTGTGAGTTAGCAGACAGAAAAAGGAAATATACTTTACTATCCCAGGAGGCTGGTGACAACAGCCCAACCAACTGTGATCCTTCAATTAGTGGGCAGGAAGAGAAGCCACCAGATTCTTGGGCTTCTCTCAGATCTTGAAACAAAGAAAGTTGGCATCTGAAGGGAAAAGTTTGTCTCAGCAAGTCAGGCCTCTTCTGGACAACTGTGGACTGTGACAGCCCCTCTGAGGGTCACTGAAGTGACAGGCTTGGGCAGCTGGCCGACCTCCTCAAGCATCTGTAATATTACTGGATTTTGCCCCAGGTTCCTCCAAAGATGTTAGTCTTTTCTCAGGTCTACGGCTTTTCAGCTCCTCTGTCCATGGTTTTGCAAGGAAATCACTTGGCTGTGCCCACGCGGTCTCCAGGAGCACTTGATGGTGGCTTTGCCAGGGACCCACGCCCCTTCATGACTCTACAGTTGGCTAGCATTTGCTTCCCTCCCCTTACTTCAAATTTATATGGACTGATTCCTCAAAGGCCCAGTGGAAACCTTGGGAGGAGAAAGGAGTCAAGCACCTGTGCTGAGTCTACCACCTCCTCAGAATCCTTGGGAAACTATTTTTTAGAATTTCGTTGTGATCATTAAGTAGTTTTATTTGTTTTCCATACATTATAAATTCTTTGAGAATAGAAACTTTATCTTTCAATGGACTCTTATCTCTATTTTCCTGATCATAGTTTTCAGTTTAAATTTGAAATTCAGTAAATACCTTCTGCTCCCAGAATTAACATTAGATAGACTTTATGGACAATTCCAAGGCATACCTCTAGATGGGGTACGTGATACATTTCTCCTGCCTGAGGAAAGCGAGTGAGAATTCCGTCCGGGGCTCAGACACTTCCACATCTGAATTTTGATTGCTTTTTAAGTTTGGGAAGAATCTACCTCAGTTGAAAGAAGTGGGTTAAAAAAAAAAAAAGTCACTTAAGTTATTTCTATGGGTGAGGGAGAGAACAAGTGACTTCTTACCCCACACCTCATAGCATTAGCAAAGTGAAGTTTATTTAAGAAAGTGAAAAACAAACAAACAGATGTCCAGAA
The DNA here is from genome assembly GCF_902729225.1 of Pteropus medius. Classification (NCBI taxonomy): domain Eukaryota; kingdom Metazoa; phylum Chordata; class Mammalia; order Chiroptera; family Pteropodidae; genus Pteropus; species Pteropus medius. The sequence continues at coordinate 2,147,350 of NW_024351073.1, forward strand.
CTAAAAAAATAGTTCTTCTGCCAAGACTTTATCATCTGAGGTTTTGATTTAAAATTACACTCAGAGGCCATTTGTTAAATGCCATTAAAAACAAAAGTCATCCTCATCTACTTCCATGATGGGCCGGAAGATATTTGCCATGCTACACTGACTTTGGCTGTCCATCTTGTTTCACTGAAGTGAGTGGGTTATGTTCTCTAAAAGTAAATGCCTAAAACTCTTTTTGTAGATGCTAATAGATTAGAAGAAACTGCTCTCTGTGACCATTATTCAAGGATAAAGGTCAAAGTTCACATTCACTTGTTAAAGTATAATCTGGTGCTTTGCTCAATCCAGCATGATGTTGGTTTATCTTTAACACTGTCCTTGGAGGAAGGTAGAAGGATGAATCCAAGGGGAATTCTTCTGGATAATGAAATGTCATTTATCCAATGCTGAAGAAAAACCCAGAGAACTTAAATGCACCTTCCATTTCAGAGGAAAGATATAATGACTCAGAATAATGAACATGTGCTTTGGGTTATCTAACCAAATAAATGGCATTTGATTTTATAAAAGAAGCAATTTGTGAGACACACACTGACCCCAAGGCCGAAGTGATTCCCAACTAGGATCCCTGTGATTAACCAGGCTTCACCAGCATGGAGGTTGGCCATGGATCTTTCCACAGTGGTCTGCACGCTGGACTGACCCAGAACATGAACTCACGTTCTCTGGTAACAATGCCAATTAGAAAGCCACAACAATATGGCTGACTTAAATGAGCATATTTGGCGGGGTGTGCTAGGAAGAGACACTCCTGTCTCCAGAGCTTTCACTGTGTGGTTGCCCTTTGTTGTGCTGTTTCTTGAGAAGAGGAAGAGGGACTGGGGGCTAATGTTTGAGATCCTTATTATAGGGGGAGCACTGGAACCTACCAGAACTGGGTTTCATTTGTTCATGCCAAAGAAGATGCTTGGAATGGGGTCAAAACCAGCTAGACCGACGTAAGAGACTTAAAAAGGCAAAACTTTTAAGGCTCAGGAGACAAAGTATGCCATGGAATTCGAGGCTGTTTATGACCCCAAATCAGCAGTCCCAGACAATCTGACAATCTGACTGGAAACTTCGGGAGATTCTGGAAGCAGTTAAGACATAGATGTCTTCTTCGGTGACTGCACAGATGGTGTCCTTTTTTCTAGTCACTATGTGGGGACAGGATCACAAGCAAGAGAGAGAAACTGAGCAGATGCTCTACAGTGCCCTGGAAATGGCCTAATTATGCTCTGGACATAACTTTGGCAAATTCCTGCAATGAGTATCCTGCAACAGTCACTGAATTTTCACTGTAATCTTATGGAGTGTTAACATTTCTATCTTCACTTTATAGATGAGAAAACTGAGCCCAAGGGTAATAAGTATCCATGGTCCTACAGGTATTAAGAAGTAGAAATAGTATTTAAACTCAATTAGTTTGACCTCAAAGCCTATGGCTATATTCACTATCATTGACTATTTCCCAAAGCAAAATTGCCCTACATATATAGGTGCTAGTCAAAAGTGTTATCCTAACTATCTCAGACAGCCAAAAAAAGAAGAAAAAAAAAATAATGTATTACAGAAGCAAAGGCGTAAGGAGCACAGACGACGAGGCAATTTCCTTTAGGTTTAGGCACCACATCAAGGGATACTTGCAGGAGATTAAGAAACTGAATAAGATGTTTGCCAGCCAAATAGTTTTGGAAAAGAGTCCAGGCTGGACTCTTTAGCACTGTTTAGCATGGTTTGTTTGTGTAATTGGATGGTTTAGCTGGAGTGTAAGCCACATGGGGCTGGCCAGGCAGACAAGCATCAGATCTGATCAGATAGAGCCTTCGCTAGAATGTATTCTCCAAGGTTGGGAGGCTTGGAATTTTAGCCTATGTATAACGTTGAGTCACTGAAAGACTCAAGGCAGGTGATGTATGTGTGAGGGTGGTAGGGATCTAATTAGGTTATTGTAGTGAAGGTGAGAAACTGAAAATAGATAACTACTATATTACTTCCCACAGTAGGGTCACTCCACTTCATTCTGACATAAAGCGGTTAGAGTCATCTCAGAGGACTGATGCAGCATTAAATGGAATAAAGACTTTCTCTTTAAAACCCTCACGCATTTCCCCCAAGGCACTCAGCATGAAGACAGAAGCTCTGTTCCTGCTTTCTTCCTGCTTCATTCCTTCCTCCACCTGATTTCCAGTAATTTAGAACATCTAGGTTGTCTTTTTTTTTTTTTCCGCACTACTTGTTTGTAGTACAATCAAAATATATTTCTTAGTATTTGTATATGCAATTCAAGATTTTATTTGAGAGGTGACTTTCCTTGTGCCAGAGAGTTGACAACCTTGGAGACCTTCACACTGATTCCACATAGGGAATTCCAAAATGTCACCACTAACAGGTCAATTTTGTTTGCTTCACACTAACAAACATATATGTACATGTGTACAGATATATGTGTATGTATATATATAGATGTATATGCATTTATATATACATCTATCTAACTATACATATACACACACAGACATATGCACACATAGACAGTCATTTCATTTTAAATTTTATTCTTACAAGTTAAAAGAATATACTATCCTAATGTTTTGAATTTTAGATTTACAGGTTAGCACTACCTCATTAATAGGGTTGTTATAAGGCTTAAATGACATAGCATATCATGTACCTAATTCAGCCTGACCGAAAGCAGGCACTTGCTCATACTTCAACTTCCTCACTTCTAGCAGACTAGAAATGGACATAAGGAAGTCCATACTATATCTGTCTGGACAGTTTCAGGTAAAGGACAGATATCTGTCTCAATCCATCTAAACAAAAAGGAGATTTTTCTTAGGTGTTGTAATAAGGGAGTTCAGAAATGGCTGGATCCAAGATCTTGGTTGGATTCCGTCTACTAGGGCCCTCCTACCCCTTCTGGCTTCCTCCTCTCTCCTTTTAATTCCTTCCTCTTCCTTCTTTGATGTTGGCTGGATGCTCAGGAGGCTTCTCCCTAGAAGTGACAATGACAGCTGCCAGCAGCTTTAGACTTACACTTTATCAACTGAGCAGCCTCGAAAGGGGAGAACACTTCTTTCCAATAGCTTCATCAAGAATGTCTCAAAAGGCTGGCATGATCTAAAAGCCATGGAAATCCTGAGAATCATTAAAAAATTATTTTCACAACCTTTTTGTGTCAAATGGGTGCATTGTGCCTAGTATACTACATGGAATGCTGATAAATTAAAAACAGGAAAAAGAAATAAGCTGACGAACATTCAAACAAAGGCATTTACTCAGACAGACGATGTGAAGAGAATTCCATTTTGGCTCATAAAATAAAGACTAGATTCCAGCCTAGAAAAATGAGGAATTCGAGCTTGCACATAGCAAGCCTGTCTGTAGCAGCATGCATTAGAAATCCAATGACTTATTGCTCTTATAAGAAGAGAGATACAGAGACACACAGAGTTGGAAGAAACTCATGTGAAGACAGTCAGAAATTGGAGTGATGCAGCTACAAGCCAGGGAACTCCAAGAATTGCTGGCAACTACCAGAAGCTAGAAAAGCATGAAACAGATTCTCCTTCAGGGCCTCCAGAAATGAGAGAGAAAAAATGTCTGTTGTTTTAAGCAACCCAGTTTGTGGTAATTTGTTACAGCAGCCCTAGGAAACTAATACAGATGGCAATGGAATGAAAATGAAAATTTGAGACAAAAGGCCTTAGTTTTAGTTTACTCTACCCTTTTACAATCCATGCAGAAGGCCAGTTATCATGCTGAGACTTTCGTTTGTCTTATCTGCAAAATAGGGTAATAATATTTCTCCTGCCAACTTAGAGGATTATATAAAAATTAAATCAAATCTTTTTAAACTATACTAGGTATTCCAAAGTGTGATCAGCCGAATTTGAGGGGATATAAAGATGGATTCTATAATGAAGTAAGTTGGGAAAATCCTACATGTCTGACTTTTGTCTAGAAGACTCACAATACAGGTAATTATAAAAAAAGGCAAGAAGAAGACTTAAAATTTGAAATCTATTTATTCTTTTTAACCCAGTCATCTCCAAATTTCTTTAACCATGAAATATTTCCTTTGAAGAACTTCAATTAATATCTTGTAGATGCTCGCTTTGTTTTGGAACACGGTTTGGGAAACACTGCTCTATGCCTTTGGGAGATACTCTGTCTTTTGAGGATGTACACTAAGGATTTATTCACGTAGGACAAAATGGAGAACCCTTGCAAAAGCTGCAGAAATCATTTACACCACGTACTTGTAGCAGTGTTCTCGCTTTTGCACACGACCCGCATGGCTTCTGTTGAATGGAATTGAAAGAGAGTTTTTAACATGCATACTCCAACCCTAAGACCAGGAACAACAGAAGTCCTCTAACTTCAGAAGGACGTCAGGAAGAAAACAAACATCTAAGACTCCTCCGTGTTCCAGGCCCCATGACAGATAGTTTCACTTAACGTTGTTTCATTTCATTGAAGTCTTTGTGGTCTTAATGTTTGTCTCCCAAAAAATCACATGTGAAAAAGATATTTAGGTATGAACATATATTTCCTTTAATAACAAAACAACTTGAAAATACATTATTTATTAGCACTATTATTGGCAATAAAATCTGAAATAAGTGAGTATTTAACAGTCTAGTCCAGAATCCTAAATCATGTATATTTTATATTAGAAAGATCCTGTGGATCATCTCAGTGGACCATCAACTGTTAACTATCCTAACAACTCTAAGCGAGTTGTCCTAGCTGCAGGAATATAACAGTGAATGTAACAGACTTGGTCCCTGACTTCCTAGAGCTTGTATTCTAGAGGAAGGAGATGAGTACAAAGGAATGAATAAAACTATAAAGGAGTATAAAGTGATGAAACTACCATGAAGAAAATGTAAGCAAGGAAGTAGAATCAACGGTGAGGCAATCGTGTTATTTTATATGCATAGTCAGGGAAGGCCTCACTGAGCAAGGAAACGAGCAGAACCTGATGGAAATGTAGGACTAGTCAAGACACCTGGGGGGAGAGAAGAGAGTCCCAGGAGGGGGAGACATCAAGTGCGAACAACCTGCCTGCGATGGGACAATACAGCATATTCATAGAACAGCAAAGAAGCCCCGTATGGCTTAAACAGAGTCATTAAGCGGGTAGAGAAATAAAAGATGAGGTCAGATAGTCGAGAGTGGGAGTGAAGACGCAGATCATGAAGGAGTCTCACAGGACATGGTGAGACTGACTTTTACTTGGAGTACATTGAGAAACAATTCCGTGTTTTGGGCAGAGAAGTGGTACGATGTATCATCCATGTGGAAAAGATGACATGGGAGTGGGAGAAGGGGAAACTGCAGAAGTTGGAAGACCAGTTAAAGACTGTAATCCCTCTGTTCTGAGAGGAGGTTGTGGCTCAGACTGGGGCCGTGGGGAGCATGTGAGGCATGAGAGAAAGAAGATTCAAGGAGGGTGTGAGCTTTAAACTTAAGCATCTAGAAAGATGAAGTTACGGATTAGACGAGATGGAAGGACTGGGTAGGAGCCTGATTTTTTTTTTTTTTTTTTGTGTAGAGGGGCAGGGTGGTAGAGAAAGGAGAATCGAGAGTGTAGTTCAAAACAAATTAAGTTTAACATGACTTTTAACATCCAAATGGAGATGATAAGAAGTCAGTTGGATATACTAACGTGTTTGGAGTAGAGTCGGGGCTTGGTGTCATCTATTTATAAATGGCATTTAAATCTTGGGACTAGATGAGATTACTCGAGAATTGAGAGTGGATAGAGAAGAGTAAAGGGCAGGAGACTAAGTCGTAGGATACATCAATGTTTAAAAAGACCATTTTTATATGTGAGGTTCAAAGAGATGTGGTATCTTGACTCAGGTAGCGTGGGTAGAAAGTGAGCAAGCCAGGGTGCTTTATCACGGCCAGTGAAGTTCTTCATTATATAACACATTCATACTCTTGTCATGAGAGAGATGGTTCGCAGGGGATCCGGAAACACTGCTCCCGCCTCCCGAGGATGGGGTACATATGAGAAGACTCTAATGAACCCTGGAGAATTGACAAGAACCAAGATTTTAATCACATTGATTTCACTAGGCGTATAAAACCAGATGCTCTTTTGACTTCTTGGAGTACAGAAGAAGCTATAGATTAAAGATGATAAACACTATATATCATATCCTGTTTACCGTATGCAATCATTTATTGAGTGCTGCTGTACCAGACATTTTGTTTCATTGCTAGAGTGGATACTTTACACGCCTCTCCACATCCACTCTCCATCTCGTCCCGCCCCCCACCTCTGCTCTGTGCCTAGAGATACTGAGCAGAATGGACCACATTAGATGGCTCTCCTGTCCTTTATCCCACACAGCTGTCTTTCCAGATTCTAGTCCTCATCCTCTCCACTCATCCTTTCCAGGCTTGAAGGGGTTGGGTGGGGAGGGGGTGTGGCCCTCTATTACTAGCCATTATGCTGCTTCCCCTAACGCCTACTCACAATTTTGTAAATTGTCCCTTTCATAAACTTCCTTCAAATCACCCCATTTGAGCATGTCATCTTTTTTCCTTTGGGAACCCTGAGTAATAGCTTTAGAATGTTGTCTTATTAGTCCTGCCCCTTCACCATGTCACTGTGACATAGGTTTTCAAAAGGTAAGAAGAAGATTCCTCACTTTACAAATAAGAAAAGAGAGGTCATTTGCCTGAATATGCACAAAAAGGGGGCAGATTCAGGATTTAAACTCAAGGTTTTCTGATTCCAAAGCCTGTACTCAACCATTACAGTATACTGAAATGCAAAAGCAATTCTAATCAATAATAATTACACAATCATGAACAGTTATGAAGTTATAAATAAATTCATTCATGATATATTAACATAATTTTTAAAAATAATTATTATATACCAGCATTTTGTAAGCATTAGCTCTTTTGATGCTTACTCTAAACTCATTATTATCACCACTTTAGAGATAAAGAAATTGAGGTTTATTTTCTGATAAGCATTTCACAGAAAAGCCTCACTGAGCAATTTGTCTTTTATTAGAGGCACAAAGGTGACACATGGAGAGAGATGCTGGCATACCCATGCACACAAATACCTCCATAGTAATTTTTTTCTTCAAAATCCCTTCTGGTCTACTGCACCTGCCAGGGCTCTCAGCTCTGCAACCTCCACCTGTGCTGTTCTCCTTTCTCACCACCCTGCTCTCCTCTCTCCCAGGTCCCCTCTTTGCCCCAACATTTTCTGTGCCTCCCCCATTTGTACAAATATCAGTGTTCTATCCCGAGTATATACCACAAACTGCACACCTAAACCTATCTGGTTTAGAGTGTGGGTTACTCTTCTCTTCAGCATAATCTAACCTCTTAAAAGAGTAGTTAAAATTATCTATCTACCTGTCTTCTACCTATCATTCTCTATCTAGGTATGTGTGTGTGTATCTATGGATGTCTTTTTAAATTATATCAATGGTTAATCTGTGGAGCAATATAGAGGTGAGATTTAATTTCCAAGCTAACAAATTATCCTGCAACAATTTTATGGATGCTGTCCAAAGACGAGGGCGGGAGAGAGAGAGAGAGTCTAAATAATTCCTCAGTGTCACAACCAATAAATAGCACAGCTGGGATATGAATGTTCCGAAGTCTGTGTTAACTTTTATGTTATATTGCAGTGAGAATACCATAGGAACAAAACGTTTTTTTTTTTTCTCATTGACAAAGAAAAACAATTAGTCATATTTAACATGCAAGTTAGATTTAAGCATTTTGAACAGATTATACTTGCCAGGAATGCAGTAAAACTGACAACAACTTCCCCAATGTCCGCGTACACTGTGTGCTAACTTGCTTCTGTGGTCAGTATTGTCAACAAGCAGAAGCAGACCAAGGCTGAGCCATCAGGCTCTTCAATGTATTTGACAATCACTAATCAACAAGCCAAGATTTTCTAAAGACCTGTCCTGTGCTTAGCACTAAGCTAGGAAAACTTGTGTGGATATTAAAAATGAAACACATGTTCTCATTCTCTGCCTTAAGAAATATGTAGTTGGGAAATCAAGACAACATACAAAACAATCATTCACTATGTGAGATAGTACATACTCGTGTGCCAAATTGCATATGTGAATTACTAATATCAAAAGAGAGAACAGGGCCAGAGTGGTTTAGGGGTGTTCATGGAGGAGGTAGGCTGACATCCCTGCTGATGGACCTCTGATTCCTGCCTTTCTGGCTTCAGGATATTCATTATTAGATGTTCATCGTTAGATATCAACCCTTCAGTCCAACTTTCTTTTGAAATAAATTCTAAGTAAAAATGGTTACTTTCTAAGGGTATTAATTATTTGAAACAATTTGCTCCAGTTAGAATAGAGGGTTCATGCCACTTCAGATGTCCAAAGGAGGTTGATCAAAGTAGGTCCCTCCAGAGAGCCTTTTCCACAGCTCACGTTGATCATTTGTCACTCCTGCAGCAGAGCTCATAGAACCCCAGCTGTCTTAACAATCTTCTTAACAATCAAGATCCTCAGCTTTAAGGAAAGCACACCAGATTCCCCCATAAGCCTCCTCCTTGTCCCACATGCAGCTATCTCCCAGAGATTAAGTACAAAATAATCAGTCCAAAATTTGTGTGGGTCCAGGACTTTCAGACTATAATCCTGCCTAGTGTGTAGCCTGTCGAGATGACACTAGCTATGTTTTATTCACTACAGAGGAGTCAGTAGAGTCCTATATCACGAACATAAACTTTTATAGAGTCATAGATAGGAAAATGATTGTGTAGGAGAAAAGAAACTGCAGTTGACCCTCATACAACACGGATTTGAACTGCGTGAGTCCAGTTGTACGTGGATTTTTTTCAATAGATACTGTAAATGTATTTTCCTGTGATTTTCTTAACATTTTCTTTCCTCTAGCTTACTTTATTATAAGAATACAATATTTAATACATATATAACCTACAGAATTGTGTTAATCGACTGTTTATGTTATTGATAAGGCTTGCAAGTCAACAGTAGGCTATAAGTAGTTAAGTTTGCAGGGAGTCAGATGTTCTATGTGGATTTTCAATTGTGTGGGGGGATCAGCACCCCTCACTCCCATGCTGTTCAAGAGTCACCTGTATTTTCTTTTTTCTAGAATTTCTTTTGAATCTTTTTCTACTTGTCCTGAATCCTGCTCACTCGAAAAGAAGTAGAGTCATCCTGCCAGTTTATTCATCCACCTGCCTGGCCAGGAAAACTGCATATGTGTGAGAACGTTTAAACACCCTCTAGGCTGAGTGTGAGGCAGTTAAAGAGTAAGGTCCACTCCTCGATATTGACCAGATAATGTCAATAGCACAGTGTTAGTACATCTATAGGCAGAAATCGACATGGAAAGGGTAAAGGGACATTCTGGCTCTCCTTGTAAAACTCAGAGCAGTAACGTAGTAGCTGGCAGTCAAGGTTCAGAAGGCCAGAAGTGTAATTAGTCTGTTAAAGTCTCAGTGGTTCATATGGTTTATGGATTTAAGGGATGGCATTAAAATGCCTTAAACATCATAATCCACAGAATAAAGTTTTTAGAGCTGTTTGTTTTTGTTTTCTTGTTTTTAAAGAAAAGAGGCCCTTGCTTTTATGAGCTTTTTCATAGGGATTCCATTTCAGAAGCTTGGGTTTTAGAGAAATAAATAAACCAGATTCCAAGGCTCATTGAGGTCTCACCAAGAGGTGGCATTTAGAAGCTGATTATGTCAGAAGTAAGCAGGGAATCGGGGCTGTACCATTAGAATCACTAGTTTTCCTGTGAGGAGGCAGCAGCCCACACGGTATGATTTCTGAAGAACTGAGGGGCACACGTCCTTTCCTGAAATCAATTCTCCGTGCTTTGCTCCTGTTTTAAATGTTGCTTTTTGTTTAAGAGTAGAGATTTTTCGAAAGGCCTCAAGATTCTTTATCACGGCCTATGGAGCTATGGAGAAAGCCAGATGGGCGGTCTCTGGGACCCCGCTCTAGCTTTATCCCCATTTATTTATTTTTTATTCGTTTGAAACAGTGACTGACAGATGGGTTGAAATATTTAGTTTGTAAAAGAGGTTTTGCTAAAAAGTGAAAACAAGAAGATGAACAGCAACAAACCACCCACAAATTTAGAAAACTGCTGAGTCAAGGTGTCACTTTCAGTTGACAGTGTACGAAAATGCCCCAGTGCGATGTGGAATAAGAACACAATGGCAATTCATTCACAGGAGTCATGAAACCGCAAATATGATGGGGGGGTGGTTGGCGGGAGGGTGGGGAGGACTGGGACATATTAGAAGTCAAAAATGGATGAGGAGGACAAAGGAAGGCTGAGCCCCAGCAAAGTGACACATTTTAAGTACTTGGTAGAGTATGCAGTAAAGAACATGGAACTTTCCACAGAAGATTCTAAAAGGGGCAGAGAACATTGAAAGGAGATGATAGATAATATTAAATGGAAGAGTCAACTGAAATGCCCTATGAAAGATGTTGGATATGAAGTGAGTGGCCTACAACCAAGATGTGAATTTCAAAGGAAATTTCTTAGAACCAGTTACATGACTTTGGGCGTCTCGCCAACTTCAAAGGTGCAAAGATTCCCCAAACTGGAAATTAAAAGGAAGATTGAGGAGAAAGCTTTAGATTGAGAAAACTATGAGTTCTACCCTCCACCCCATGTGGAGGAGGGGAGCATGACATCTGGCTCCTCATTTTGAGTCTAGCGAGAGGGGTTTCAGCCAGGGCCACTCAGAGAACCTGCTTTTGTTCTGAGTTGCGAAGTTCCACTGACACACGCCAAAGCCCTCTGGTGTTCTGTGGGAGCAAAGGGAGCTGCAGCTAGAGAATAATTCTGTTCCCTCTGGAGCAAGTCAAGATATCTAATGCCTAAGGCCAGGTGGACACTCCCCAGAAGGAATGCCAGTCTGGGGCCCTTTTATATGGGATCCCAAAGACGTGCCAGAAAACACTTCTGCTAGAGGACAAGGAGATTTGGACTGGGATCATCTGTGTAACCGTAGCACCAGAAACTCCGAGTCTGAGGGGGTGAACTGAACAATAGGCCAAAGGTGAGGAGAATTGTTGTCTAGTATTGCCCTAGAGCCCAAGTGGGTTGGGAGTCCTGGAAGAATATCTATGAGGCTCTGAGAGCCAGAAGCCAGCTTACAGGCAGGATGATCCAGCAAGTATTTTCCTTTCCCCCGTATCTGGTGTTCCTCTCCCTTCTGCAGCCCCAGGGTCAGAAAGAACAGCTACTGAGTGGCAGAAAATGTTGGCAAGGGAGCGAGAAGTCCATCACACTCTTTTTTCCAAAGACAGACTTGTCCGATGCCAGCTCTGGCAAATGGAGAACAAGTCATATTTTTTAATGCAAACTGCACTGTTAATGTATTCTGATGGAAGATTCTACTTTCTGAAAAAAGATTGTGCTTTAAGCTATTTGGGGGTCTCCTTTTATAAAATAAGAATGACCGGCAATGTCACGGTTCCTGACAGTTTTCTTCCTTAGGCAGGAAAAAAAAAAAAAATCTTCCCCAGTGATTTAATCTTAAAGCAGGCAGTGGGGAAAATGCCTTTTAATTATAAGATCATAAACTAGGCCGGTATAATGCACCGGTTACAAAGGCAACGTCCAGGGCAGGTCTTGACCCTGAGCTGAAAGTGAAATCTCACACACTGTGGTCAGGCGAACAGCGGTCAGTGCAAGGACTCATGGGGGTTTGGAAGGTTGGTTGTATGGGTGCTTATTTGGTGTCTACTAGTTTCTCCTTGCAGAAGATTCTTATAGGTAACAGTCAGCCTAAAAGGTCTTTTGGTCTCACCACACGTCAGTGTTCTACATAACCCCACCCACTGCAACAGAAAAAAAAGTCTATTTTGAGTATTGATATCTATAGGAAAAACGAAACAAAAAAAAACCCACATACACACACACAGATGTGTGTGTATTTGGGGGGGGGAGGGGTTAAAGTGGACCCAAAGAGAAAAGTTAGGGAAACGTGCTTGGTTTGTAGGAAGATAGGAGGCAATGATTTATATACCTTAACCCTAAAAGTCCTTCTGTTTTCTTTGTTTTGGGGGTTGGGGAAGATCGTTTATCTCCTTTCAAAATATAAACTATCTGTCTGAGTCTGTCCTTATTTGCTTCTTTCAGCAAGACCATTTACAACTTCTTACTAATGGGAAACAGTCACAGAACAAGAAAGAAAATAATTAATCTCAGGAGAAAAAGAGATATGGATTCATAAGACCAAAAGAATAGGCAAAATATAACAGCACATCATCTATTAGATGCAGCAGGAAATAGAACTGGAGTGATGGCTCTAGAATTATAGGAAAAAGCATATGGGAGCCTTGTTTCTTTGGGGTTTTAGGAAGCACTTCTAATGAGCTGTTTTATTCATAAAATATTTCTGTATCAGAATAGTAAATAGTAATCCGGAAAAAGCATACAATTTTATTCCTTAACCCACAGGTGGAGGAAAATCATGTGTGTCGTGAAAATTGGAAGGAGGACTATGTATTTCTGGGTCCAATAAAAACAGAATATAATTGATTATTGTCATCTCAGATTTTCACCTTCTCACAAGCTACACTAAGGTGCATTTACTCATTCACACGCTTAATGAATGTCAGGAGTTAAAGTGATATGATAGTTTAGAGGACAAATTCAGCCTCCATCCCATTACTGACTGGTGGTAATAAAATCACTTTATCTCCCTAGGCCTTACTTTTCTTACTTTAAAGCAAGAATGATAATAGTCCTCACCTCATAGGATTTTTATGAGAATTTAACAGGCTAATGTTGACATGCCGAGCATGAGAAAGAACTGCTCACATTTCGTGTGGTGGAAGCATACTTGATTAACAACCTCAGCTATTGTCCTTTTGGATCCACCACCATATATTCCCACAGAGCTGCTCCCCGCCAATGACCAAGCATGGTGGGGGTACCAATGCAGGTCATTCCTGTGAGATATGGGACCCCCCAAAAAAGATGACGTTAGCTCGAGGACTGCCATTGACTTAACAGAACATTTCTTAAAATTACACTGCAGCTTGAGCCTCTCCCTGCCCAGTCCTGCTTCTCCTTCTCTCTTTCCATAGGTGTTGGTCATCATTGTGACGTGAAGGCTCCTGCTGTCACTCCTTCCCCTTTTAGCCCTCACAGGTTTTTTCACCCGCAATAAATTTTTTTCATTTTATGCCGTCTTAGTGTATACAAGCCAACACAATTGGTAAAAATCGGCATCTGGTATGTGGTACATGCTCAATAAATAGCACTTTCTTATTATTACCAAATAAAATGATAGCATAAACATGGAATGTTTATGGGAATTCCAAAGAAGGAAAAATCACTTCAAACCAAGACATTCAGAAAGATTTCATATGTGAGCTAGATTTTGAGCTAGCTAGAAGAATCTCTAAAGTGAGGTTTGCTAAAAGATTGGGGCTAGGCAGTATGAACTGGAATAATACACGTAGAACAGACAAGCTAGGGAATGGAGATGCTTCTAAATTAGCAGGAGTGTAGGGTACATGTGCAGTTGTAATGCCATATAAAGCTGGAAAAGATGGGCCTAAACTATGGAGGGGGATTTAGATTAGTCAATTTTTCTATTGTACCAAGCAAACCCCAAATCTCAGTGGCTTACAGCAACAGACATTTGTTTCTCATTTGTGTTAGCGTTGGTAGCCGTAGATCAGGTACTATGGCTCCATTTCATGTGTCTTCTCATCTAATTCTTTGACTCAAGCTGAAGGAGCTGCCCCTATTTGGTTTTCCAAAGAAAAGGACTGGCAGAAACATATGATGGCTTTTGAAGCTTCAGCCAGAAAAAAGACATATGTCATGTCTGCTCATACACCATTGGCCAAAACAAATTACATGGCTAAGCCTGACATCAATAGGGCAAAGAATACCCCTTCGACATGGGAGGCGCTAAAAGTCACATTGCAATGGGTGAGGATACATAATCCTCTCACAGGAAAGAAGTCTAAATAGTCGATACCTATAAATCAGTCTACCATGGATAAGAAATTATTTACTGGACCAAATATAAACATTTACTGTTTTTTAGTAGGCCAATGACATCATCAGGGTTGTTTGGGGGTATGGAATTGAACCAGGAATAGGGGAATGAAGAAAAGAATAATACTGTAATGGTCCAGGCAAGAGATGATGACAGGCAAGCTAAAGAAGTGACAGCTGAAATTAACTGTGCCCTCTATTCCAGGACCCAACTCTTCTAGTCTTTATTCAGAGACCTACACAAGCAGAAGGAGAAGAAAGTCACTTGCTAGGATGAAACACAATCAAATTACTTTATAAGTATCTGGATATTGGAGAAGGAAGGACCAGTTCTCAGGTTAGCTTCAGAAAACTATGAAAAAGAAGTTGAGTTCATCTTCAGAGACCACTCTCCTCCCTGTACCTGTCTCCTCACAGGACCCCACAATTTCCATCTCCATCGACAAAACCCAACCCACAGTGCTCTCATTTTGTCCCTAAGATGCCCAGCCGTGCATAAACCCTGCAGGGCAACTTCTATTGTCTCTGGCCTGACCTTCTGCTTCAACCCAACTTCCTCAAAGAACTGCACTCTCAATCACTAATCCTCAGGGCCTGGCTAGATAACTGGCTAGCTGTTCCCTCTAAAAATGCAATTCATTATAAAATGTTACTTTACGTTCCTCTTCTGAAATGTTTCTATTTTAAATGAATGTCCCGGATGGAGAATACGTTAACCTCCAAAAAGCAGCTTTCTATATAAGCCAGTTGAAGGAGATGATCTTAAGCAAGAAAAACAATTCAGAGCAGGCCTGAAACCAGATCACGTAACCAAGTGCTTAGTGTGTTAGTGTCCCAGCTCGGCCACTCCCTGTTAGGGTTTGTGGAATGTGTCACATGCTATTTCCTGGTTTGCTTATGGTGTAGATTGACTATATAATACCAAACATAAAATTCTATAATCTTATAAATGCATTTTAATTTGAGTAGTAGATTCAGACCCAGAGACCAATGCCTGAGTTCCCAAGGATCTAATATGATCTTTCTGCTCTCTCTCCAAAAGACTTCCCAAGGGTGTCAGTTCACTTGTTGTCACCTCTCACACCCATGGACAAACAGTTTCAATGTTTTTCAATGAGAACAGAAAGGAAAGTTATGCCAGAGAAAGACGTGACCCCCAAACCAATACTAGTTTGGCAGGTAGGTCTGGCCTCATTCTTGAGATGCAAGATACCTTTCGCTCAATGATTCTAACATCTGCCCCTTAGGTGAATAAATTACCTGGCGCTTACCAGTGGCATCAGGTCACATAATAATCCTCATCGTACCATCTACGTCAGGCACAGAGAGACGAAGGCCTCCTCCAACCACAACTGCCAGATTTTTTGTTCGAAATACTAGCGCATCCAGTTGGACCTGCAAATATATTGCTTGGGGTCAATTGCTCCTGCGCCACTTCTGAAGTCATGCAACAGCTGCTGAGCAAGACTGAAAGACAAGTCACCTGGAGGCCTGGTCACTCTATGGCTTGGAAGCTCTGCCACCACATCGGTGCCACAGTGGGACTCTGTGGTACTTTTGGCACCAGATTCTCTTTCACAGGAGAGAGAAAGACAGCCACTGTTTCTACTGCAGGTAAGTTAAAAGGCATCTGTTTGTGAATAAATTTTGCAAAGTTTGAGTGGAGTAAGGTGACAGAACAGGTCAAGACAGAGAAACCTGAGCTGCGAGAGGCTGGAAGACTTGGGCTGACTTGGCAGATGACAGGTTTTGTTACAGATTTTTAAAATAATGTTGCTTTAGGAACAGAAAGAAAGCCAAGCCAAGAAACATCAACAGTGAGTTTTCTTTCTTTTCCCCCCTAAGATATGTTGAAGCCAGGTTTAATTTTATGTCAGGAAAGAATTCTCTCCTGAGATTTTCCTGGCTATGGTTCAGTTGAGGATAATGTTTCCCAGCTACGATGATTCCAGAGTCCCTGAAAGTTGAAAGGAAAAAGGGCGACCAGTCGTGAAGACTTCGCTTTGAAGCAGCAGGGGGAGCTGTTAAGATAAAGAAATGGCTGGTTTCTTCTACCAAGGTGATTTCTGAAATTCAGTCAACATTATCTACATGTGGTTTTCAAGACCAGGGAGCACAAAGGATGAAATATATACAGATGCCAGCAGCTTTTATATCTCTGATTTTTAATGCAAAACTTTCATTTTATATTTTAAATCAAAAGGAAAAAAGAAGTCTTCAATATTTGTATAAGTTGCCAGCAGCCTGCAAAGCATAACAGTATTCCATAATTACTTCCATCACCATGTAATGACATCTGACATGGTATATTGCAATCTGAAAGTCTTTGATGGAATTGGATGTTTAAAGTAAGACTTCCAGATCATAAAAAAAGGGCCATTATAACAACCTCACCAAAATTTACCCACCCTTACCGCATAGAGTATATACTGTCCAGATGACGTATGTGTTCTGGTTTTCAAATTTCTTATGCCCATTTAAAAACTGAGGGGGAAGAAGGTAGGAGGCCAAACTCACCATTTATGGTTAGAAGTTTTCTCTGTTCTCCTTTGTATTGGGCTGTTCTGAAGTCCGATGTTAAAACATATCAAAGTTAACGGATTAAATGATCATTAACATTTTAAGCAATTCTCATGCTTGCCGCCTCTGATTACTTGGTTTCTTCTAGCATCAGCAGAACCTTTATGTGTAGAACCTTCTGGAGCTAAAATGTGATAATTATGGGTGTCATATACATTGCTGTCATATTGCTTATACATTATTATCTAAGATTGCCCTAGGAGTAGTAAATGTGGGTTTCCGGAAGAGGCAGCCAAAGGGAATGCTGAAGTTCAGGGAAACTGAGTCCAGGAGAAGATGGAGGTAAGGGGCAATCAGCTGGACCATAGAGGATTCAGGAGGAGAAGAGGAATCTTTCAAGGAGAAAGTTGAAAATCAGAGATCTCTGTGACTAAGTGTATGGGCAATACAGTCACCTCAAAGGCTACTTATGCGGCTGAAGGAATTCCATTATAATGGAGCGCCTCATACAGATTATGGGAAAATGATCTGAGAAAGCAAGAAATTGTCCAGAAAATAGACAGTAATTCATAGAGGACTGGCAGGAACACAAACACTTTTCCTAATAAACAAGCAATATAATACAGAATATATAAGTAGGTGGAAGCATTGAGAAAACAGAGAGAATTAGATACAAGTAGTTCAAGAATGGCCAAGTCTTCTCTCAGAATAATTTTGGGAGAAGTTACTATTCATGTCCTATAACATCATGAAATGCTTTTGCATGTCTGCCCTTCAGAGAAGAACAAACATTTGAGCTATTGCTAAACATGACTGGCTTACAGAAATATACCTCTTAATATACTGATCAGCAGTGTTTGCAGCAAATAATTAAGTACTCGTTCTAAACTGTGATCTGAGTAGGAGTTGCCATATGTCTTCGCTTCAACCTTATACTGTGAGTTGGAACTATACGTTGGGTCAAAACAAGACTGCATTCCTGCATGTCCTCCATGGGGACCTCTGACCATACTCTGATTTCCAGAGGGTTCACTACAGATAGAGCGATGGCGTTACTTGTTGGATTCAGGAATAAATCAATAATGGAAGATTTGTTTCAGTAGTGGTTTGGGATTGAAGATGGTTCTTTCCTTGCAGAATTTCTATGAATTTAAATGGATTGACATAAGTATCTAATTTATTAAGCAGTGTTAACTCATTAAGAAATTTGAAGCTTTTATATTTCTAAATCATCCCTCCCAATTGTACTATATCAAATATTAGTTCTCTACTTTGGGACATTTGAGGCAGCTCCATAATTTTCCAGTTATTTTCAGATATTAAACTTCAGTCCAGTTAGTCATCAAACACGAGTTTATGCTCACCCTCTGCCCTTCTCCGCTTTACCCAGTACAAGCATGAACTGGCACTCTGCCTGATGGGAGGACTATCTCAGAGACACCACCGCCTCTTATTCTCCTTCTAGAATTATTACTTTTCCAGAATTTTGAGCTGACAGGTGGGCAGGGAAGGAGAAGAGTGTCATGCTAACAGGCTGCTGCCATAACCTTTGTCTGTTGGTAAGTGGTACTTCTCTGGCCACGGCCTGGCTGTCGATGCCCTCTCTGAGGCAGGCCTCCAAATTCTGGCTCTCTCTGGGGACTAGAGATCTGAGTTCTTTGCGCCACAACGATTTGGGAAATCCTGATCAACCTCTTCAAGATCCTTAGCTCCCGTTACCGGCCATGGACTCCACAGCCTCTTGCAGCTGTAGCGCAGAGGGGAAACTGAGTTGGAATGGGGATTGGATAAGCTCAAATCTATTGTAAGTAGTTTCCACCACACCTACAGGAATCTCCTATCCTGGCCATCAAACGGAGTGAGTCCACACTGTCCCCCTGTAGCCCCACTCTCTCCAAGACTGATCTCCCCTGAACCAATGAGGTTCACAAACACTTTTCCTCAGCAAATGCTCAATGAGGAAACTAAGTTATATAGCAACCTTGTGAGTGATTCTCCCAGGAAAATTAAAAAAAAAAAAGATTTGGCACCCCTATTTTCATTCCATGGAAAGGGGAAGGAATTGCCTCTCATCTTACACACACACTGCGTTGTAGTAACCCTTGGATATACCACCTCTCTTTCTTGTTCTCAGTCTTATAATGGGAAGGGTAAGGGCTGGTAGCTGCTTGCCACATCTGTGACTTCTTAGGAAATGTTGGCTCCAACTTTTGTATCTGTCAGTGCAGGTATTGAATTCTTTCTCTGTCCTAGCCTTGGGTCCTAGTTGCCAATCCCAGGAATTGCCAGTTCCACAAATAGCTTGTGGCAGATTGACAAGTTCTTTGAAAGAAAATATAGAGTAAATATATGAACATTCAGGATAGATATTTAGAATCAATAGGGCCATTCTTAAAATTTTTCATTATCACCTATTAATTCAATGTACTTAGCAAATAGTTAAGAACCAAATGTCTATGACAAACCAGGCATGATGAAAGACTCTTCTGATGAAAAGAAGATATATCCTCTACTCTTTAAAAGTCCTGTACTATTGTGTAATATTTACAACTCATGACCTTAAATGTATAAAGGTATGAAGTGTAAAGGTAAGAGGCTAAGGGCAGAGAGAGAATGTGAGCTTGGAGAAGTCAGGGTAGACTTCAAAGAAAATACAGTTTTTGAGCTGGCTCTTGAAAAATGAATGGCATCAATCTTTGGGCGGGGAACAGAAAATAGGGGGAAATCTTTCACATAATGATAATAAAGGCACGAGCAAAGACAAAAGGATATACAGATTATGATGGAGTTAGTGCATGTGCCTTGGGGTGGGGTCATGAGAGTATGGTGAAAGATACTCTCAGAGTCTAGCAGAGTGAGCTGAGTCTAAACTGCAAATGGCTTTCGAGTATTTGTTCAGAAAGGGTTTGGAATTTTCCTCTATATGAAATGAGGAATTATATTAAATATTTTAAAGTAAAAGAATGATATGCAGAATGTCGTTTTAATAAGAAGTTTCTGACGTCACTGTAGGCGAGATGAGAAAGTAGGGAGCTCGCTGAGAAGAGTTGGTGAGTACATAAACTAAGTGCATAACAATGGGGAAGGAAGAGAGGAACGGATATAAGAAATCTTTAATAGTCAAATTAAATTGCGAATGACTCAGTGATTTTTAAGCTTGGGTGTCTGAGCGTATGAAAATACTCTCACAGAGATAGGGGACGCAGGAGAAGCCGGCCGAGAAGATAATGAGTGCAGTCTGGGACACGTTAATTTTGAGGTGGCCGTGCAACATCGAGGAGGAGCTGCTCGGGAGGTATTGGGGTCGAAGTTCAGAAGAGAAGTTTAGGCTGAACGTGGGAATAAGCGGTGAAGAAACGAGGCTTGAAGCTTGGCGAGTGGACGTGAGAATGTCCAGTTAGAATACATAGGAACAAAAGCAGGATGCTAAGGCAGAACAGTTAAAGGACTGAGAGAACTGGGAGAGGAGTTAGAGAAGAAGGTGAGGAAAATAGTCATCGAAGGAAGATATCGAGATGGAGCAGTCTCGACAGCCAAGGCAGTAGGGATGTCAAACAAGACACAAGTAGTTCCTGTGATAAATGTTAAAGAAAAGTTACGTAGAATAAAAATTGGGGGGGAGGGGTGTCATAAGAGAAAGAAAGCAGGAAGGACTTGGGTGATGCTGGCTTTAACGGGAGCATGTTTTTCTTACGTTTAGATATTTGAAATGAATGTCTTAAAATAGATGTTTTAGAGAACTTGAAGCTATCTCCTGGATCAGAAATCGCTGCAAAAGCTGATCGTTCCACAGAACATAAAATGTGCTTATATCCTTACATTTTTCTTTAGGATAAACAATTTTTGAGCAAATAAGCAAAAAGGAAGAGCCAGTCACTTAAAAAAGAAAAAAAGAAAAAAAAAAAAACCCTATACATGAAAAAGGCCATTACTGAAGGGGTTGGAAGTGATAACAGCAATTTTTCTCTGTAGGAAAGGAAATAACTTAGATTCAGGAAAAGTAGCTTGCTGACAAG
Source organism: Pteropus medius (assembly GCF_902729225.1). Classification (NCBI taxonomy): domain Eukaryota; kingdom Metazoa; phylum Chordata; class Mammalia; order Chiroptera; family Pteropodidae; genus Pteropus; species Pteropus medius. Next base: position 2,167,950 of record NW_024351073.1, read on the forward strand.
GCAGTCAGTCATATGGCTCCCCAAAGGAAGTTAAAAGATTGATTTTTTAAGGTCATAGTTCAATAGAAAGTGAAGTTGATGTTCACTTGAATAAAGCTTTCTTCAGTTATACTGAGTAGACTGTCAAAATAGCCAGCAGAAACACAAAAGGATAGGGTAGTAAAGCCTCTCTCTATGCTCCAAGCTTCTAAATGTCAAGTCAGATTATTTGCTGAAAGAGCATACATCTTGAAATATGATGAGAAAGTGCATATAGAATACTTATTTGTTCAAATAATTATTCTAGTTCCATTCTATGCACACAAATGCATATTTTCTTGAACAAAATATCAAGAATAAAAGATTTTCAAAAACATGGCACTCTTCTAATGAAAACTTGGATCAATGGATCACCCTATAAATAGGCAGTATTTTTTCTTATATTCATAGATGACACGTTATAAAATAAAAATGATTCTTTTATGTGTTATTTATGCTCAAGAAATAACAGAATTCAGAAATAACAAATTCAAGAAAGTCTCAGGATATGTGTGGACTCAAAGAGAATGAAGGAAAAAAGATGATATAAAATTATTTAAGTGCCTACTGCACTTCAGGCACATGATAAGAACTGTGGTAATATTAATGTGGATATAGTCTATGAGTTTTGTCCCGTGCTCAAAGTACTAAAGCGTCTTCACCATTTGGAGAGGTCTTCCAGGCTCCCCAAGCCCCACTCAATGTTTATCCCATCACAATATGGTTATCAACAACCTTGGATCTGTGCTCATTCTGAATCAAGGATAACTTGGATCTGAGAATGAATAGGGATGAACAAAGTGAAAGATTATCTTGGACACCTCACTATGGATTGCTTCCTCTCTTTCTCAAGGTTCCACCTCTGAGCTCTCTTTTGGAAAGCAGTCAGTTCTGCTAAACTGTAATAAAACCATAGGAAGCTACCTATATAACTTGCATCTTTTAGAATTTTATATTCCTTTATAACCCCAGAGACTTATCTACTCCTACATCCTACCCAGTGTGTGAATCCCCTCTACACAGACATCCAAGTCAAATACCTAGAGATGAGCATCAGACAAACTCAAGTTCCAATACCAGCACTGTCACTTACAAGCTATGTGCTGAGGCAAGTTGCTTAACCACTTCAAGTAGAAAGGGATCATTGAAATGCCTTCTTTGTGGGACCATTACAAAGACTAAATGTGATACTATGTGTTGCTCAGTTGGTACAGTGCTCAGAACTTAAATAGTAGTTGGGAGAAAAAAATGACGGATATTTTCAGTTACTGGGAACTCACTATTTTAAATCATTGTTTTTGCCATTTATGAGATCTCAAAATGTTATAATGTCTTTTCTTTGATTAAGCCAAAATCTATTTTATTCTCCAGCCTCGTAGTGCTCTCCCTGACTCCATCTCCAAAAGCTCTCCTCCTCACCCACTCTGCTTCAACTGCACAGTCTTTCTTACTAGATCCTCAAACTTGTCAGGTGACTTGGCTCATCTCAAATAATTATGTGACATATGCCAAATTACCTATTAGCAAGTTTTCTCTTTTTAGTATAATTTCTATTGCTTGTAATAGATAGGTTGGCCTACAGTGAAAAATTCGCTTTGTCTATGATTTGAAACTCCATTAATAAAACACATTTATTTTTCTTTTTAATGTAGCCTCAATGACTTGCTATGTATCTTTTTATCATATGAACTCTTTTCAGCTTTCATCCTCTTAAATTCTCTTTATTATTGCACCTAATAGATAGCTCCCTTCTACTTGAAAGTCTCTTGTGCTTTGTTTTCAAAGACACTAGTCTCTCTAAATGTCTCCTACCTCCATTAGTGCTCTGCAGCCTCCTTCACTGGCTCTTCTTCCTCAGCTCCCAGTCCTTTGGCAATTCATAGAATTCTACCTGTGGTCCCTCAGTCTTTCTACATAGTCTTCCTGGGAAATCTCATCTACTTACCAGCTTGACTCTCCATCTACATACTGTGTACTCCCAAGTTTAGCCCAAGCTTTACTCCAAGGTATGTTCTCAATTGCCTACTAGCCAATTCCATCCATATCTTCCAAGTTCCATATCAAATTGGGCTCATTAAATTCTTTTGCAGTCAGTTTTTTCAAGTAAATCAAATCTTCAATAAATGCGCCACCGTCCATGCAGACACCATCCTAGACATCTCCAAGTTGTCACTCATCTGCCACATTCACTTCCTTGTAGAATCCTCAGGAGAAGGTGTCTTTCTCAAGACCACAGTATACATCTCTGAATATGAGTATGAATGGCTTAATGCAAATCTGTCCTTAAAATTGGAAACCATATTCTGTGTTCAACAATCTTTTAGTGTCCTAAAATGATATGAATTTTGAATACCAAAAAACCTGGGCTTATATTCTGGCTCTGCCTTTTGTGGTCTTAGGAAAGTTATTAAGCCTTTTTGAATCAGGTTTCTCATCTGCAAAATGGCATGTTCTTTGGAAAAAATAAGTGAAATAAATGATATGCTAGCTCCTAGTGGCATATTGATAGTTTTATGAGTTTCTCAAGATATTTAGTTTCCCTCATTCTTCTCTGTCAAATGGCAATCAAACTTGGCTAAAAATTTCTCTACTCAAATATGTTTGAAATGTGCTCCCTCTCTTAAGAGCAGGTTGTAAAAGCGATCCAGCTATGATTTAATATTGATAAAATCCAGAGAGTTAGCTGGAGGGTGTAACTCACCTACTACAAGCCACCTGACTTATTATCTGAAATGTACAAGTGATCTGTTTAGTGAAATCTTATTACAAGATGGTATATTATTTTCGTTTTCTTCTGTAGTGTGGTTGTAGTGTTTGTTTCAGATACACTTATACTAATTCTCAGCACTCATGCGATCACTGAAACTGCTCCAGAGCTAATTAACAGAAGTAAAGGGGCAGACTGATAACGATTAAAAGCCTAGCTTGGAACTACCAGAATTCGAATCCCCTCACTAACTGTGTACCCAGGCCAATTATTTAATCTCTCTTTTCCTCAATTTTAATATATGGTTGCAGTGAGGGTTAAATAACATAATAAATGACATAGAAAGGAGCATCCATTTAGCATATACCACTAAAGAGCCATTGAACAAGCTCTCTCGGGAAGTGAGCGTTACATAGAAGTTCCTATCTGTAAGAGATTAGGATGACTTGGCTTAAGGAAAATATCAGAACTATATTAAGTGGTAATTATGACTATCAAAAAAGATATTTAAGAGTTTTAAAGCATTGGTTTTATTTAAATATTGTTCTATATGTTCATTCTTTAGGTTCTGAAGTAAAGCCATGTTTCTTTTTATTGCACAATTTAGAGCACCGAGATTAGATTCTTTTAGAGCAAGGCTATTCTATGTCAAAAGCCCAAGTGCTATTAGTGTCTGTTTCCATTTCTCTCTCTGTTATTCACTCAGGGGAATGACTTTGTCCCTGAACCAATGTTTCTATTAACAGGCACCACCACCCACTTCATTGCAGCTGTCATTAAAATACATAGGATCCTAAAGAGAGATAGATAACCCATATAGGGCTTAAATTTCCAAAGTGTCCATTTTCAAATCTACGAAATAATGACAAATATTAAAAGCAAACAATAAGACCACTTCTGTGTTTCAAGAATGATTTCAACTAGATAATGATAACCAACTACACTGGAATCAATAAAATTTTTTCACCATGAGCTTAATAAAACACTTCAAAATTCCCCTTCTCACAACAAACTTCTAATGACTTCCTGATAGCTCGCCACTAAATTCTCTTTTGGATACCTTATTCTCACTAAGGTGAAAGAATTATACCTTTCTGTAGTAACTGCATGATATCTACATTGAAGCTTTTGCATTCTTGAATAAAGTTGAGGCATGAAATTTTAGCATCCAATAGATACACTGCTTCCTGACTTCTCCAAACATTCTGGAGACTCGAGAAGTCAGACTAACTAAATTTGGAACATCAATTCTGTCCTCTTATCTTGTCAAGCAATCCTTGCCACCAAATATAAATATTCTAGTCTTTTCTATCACTATAACTTTATTATGAAGTAGGGACTAAAATAATGGGACATGGAGTCCAATTTTAATCATGGATCCCCCAGGTGGGGGGACTAATTACCTTGGGCAAATTACTTAGTAGTTCCACATCTCAGTTTCTGCATCTGAAAATGGATATTACAATATTAGTACATACATCAAGGATTATTGCAAAGATGAATTAAGGTGATTTGTATAAAATGACAGGAATAGCTCCTGGCATACATTAAGTATTTAATAAATATAAGCTATTATTAGTATTGTTATATTGTTTTTTATTTTACTCAGTACCTGAAAACACAGCAAGCTAAGACAAGGTACAACATAGAATGTCAAAATTCATGGAAACCTTTGAGCCTCTCATGTTTTAAATGACAATTCAGGCTACTCAGCTAAAGAAAGCCAGTCACTTCAATCTGCAGCAATATGCATTCAACATCTAAGTAGAGGGAATACTGGATAGGAAGGGCAAAAAATTAATAAATAAAAGTAGATGCACAGTTTCAAACCATGCCTTAAAAAACAAAAAGTAGTACTTGTCACATTAACAAATATTTTATTTGCGGCCTGGGAATCTTTCAGGGTAAGAGGATTTTGACTTTTCTAGTCCCTATCATTCATTGCCGCCAGTATGGAGATGAAGAGGCTAAGAACTGACATGAAAATATTCACCAAAATTTATGCACCTCATCCCCTCTCCTTTTCCAGGACAGATAGAGTTTACGTTTGGGCAAATGTTCAAAGTTCATCCTTCCCTCTTATAAAGCTGAGTAAATAGTGCCCAAGAGATTAGGAGGAGGAATGTTAAGACAAGAACTCATTTTAATCAGAAGGAAGGAAACTACTACTTCATTTGAGAAAAAGTTGATGTGACTATGTGGCTAGCAAAGGCATCCATTTATTTAAAAAATGACAACAACCCTATCCCTCGTATGTATCTGACAATACTACTTACTGAGTACCATGTGAATAAGCTACTGCAACATTTTCTCTTGGATACAAGAAATTTGAATGGTAGAACAGTAAAGGCAAAATAAACAGAAACATTCATTGATTATCAGATAGTTTAAAACCATTAAAAATAATAATCAAACTAGTATGTAAATAGGAGGTAATGTAGATAATATAAAATATTTGACTGCAAACCTGAGTACTCTGATTTATTAGAAAACTTTATCTTTAATTCCAAATAAACATTCAGACAATATCTAAAGTGTACATGAAATTTTAACTGACTGGCCAGGAAAAAAGAGAAATAAAAATAGGCTATCTCCCTGTGGTAACTTGATTGCGAGATGTGTTCTATATAAAAATGACAATATCTTTAGCAGTGAACTACTTAGAAGGAAGGAAAAGAAAAGAGGAAGTCTCTCTTGACTCAGCAAGAAAATATGAATGAATAAAACGAAGTTTAAGGAATAAATAAAAAGAAAATCAAGAGTTATAATTGAAAAGAGAGAAAAGGTTAGACAGTGAAATAAATAATTTTGTTCAGATGATTTGAAAGAGAAAGAGAGTCCTAGATAATTAAGGACATATGCTTAAGAGTGATGAAAAGACTGGAGGAGAAAATAGATTCCGGAAGAAACTAGAAAATATGACTCAGTGTAAGAAATGGGGAAATTGGATTTAAAAATTGAGACAGAGAAAGAGACAGAGAGATAAAAATGCCTTGCATTTTATTACACAGTTTACCTTCCAGAGCATTTGACAAAAGCTGTCTTTCTTCATTCCTACTTCCAAAACTAGACTTCCAAATTAGGCTGTTTTTTCTTACTGGAAAATGCCTTGAATCTAGATAGAGATGACTGCAAAGATCCCACTAACCTCAGGCCAGGCGTCGGGCATTGTGTAGAGAGAGTTTCTGAGAAATTGGGGCAGGAAAGCATCAAAAGAGCGTTCTCTTACAGTAGAAGAAAGTAACCCACATACAAATCTTGGGTATGTAAATCTAGAAAGTACATAATAATATAAAGAAGCAAGTGGTAAGCAATGCAAAATCTGTAAGAATCAAATGTCCTAAGAGTGTTCCCAGATACTCCTAGAACAGGAGCTTAGTCTTGACCTTAAAAAAAAGGGTAAACTCAGGGAGAAGATAAGCATTCAGGGGAAGGGGGCAGTGAATGGGGAAAAATACAACTGATAGGATTGGTTGGGTCCTACATCAGCTGAAGGAGGTGGGACTTTTTACTGTCATAACATGCGAACCTCATGGAGGAGGCATTTTGAAAGAAGCATTTTAGAAAATGTACTTTGATAGTGAGCCAGAGGGCAAAAGGGAAGAGAAACCCAAAAGCAGGACCCTATTTCAATAGCCCATGTATCGGATGATGGGTTGAAATAAGGTGGTAGAGTATATTGTTGGATTAAGTAGAGAAGTAGTGAATCAAGACTATATATAAAAAAAATGACTTGTTAATAGGGTTGAAGGAGAATGATGAGACTCAGTCTCACCCTATTGGATGACCAGTTCTTCTCTCTGTTGATGCGAGAAAAATCCAAACCTGTAGAGAATTTCTACAAAAATATATTTGAGCCAAACTGACAACATATGCCAGGGAGCAAGGTCTCAAATGCTCCTGGCAGTAACAATTCTGCAGTTTCTTTCGTGCATTTGAAATTGAAGAATGTAAGGAAGATTACATGGAGGTGAGAAAAAGCAAGTTGGGGATTGATTATAGGACGGTTAACAAGATGATGTGCTCTACCGAGGGTGGTTAGAGTTTATTTCAAAGGCGTGTTAATCTAGATACACAGAAACAATCTTACTTAAGACAAAGATAAACCTTTCACTAAAAAAGTTATAGCTTGCCGCATGACTACCCACCATGACCTGCCCAGTAAGGAATTTATGATCAGATCACCCCGGGAGGCTACTTTCCATAGAGCGCCCCCCCTCCCTTTTTTGTCCACATCTCCTTATTTAAATGTTTATTTGAAAGACCTTTAATCATAGTTGCTGAGGCATACTTTAATTCTTAGGAATGCTTATCTTATCTTCCCTGACTAAATGATCTTCTCTCTCATACCACCAGTCTTATCCAAAATACTTATATTTAATGACTTCTAGGCAATTTCTCAATTCCTCATATAAGACTCATATAATGTAATTCAGTGGGAGAAATAACTGCAACATATATTTCAATGAATGCTCTCAGATTGCTAGCAAACAATCAAGCCTCTAGAAATATCTTAATTATAGAAGAGGCCTCTAGGGCCGTCCACAGCACTAACAAAGAATGAGGAAAACAAATGCCACAGTAAAAGACCACAGGTATTCTGAAAAACAAGATTTTTAAAGCTCTGATTTGAACCAACAGGTAACAGGTAACAAATCACTATCAAATCAGTGCAGTTCAAATCACGTCTCCAGTTACTATTCAACCTGCTGAAATACCCTCTGAATTCATCCACTCCTCTCCTCCATCTTGCCCTTTTCTCCTCTATCCTCTTCCAAAGCACCGTTATTTTTCATCTAGGCTGAAGCAATGGGGCCTTTATTTTCTACACATCCAATTTTCCCTTCTCTGATGCATTCTCCATACAGAGTCCAGAAGGCTCCTTTTTCTTTAATGGATTTTATTTTATTATATCACGATCCTCATTAAAATTGTTTGATGGCTTCCCATTGCACATAGAATAAAACGGTTCTTACAGAGGTCCATAAGACCTCACCAAACTCATGTTCCCTGAGTCCCTTGCTCCAGTGACTCTGGCCTTGTCAGTGCCTTGAACTTCCCTAGCACATGCTGTTCCCCCCACATTTACCCACAATCTATCATCCTTAGAGAGACCGTTCCAGACCTCACCAAACAACATTAGTGCCCCTGATTATTTTCTCCCTTTTAGAATTCATCCTGCTGCGTAGTACAAATGATCACCTTGTCTCTAATTTTAGGTAAATTTATATATTTATTTACTTAATTTCTCCTTCCCCCACAGACTGTAAAGACCAAAAGAATAGATACTTTTCTCACTATACCCCTGAGGCATAGGACAAGTATAACAGGCAACATGGACCCAATAAACACTTGATAAATAAATGATCTAAAACATAAACACCAGTAATGTGGACGTCGTCTCTGACTGGTTTACTATTGTATCTCTGCTCCTTGGGATATGTGTCTTAGGAACATTAGTAGATATGTCCAAAATATTAGATCAACAAATAAACAAAGGAGAGGGTTCTCTGTTTTTCCCACTAACAGCTAATTCCATTGAGAGACAGGCCTAATTGTAGACAATTGTTCCTCAGAATGGGTTGGATTCTCTCAGTCTATTGCTTCTATAGTTTTACTCTTTGATCTAGATAGGACTACACAAAATACATTTAATCTCTCTTCAGTGTGAATCCGGGACATGCCCTGTTCCTCCTCTGTCTTTCCTTAACCAATATTCAAGTGAGTGACATGACTTCCAGACCCTTCCTTGTCCTTCTTGTTCTCTATGTATGCTACAGTTTTTTGTTTGTTTGTTTGTTTGTTTTTTGTTTTTTTCTCGTGAAGTCTATTGTCCCAAACTATGATATATACGAAGGTATTATTATCCCCATACTTCCATACTGGATATTTTTATGAACATTGCCTAATTACATACATAGGCAGTCAGGCGATAGTATTAATTTATATTGAACTTTCGGAGTACTATTAAATCCCAGGAATGAGATTAAATCAGGTCATCTGTTTCAAGTATTTCTGCATTTGATTTTCTGAACCTAAGTTAGGATTTTAACCTAAACTGGAACCTAAGTTAGGATTTACATTTATTCCTATAAATAACAATGAGATTTAACTCTAATTTTCACTCTCTTGAGATCTTTTTGAGTCCTATTTAGGTCATCCAGTTGCACTAATTCTCTGTCTCAGTTTCGTGTCGTTCAGCATGCCACAATGTTGAATGTACCCTCGTTTTTAAAACTTTGCTTTCTTATCTACTGATATAGTTCTATCGGCTTTTTAACCGCTCCTTCTCAGTCTCCTCTTAGCCTTTATTCACTCATTCACTTGGTAAATCATGAAATAAACGTTTGCCGAGCATCCCTTCTGTGCCAGGGACTATGCTAGTGTCCTGGCTAGAAATACAAAAGTGAATCACAGCCCTTGTCTTCAAGCCCATTTCCCAAAGCCCCTTGGCCTTCACTCATTGCTGGGCAATTTTACCTGTAATCATTGTTAAAAATGTATACTCTGCTAAATTCTAAATCAATGTGTTTGGATTTATAATCTCCCCTGAGCCCGAAATACTTATTTTCAATGGTTTATTAGACTTCACTTAATTATCCCACAAAACTCCTCAAACTCAGCATGGCTAAAACTTAACTCATTATCTGTCACTACCTCTAACCATCTCCATGACACTTCCTATAATGCTGGTCTTGACTGATGGTGCCATCATTTGCCCAGTCATCTAAACTAGCAAACTGAGAATCACCTCAGATTTTCTATTATTTACCTTTCACATACAATGGTCGGTCACCAGGTCCCATCAACTCAATCTCAGAGATAACTCAAATACCTCTCTTCCTCTGCATCCCTACTGCTACTATTTTGGTTATCTTCTATCAAATGGATTATTCTTGTAATTTTCTAACTGACTTCCATACTTCTAATTGCATTCTCTCCAAATTCATCGTTCACACTGCTAAAAGGATGCCAAAAGGAATTAAGGAAGTTTGCAAAACAAGTATTCTATATAGTAACAAGATTTCAATGAATGAAAGAAGTAATAAAACATGAGTCAAAGAAAAAATAACCTATGAAAATAATGTGGAGCCGGAAATAATATCTAATACTTATTCGTTCTTACTAGGACTCTGAGACTGCTTAAGTGCTTCATATGTGTTATTGCATTCAGTCACAGACACCCTTATGAGAATTGACAAGGAAACTAAAAGGTTAACATGTCCAAGATCACTTGACTAGTGAACTAGTCAATCTGAACCCAAGCAGTCTGTCTTCAGAGCTCATGCTCTTAATCACTCACTATGCTACCTCCTAGGAATGAAATAGAAGTGCAAAAGTTATGCCGTGAAATTGTAAGACTTGCTACAGGCAGTCAACAGACTTAACTTTTAACTGTCAAACAGGCAACACAAAAAAGAAAGCAAACATTTACAAGATTTACAGTGTTAGAAAGTAAAAACAAGTCAGGTGCCCATGGAAAACACTGCAATACTTAATATGAAAATTAATTTTTTTTTAAATGGGGCAAATTGACATAAACCATTTTGGCTGCTCAAAATCATCAAGTTCTTTTAGTAGAATCTATGGCTTCAGATGTCAGAGATAGATAAGAGCTGTAGGTTCCCTCCCTGCACAGCCGCACCATGTCACATGACTATGCGGGGATGCAAGTAAGTCACAATCTAACTTCTCACATTCTTTTCAACATTTAATAGCAACAAGGCAGAAAAAAAAAAAATAGTCGCACAACCTTAGAAATTTGGTAAAGGCTCAGCTTCTGCCTCAAGTGCTTAGGCAAGCACCTGCAGGAATGGCTGACTCAGGGAAGAGGTAGCCATATTCTAGCACCCGCATCAGCCAGCCTTTTAGTCTGACCAGAGTACAAACTCTTCCGGTGAAGACAGGACATCTTATCCTCGCTAGGCTGCTTCCCATTCATGAGAAGACAGTGGTATCTCTACAGTATTTCCAGCAAATCTAGCCACCTTGAACACCAGTCATATACCAGTGAAAACTTATTTCTATCATCTTTTTTGCCAGGGGTTCTTAAACTTTTTGTGCCATAGACCCATTTGACAGTATGACAAAGCCTGTGGACTGCTTCCAGGAATAGTGTTTTAAATATATTAAAAATATATTTCAAAGAAAGTCAGTTATAATGGAATGCAGTTATCAAAAATAGTTTAATAAAAACATGTACTTCTTTTTTAAAACATTGAATAATAAGGCCTGAAAATCACTGTAGCTCTGAAGAAATAATAAATCTGATTTCATTTTGAGATATGTGCAATAATAACATAAGGCCACATGAAAATCAGTCAGATCGTTGGTGAACCCCAAATCAAGATAAAGGATGCTCTTTAAATGATGCCAATATTTCATGGCATTAGATGACAACGTCTTAATATATCCATCTCCAAATGAGACAGATTCCTGACACAGGAACCAAAAAGAAAACAAGTCCATTAACCTGGGCAAGTGTTTCCTGGCCAGAAATAACAGGAACTAACTTTCTTGTAATTTAAATGTTAGTATTAACATGTGAAAAGATTCTAGCAACTGCTGGGTATACAAAATCTATAGGAAACACAGAAATTGCGAAGCTAGAAAGAGTCACCTGGCTCATCCAGCACTATCCGGGGAAGGGCTCCAGAACCTTGTTTTTATAAAACATTCCATTGTAAAGGTGCTTTTAACTATACTTATTTTTACCTATTTATATTGACTTTTAGTTTAACTCTCAAAATCTGATGAGGAGGCATGGGGGCTGCCTTTGCTGGTACTCCTGTATTACAGGACTATCTACATCAGAGACACTTAATTGGGGTCCAAAGACTTCTAGAGTTTCTATGGAGTCTCTGAGACTTCTGAACATGGATACAAACTTTAGTGTAAGCAGATAATCCATAGTTCTCACCAGATTGTCAAAAGGGACCTTGACCTACCAAAATATAGGAAGCATTTTTAATACGGTTTTTTTTTTCTTCTATGACATACCTGTTGGTCTCCATGACAATAACTTGGCATTGCTCTCCTGAATATATTTTCCTTTCTTCACAAATTTAAATTAAAATTTTTTTTTTGACCTTGTCAAGAAATCTCCTGCCCAACCTTTTATTATGTCCTTGTGAAAGGCACTAAATCCTTTCCAGAAAAGTCTTTCTAGTATGTAAGCACTAGTTATACAAAGTACTTCTCCCTAAAAACCACGGTAGCTCTGAAGGATTTTAGGGTGGGTGCTCACTGAGTTTGGAATCAACACAGGAAATGTATAAAAAGAAAAATAAACCTTTTCTTTCCCAAGCTTTCCTCCTTCTAAATTAAGCTTGAGATCAAGACTAAACTTGGGATCTCAAGTATCTGTATGAAGAAAAAAGAAAGGCCATCACCACATTGTTCCAAATACATAGTTATTTGGAAGCAAGTAAAGAACTGTGAAGAAACCCATGAAACTAGAAGCAAACTACAAATGTTTGGAAAGGGATTTGTCACTCATGCACAAACTGTGGCTCAGTCTCTATTGTCCTGGTGGCTCCAACCAGGGGATGTGTCTATTTGTTGACATAGGGCTGACCTAGAACAAAGAAAGTTGATGACATAAACATATCCTTTTCCCCAGCACTTGAGTGTGTGTGATTTAACCTTTAACTCTTGCTTGTTGATGTAGGTGAGATGTCAAATACTTTCTACTGAGCTGTTGGCAACTGTTTAAAGTGTTTTCATCACTCTTCCACCGAGGTGAAGCCATGCTCGGGGTAACCGGTCATCATGATCGAATCACCTCCCCCTCTCTCTTCTCTCTCTGCTACTTCCTCAGGACTGAAACCGGAAAGCAGCGACAAAAAGCAGGGATCAGCCTGGTAGTCACTGTAAATCTGCAATTACTTAAAGTGTTTCTTCCTGTTTTTTGAAAGAATATGCTCCTACCAAGGAATAGAGACTGAGGTCTTGTGACCAGCGATCAACAAATTATTTAAATTGTGACACAAACAATAAGGAGTCCAATATCAGACACTGTAATCCCTTTTTCATCTTCCTTTAATTCTTTAGACTCAGAGATAAAGTCTCTTACTTCCTCTTGATCAAACTTCTGTCGTGAAAAAGCAAAACAGCACCTTCCACCCACTTCATACTTAGAAGAAATCCATTCCAACTTTTCCCCAGACTGAACCCAAACTCACTTGTCTGCTCATTCAGGGCAAAAATTTTAAATAGCTACATTTCTGTTTAGTGTTTAAACTAAAGGTATAAAGTTCTTGCTAGTTTTGCCTTTGCAAGACAAAGGTCCTACTGCAAAAAGGGGGGCAGAGAAAGCATAAAATTTCAGCAGTATAATTTTATACATATTTTTTCTTAGTGGTCATTCCTGTTCTCTTAGCAACAGGAGACAATTCTGCTGAAAGAGTTGACTCTTAAGCTACCAGCAAAATCACAGCACATATGTAATGTACACCTGGAGAAATCAACTTGAATAAGCTAGACACTGCCCATTAGTATTTTCATTTTTTCAGTCTGGAGTTTGCACTCATATCTTGGAAAGGAAATCTCTGTTTCATTAAAGAAAAGTGGTTATGCCAAATGCACAAAAATAAGAATGGGAGGGGCCGGGTGGGGGTAGGGTGAAGGAAGGTCACGGCATGACTCAGAGAAGTTTGGCTTCTATAATTAATATTTTTAAGCCATCTCACTTCATATTTAAAATGCAATTATATGTTCAGAGGGAAAAAACCAACACACAGCTAAAGTATGATGTGTCAAAACTACATATATATACACACACATATATACACATATGTATAAACATATATACATACAATTCATTCATGCATATTCATACATTATACATATATGCTACTTAAATACATATAATTGCACATAGTATCTTCAATGTGTTTTTTTTTAATGTAGATTTTTAAATCATCCATGCCGCATAAAATAAAATTATCTCAGCTGAACTGTCTGCTGGGCAACTGGGTAAAATCTTTCCATATTTAAGAATGTTTAAAATAGTCATATGCTTAATTCTTATTTCACCAGCCATTTAGAGCAGTCATATCCACTGCTATTCCTTGAGACAGAGAGACAGATGGAAAATCAGGCACTTTGAGTATCACAGTGCTTGTCTCAGACACCAACTTTGTAACACTCCATGCACCAAATAACTCAGTGGCCCAATAGTTTTAAAGAGTTCTCATACAAGTCAAATTAAGGATTGACACCTAAAGGTACCCTCTAACACATAAAATTGTATCTGTAGAAAACAAATCTTAGGGAATTGATAAAGTGTGGTGTGCGCTTATTAAATATTAGTAGCTCTCAGCTCAGATTTAAGACATATCAAAATCCTAAATTATAAGTTAGAGAATATGAAACCTTATGCAGTTCAGTCTAACTCAGCAGTGACTCTCCAGGAAGCTAAATATTTCATGGGGTTTATATTTTAACTCCTAAGTAGACGAGAAAGAGCAAGAACAAAAGACAGAAGTAAATAAAGCTCTGCAAGGGACCAGAGCAACACCTTTAAATCACACAATTTTAGTCAAAATCCAGTATTACTTGACTGAATTGAACAGTATTTTAAAAATAAAATTTAGTAGAATTCTTTTGATATGCAAGAAAAGCCTGCAACTCCTCAAATTGTATTTTGTATGTAAAAAGTATTCCATTAAAGTTATGTGGTAAAAGGTATCTTTTGTGGCATTTATGAGCATAGAGGTGGTTAGACAGTACCATTATACTTTTTAAAAAAAGAAAGGGAACAAGAATCAGGAAGTTGGTAGAGCCTCATCGGAGAAGACCACCATTAGGAGCCTGGGTGTCAAAGAAGCAGCAAAAAGGAAAATGACCAATTTGGTCATAGAGAGTTTGAAAATGCTTTTCATCAAAGTGTTTCCTGCTACCAAGTTTTGCCAGGCATATGTCCTGACCTTTTCCTCTGCTTTTCCACTCTTTCACAATCATTCTGGGGATCTCCTCCCCTATTTGTTTCTGCTACATGTCTTCTTTTCTTCTTTCCCTGCTAGTCTCCATGTTGTTGACAAAACCTATAATTCATTAAAAATTTTAAATGATGTTCTATTATTGAAATCACATGCCCACAAATCCACACATGTACGATTTGCTCACTGTCGTAAATCAAATAAGTCAAGACATTTTGACTATTGGTAATACCAGATGCATTAGATAAATGAATTAATCATTACAACATGACATTCTTACCTAGCATGTCACTTGGTGCATTGCAAAATAAGGAACATACCAGACCCAATTGCATGAGACATTTTGGGTGGTTTAGGAGAAATCTGAGGATGTCTTTTCCCATGGCCTGCAGGGCGCCGCATGGCTGTTCATGCACACTTGTCCAGCCTCATTGCCTCTGCGTCTCCCCTTTTAGTCCTGCTATCTGTCATTCAGTCATTGGCAGGCTTCTTCTTGTTACATGATTCTTTCAAATTATTTTAAATTTGCTTATCCGATATAGACTTTGATGCTCTCAATGTTACCAAGTCCTACTGATACTGCTTACAATTCTTCGATCACTCAGGTATATAGTAATGTTTATTTGAGGATGAAATATTCCTAAGACAAAACATACAGTAATTGTGTACATGATCTAGTTGTGTGAACATATCAAGACAATTCAACTGGAATAAAGAATCAATTTACTCTAGGGGAGTGACAATTCAGCTGATTATTTTGGCCGCATGCCCCCAAAACAATGAGTTGATCTATTATACTTTTCTTCTCTTCTCCCTCAACAATTAATTTTTTTCATATTTTTGAAACCTAAGGTTTCTGTAGGGTATCTAGACCTGAATAAAGCATATTAAAAGGAAAAAGGCTATCAAGAACATGCTTATTTTAAAGTTAACAACAAAAAAGTTTTTGTTTTTAAACAAGAGGAAGCAAAGTCTAAGCTACACACACACACACGCACACACACCCATGCAAAAGTTAAAAAAGAAAAAAGAATACAAAGTCAACTCTAAAATTTGCTTTAATTTACTGAATTTAATTTACTTAAATGATAATATAGAATGTTAGCAATGGTGCTATAAAATGGTATTCTTATTAGACCAATTATACACTGATACATCCTTTTTTGGAAAATAACTGCTAATATGTTGGTAAAATTGGAACATAATTTGGCAACTTATTTAAAATTTTCATGCACTTGACTCAGTATTCTACTACTATAAATGTAGTCTATAAATTAAAATCTAAAATGAACACCAAGATTTATGTACAGGCTATTATTTCTTACAGCAGTGTTATAACAGGCAAAAAATTGGTGGTAACCTAAATTCTGACAATAGGTAGTACATATTTAAATTACAGTAAATCTATAAAATTTATATTATATAGACAATGAAAATCAGATTTTCAAAGAGCACTACATGACATAAAAATGTATGTAATGTTCAAGAAGAAAATGAAGGCTATTAAACTGAATAGGTAGCAATTCTCAATGTATAAATGTATATAAACAAATGCATATATATAAAACATGAACATAGATAGATGATAGATGATAGATAGATAGATAGATAGATAGATAGATAGATAGATAGATAGATATTGGAATGAAATATACCAAAATAGTAGCTAAATTTACATAGTAGGATTACAGATTATTTAAATATTATTTTAATACTTTTCTGTTTCTCAAATTTTCTTCCTTCACATTTGTTAAAAATTTTTTTTTAAATCCAAGCAACATTTTTTTCACCGACTTCTGTAATCTCCCATCAACTCATTACGTCTGTCAAGTAACCTGACCATCACCGATGTTTCTTTCTTTCTTACTCACCTTAAACATTTTTTCCTTAAATACTGCTGCTGACTCAAAATCTACAAACTGCCAGCTTTGCTTTGCTGTGTAAACTCTGAGTGAGACCCTCCTCCTGCTTTAGACTCCTGCATATCAGTTCTTTGTAGTATCATCATTCAGATATCATTGGTGATCATCAGAGTGTTTTGGGTAGGAGGCCCTGAAAATAGAGCCTGAGAAAGGGCTACAGATATATGTAATTTATTAAAGGAGTTATCGTTAGAAACCTGAAAGGAAGTAGATGAGGCTGGAAGGAGAAAGAGCCAAGGAAGAACGAGACTCAGGTAAGGCATAGGTTTGACTGGTGCACAGAAGACTAGAGCATAGGTCACGCCACAAACTTGTCTCACCTTCAGGCTATGTGGCCAGGTTTTT
Organism: Pteropus medius; assembly: GCF_902729225.1. Lineage (NCBI taxonomy): Eukaryota > Metazoa > Chordata > Mammalia > Chiroptera > Pteropodidae > Pteropus > Pteropus medius. The sequence continues at coordinate 2,184,884 of NW_024351073.1, forward strand.
GTACTTCCAAACCAGTCGATCATTTGCCATTCAAGAGGGTGGAAAGAATGATGACACTATTACCTACCTTCCCAACAGGTGGCTTCCCTCGGCTAATGACAATTCTCCAGAAAGAACACCTGAGGAGTGGATGCCCGGCTGGCTAGGGGAATCTAGGGGAACACTAACAGAATCTACTATCCACAGTGATGACGGAAAAAGGAGAAGGAAATGGGGAGAGTAGGAAAGCGTTTCTAACAAATCCAGGTAGTGTCAAAAAGGACATACTTTTAAAGTGATGCTTCCATCTCAACTTGGAAGAGTATTGATTCAGGATGATGCAATTACAATAGACCAGTAGAATAAGAGCCTACAAGTAGATAGGAATTGTATGAAGATGTTTAAAAATTCTAAAAGATTTTATTTTTTAACATGGAGCTTAAAAATATTTCTGCTTAGACGAACCCTCTATTTGCTCTGAACTCCTGAGAAAGTTTGAACAGCAGGTATATATAATTTCCTCTCCCACTAATACTTTTTCCATACACTTGTGAGCCTTAAAAACAGCTGCTAGAGTCCCTCTAGAGATGGCTTAATTTTGGAATCGAATGAAAGGACTCCTTGGTCCTATAGTGCAAATTACTGAGACACTGGGATAAGACGATCTGTAAACTATACTATAAAAGCTTCCACCATTCCTAGCTTTGATGTCTTGGTGTTGCCAACAAACATGATATACTTTCCAAATGTTGCTTTTCATTCAGTCAGGTTCTATGGCTGAGCTGTAAGGGATGGTTGGAACATCCCTCTGGTAGCATAATAATTTAGTTCTTGTGAGAATTATTGCAGATCTTTTCAGGGCCTGGGTCTATAGCTTCAAACTCTGCTATCATTTGAGTGAAGAAGTCAATCAAATCTATTACTGGATCCTAGGCAGGTCTAAAAACTCCTTACTTTTCAATATGCTATGATCATATTATGTAGACCTAAAAAAGAGCATGTTTTTCTCTCTAACTCCCTCACAATTCAAAAAAAGAGAAGCCCAAGGCAGATAATGAAAATATTAACACATATTAACACCTAATGTACAGAGAGAAGGAAGAGAAATCGTTAGAAATGTTAGGAGAAAAAAGAAAGAAAAGTGGAAAAGAAAAGAGACATTTGAAAAACATCTTTCTCTCTACTAAGCAGTTTGTTTCCTTGCTTTTTTGTGGCTCCAGTGATAGTGTTCAGGAAACTTGGTGATGTCATTTCCTTTCAATTGGCCAGTTACATAAATGTTGGGAAAGAGCCAAGTAAAACAGCCCTCAAACAGATGGCCATGTGTGTAAATGCCAGAAAGTGAGAACAGCCATTTGCAGTTATTTTTTTTTACCCCACACATGGTATAATTTTTATTTTACAACCTCTCTTATGGACTTATGTGGATCATTCTTGTCATTTTTTTAGGAAAAAAAAAAATCCCAAGGGAAGCCGTTATAAAATACAAAAATACGAATCATGAAGCAGTGAAAAATAAGGTAACGAGCAGAAGTGAGCATTGCATTGGGAGAATACAAACCATCAAAGAGAGATCTATGCAAGGCTATTCAGGTGATCAAACGTGCTGGAAAAGAAATATCTCTAACTGTCAGGAAATTTCAGGCAAGGGAGATTTTATGAGGCAAATGACTTCACCTTATGATCCTCAAGAAGTTAAAAATGAAATAAATACCTGCAGGCTTTTACAAAAAAGGCACACTTTTTAGATTTACTCTCATTCCTTCAAAGCAAATCCAAATGTAGCTACAGAGTTCCTTCACAATGAGTGGTCTACATATCTCCCTGTTCCAAGTACATATTGATACAATCAAGAGAAGTTCACACTTTTGTTACTGTGAAGAATTTCAGTTATGCATAATAAAACACAGCAAGGAGTTTGAGGTTTTTCAAACCAAATTCTGTTCTTGTTGTCTGCAATGACTGATAATAGCCTTTTCTGTCCTTGCTACTAAAGAAAATGAAATGTGGGTGTTGTTTTAGTACCTTGTATAACACGTTATGCAGGTTCAAAGAAAGTAAGTTAATCCTTCATAAATTCTATCAATTAGCTTCCTTTGATATTTCAGTATTTCACTTAAATAAGGGCATGCAAATTGAAAAAGGAGTCTACCTTCTAAAATCCAGGTAACAAAGGCATCAGCAGGAAGGGAAAAAATAAGAACAACCTAATCATGGTCTTTCCTTTGACTGTTTTCTCCTACATGAAAATGTTTCTTTTTTTCCCCCATGGATATTAAAGAACTTACTTTTTCATCCATCAGATTTCCACAATGTCAGCTTTATGTGTTCACAAATATTTATTAAACACCAATTATGGGCCAAAGACTGTGTTAGAAATCGGTGATAAACAGATATCAACTGAAGGATCATTACTGAATAGGTCAAATATTTTACAGACTCTATTTAAATATTACTTTTTTGGTCTTTTCAGAGCTGCTGCCTACTTTTGTGCTATTCTAACACTTGGATCCCAAGAAAATATTTGGAACTCCACGATTTCCTGTGAGAGTTCTATACCTCTTAGGTCAGAGAAGGACAATTTTAGAGACCCTGTTACCTTAAGGTAGGATTGTGTCCTCAAAAGGTTTTTATGCTTATTTTGGACTCTGCTGCCTGAACTCCACCAAGCAGAGTAATAAGTTCCATATGTCCATTTTTTTGAAGAACACATTTTCAAAGCAGCAAATGTTTTGACGGATTGGCTCTTGGAGAGCCTGAATACTGTTATACACATCGTTTAGCATTTCACAAGGCCCCTACTGTTAGATTCTGGGAATGGGGCCAGGGTAACCTACCTACTGGTGCTCTAAGTAATGTTAAAATATTGAGAATTCTTAACCATCATGCTTCACTAAGATATATTTGGAATGTGAGGATTTCTTTGCTGCCATAGAACCGTGTGCGTGTGTGTCTGTGTGTGTGTGTGCGTGTGTGTGTGAGTGCGTGTGCGCGTGTGTGCGCATAATAAGTAAAAGAAAGGAAGGCCCTTAGAGTCAATAAATGAACAAAAAAGCTTGATGATGAGAGTTTTGAATGTTGAAACTTTAACATTTTTCATCTAAAGTAGTTATTGAATTCTGATCTTAAATATATATATGAGAAGCAATAGAAAGTAACAAAAATGCAATGGTGGGTATACAATAAGTTCGAATGTTGCTTTCTTCAGGTAAAGAATTTCATAAAGTCTTCTTGGTTGCCTAATATTATCATCTATGTGCTGCATTCTGTATTACTCATATAAATTAGCATTCTTTGGCTTAGTCTTCCCAAATTTGTTTAAATATAATATTCTTCTGGGACCTCTCTATCTTCCTTCCCCCAACACACCCTAGGATTCTGAATCAGTAGATCTGGGGATGGGCCCTAGAATTTCTGTCTTTAATAATTACCTGAAGTCTTTCTCAGGACTCTGCATGAAACCTTTAGAAAATTTTAGGAAATCGTTCAAAAGCCAAAATTAAGACTAGATCTGTGTACAGTCACTAAATCTATTACCCCTAATTATTTTTTAACTTATTGGCTTCTGAATTACTTTCATGCAATCTATTCTTTTGCTAAAATCTCATTAATATTTCAGCATCTGATCTTTCTCATTGTTGTAGTATCTGTTTTCTCCATGTATAATAAAAGTACCACAGGCGGGTGGTTTGTAAATAAGAAAAATTTATTTCTCATAGTTTTGGAGGCTGGGAAGTCCAAGATCAAGGCACTAGGAGATTCATTGTCTGGTGAGCACTCACTCTCATAGATGGTGTCTTCTGGTTGTAACCACACATGGCAAGAAGCTCTCTTGGGTCTCTTTTATAAGGATATACTAATGCCATTCATGAAGGCTCCACCCTCTTGTCCTGATCACCCCCAAAATGTCGATCTCCAAATACTATCCCACTGGAAGAACACATTTCAATGTAAGAATTTGGTTGGGACCCAAAATATTCGGTATATAACATGTCTGTTTGAAAAAAATATATTATATACAGTGATCTGAATACTCAAAGTGATACAATTTTAAATTATTATTTATGATAAAAATGATACACCATGGTAACCTGTTTCTTTACAGATGTGCTTCATTAGGAAGATGTGCAAAGAACTTGATAAAATGTTACAAATTATTACTCACTAAAGAGTAATACAGTCTAATAGTCTCTGATAATATAAGGCAATAGATATGTTTTATTTGATTTATTAAATATGGAATGCATAAAAAGGCAGTATATAGTAAGGTATGCAGTCGGATGCCTAAATCCCAGTCACATCGTTAAGAACATTGAGATCTTGAGCCCTATTTTCTTCAAACTCTTAGAAGTCTCTTTTTTCTCTTCTGTTAAAAGAAATACCCACATACTAATGCTGATTTGAGATTTAAGGAGATAATCTATGTAGAGTCTGACATGTAGTAGGTACCCATGAATTTTTAGGTCTATCATTATTATTAATATTATTATTATTGAAATATTAATTGATGACCTACTGTAATGGCCAGGCATGGTTTAAGTCCCCTGTTCTATGGAGAGCCTAGTGGAATAGACAGAAAATAAGTATTGAATGTAAATCAAACAATATGTCAGATATCCTTAAATGCTGGGAAGAAAACAAACCAGGGTGATGTGGTGGGAGTAACTGGGAAGAGTGGACTCTGACTGAGATGTCCGAGAGCCTATTCCGGTGGGTGGCACATGGCTCTCCTAAGAGAGACTGATGAATGGGTATCTGTTGTTCAAGGACGCAGAGAGAGCATTCCAGGCAGAGATGGAGAGATGGCCTGTGTGGATTGATAGAGAGAGGGCGAGATGGGATGAGATGGAATAAGTAGGCAGGAGTCAGATGCATGCTTCCCCATTTGATTGTTTCTTTTTAAACTGGAGACATACATATTTGTATCTTAAATGATTAAAAAACAATTATTCTCATTTAAGGATGGGGCAGAGAAAGTACTTTTAAGTTGTGTTTTCTTTGGTTTTAGTTTAAGTTTTTAGGGCTTGTACCCAAGGTGGTTATTCTGTGTAGTTGGTATCTATTCTGATTGCCATACATATTGTTACATATTTTGAAAAATCACGGCTCATATCTAATATTTGATTTTGATTAGGTAAAAATACAGATAGATTTTTTTTAACCTAAAATAATGAATGTGCCCTAAGACTTGTCAGTGAGGGAAGAAATCATAAAATGCTTATTAAGTTAGAATGTCATACCCAATGTTCTCCCCTTTTCACAAATAATTAGGTTGGGTCACCAATGGCTGTTTGGCTTTCTAGCAGATTTGCCCAAATTTTAAGTCGTTTCCCATTCAATTACAAGGACATTGTGATCTACCAGAAGGAATGTTCCTTTCTAATATAATGAACGATGATTTACATATTCTTAGGAATCATTTCTATACATTAGTATACATTAATATAAATGAGGAGCAATAGCATACATTACATTAGTATAAATGAGGAACAGCGGACAGCAAAATTATCAATTGTACTGTTTTAGGTTTAAAGAATGAGACTTTTTCACAGAATTATAAAATCTGAGATTTAGAGATTGCCTCTGAAGTTTAGTAGTCCAAACCATCATTGTAGAGATGAAGAAAATTAAACTCAAAAAAGTAAGTCTCTTTCACACACTCAGTCAAAAAACATAAGGTTCCAACTAAAATTCAAATTACTTAATTCTCTGGCTTGTACTGTTTCTATACATAAACACACAGGGACATATACATTTGCTATGTATGGAGGAAATTGGATTCTTATGGAGGCTTTTAAACAAAAATAAATTAAAAGATTTCATTCAATCATTATTATATGAGTACATTTTATTGAATATTCCTCTAGGACCACATTGATCCAAGCTCCAAACAAAATGTGTTTCATAATCTATACATTTCATATTTTAGTAGTTCTAAAATATGAAAAATGAACTACTAAGTAGCAGGAAACTTGTATCCCCCACTTTGCAAAGATTTGGAGGAATTTGATATAAACACAAGTACAGATATTGGTTCTCAGGCTATGACTGGACTCCCAGATTTATCTATTTTTTAAACTGTAAGAGACTGGCAATTACTTGCTAACGTCTCCCATGAAGTTATAGCCAGATAGCATGATAGCTACTCAAAGACGAGCATGGCGTTTTTAAAACTAAGATCTTCAATTCTTTTTTGGCCAAACTGAGAAATATTCTTTTGAATACAATAGGTTTTTCAACTGAAAGGTGCTCTGTCCCAGATGGTGAGTGGTAGGACGAAAGATCTCCAACCTCCCAGTGCCACCATTGCCATGTCAACATGTCTTGGCCACCAGAGAAAGGTATGCAGGAGTAGTTTAGTGTTTATGCTCACTAATGCATATTAGTAATAGGTAAGGAATGCTGATGATGTCATTCTCTGGGGTAGCTGAATCGAGGGCATATAGCCTCCAATGCTCAGTCGTGATCTGAATGACACGGAAACTAGGGATGCCACAGATCCGATCATGAACAGGTAGGCACTAAATTTTGTCTGTATCTCAAAGGTGGAGCAGATGGCAGACAGCAATGTTAGAAATAGGAAAACACACACATCAAAGTAAAAAGCACAGGAGAAGAGAAGAGTAAAATGAATATTTATTACATACTTTCTATGAGCTAAACTCTGTGGGAGTCGCTTTGAATATTATATCATTTAATTTTCTCATCCTTTAAAGAAATGAGGATCGGAGAGTTAAACAACTTCCTCAAAATTGGATGGCTACTCAGCCAGTGAGCAGCCAGAATCTGAATCCATTCCAAGCCAAAGTTCCTCCCACTGAACTGAGACTCGAGTGCATAACCTGGTTCAATATCCTGTGAGGACATCCAGGTATGAGAAGTAAGACATCATTTATGGGCTTAGTCAAGTAATTCCAAAGACGTTTGTGAGCAGCTGTTTAATTTAATTTATTTAGTTAATTAATTTGTTTGTTTGTTTGTTTAGGGCAAGGGCTTGCCAAATTATGGACAGGACAATAGTGTTTTTTCTTAGACCTAGGATTAAATATTTTTGCTCCCCTTTCCTGTAACATCAGAAATGTGGCCAAGTTTAAGAAAAAAAAAAAAATGCCTTGTCTCTAAAGTTAGGGTTGAAATATAAATGGGTACTTGTCCCAACTGCTGACATGACTATCAATGCCTCGCAACTCTCAAACCTAAAAATTTTCTGCATCTTCTTTGACCCACCAGCAATAACTACTACCTATCATTGGTTTGATAAATACTCACTCCTCAAATGCAAATTTTCAGCTCCTGTAACAAAGCAAGTCAAATCAGCTGATGTGTAGAATATGCCAATCTTTGGGTATAGCCCATTGGCCCAACAATGGTTATCTTTATAGACAAAATAATCAAACTCTATCCCTGCTCCAGTGAGTAAGAATAAAGATGGGTTATGCTTCAAGGGCTCACATAATAAAGCAGACAATTAAATTTTGATGTCTCCTCTCCCTGTGGTCAGCAAGATCTGACGATGAAGGTCTGAAGGCGTTATTGCATTTTGAGAACCAGTATATCCAAGATGCATTTAATCCAGTGGCTCTCCTTTCTTAATGAATATTAAGCAGAAGTAGTCCTGTTATTTCACAAGAGGACATTAGCCAGTATTTATTGAGCACTGAATATGGGCCAGACCTATACAGGCACTTTACATTTGATTCTCATATGGGTTCATGAGGCAGGGATTATTATCCCTGTTGGAAGTAAAGATGCTTAAGTTCAAAGATGTTACATAACTTCTCCAAGTTCAAGAGTAAGTGGCAGTGCAGGCTGTGAAGTCCAACTGGAATTGAGATTGAGCCTTGGGCATAACAATTCAGTGGGCCCAATTTTCTCTGCATGAGTTAGATATTCAGGGTTTTGCAACATGCCTACTATTCCAGGGACCTCAGAAAAGGGAGACAGATTGTATAGCAAAATGTAAAAGACTAGTATTTTATGGTGAACATAAACTTTAAGATTCACCTAATGGGTCAAAACTATTTCTCATCCAACCTGGTGACGCGCCTCTGCCTGAAACATTCTACTTCACCTTGAAAATGCCAGCGCTTATGAATCTTTCAACCATGAGTTTACCTGAAATCTTCAACTCATTTGTTTTCAGTCTCAATCACCTCTTTGATTACTACAACGGTACACAGTACAAATGCCAATGATAATAAAAGCAATTAATACTTATTTAGTGCTTATTCTCTACCTATAATTATCTTAGTTAATCCTCACAACAACCCTGTGAGATACTACTATTAGAGATGAGAACACTGGGGCTTAGTGAGTTTGAGTCGCTTCACCAAGAATACACAGTTTATAAATGGTGAAGTGTCTCCATTTGCCTCTGAATCCACAAAGGATGCTCCAAACCCTGATATTCAAAGTGTGATATTCAAAACATCTGAGAGCTTGTTAGAAATGCAGAATCTTAGGTCTCTCCTTGGACTTGTAAATACAAAGCTGAATTTTAACAAGTTCTGCAGATGTTGGGTGTGCACATGGAAGTCTGGGAAACACTGCTTTGAATGACGCCCTTGACTGGAGGCAAGGTCATCAACTGCCCTGGTTTACCCAGGTCTAAGAACTGCTTGGGACATGGGATTTTCAGTGCTAAAACTGGGCAAGTCTCAGGCAGACCAGGATGAGTTGGTTATCCTAATAAGAGGACTAGTGCATTGGGCCTCCTCTGCAGTGAATGTTTTTCCCTTTCGTAGGCTTGAAGCACATCCTGTGCTGGCTTTCACCTTGCCTTGTGGTTACAGGAACTTGTTGGGTGTGTCTTCAGGTAGTGCCACTGATACTCTTCGTATGGATGGGGATCACCATTGAGGAAAGATGGACCTTATGCCCTCAAATCCATGGGAGTTATCATCATCCACATTTGGGTTCCTGAAATTTGACATTTGACCATTATAGGAAAGATCCTTTTCCCTTTCATCAACCTTCCTTACTCCATTATAATCTCAAACCAACACATTATAATTGCAAATAAGAACATTCTCTTATAAGAACATTCTTATAGGTTTATTCCTTTAATTCGTAAATATGTTTTTCTAAAGCTGCAGTGAAATCCAAATATGTGAAAAACCCTCATTATTTTAATATAAATGACTTCTATAAAGGAAAATTTAATTAATGTGTTTATAATTCATTCAAACATTATTATATTATTGCTTTAAAGAAACTATTAAGCCTTAAGCCATTGCTACAGATTTCTCTTAATGAAAGATTTTGTAACCCAAATCATGGCACAAAATAGGTTGTTCATCTTCAGCAAAAATAGTATGTAAGTTCTACATGTGAGTTCTAGAAGGTTTCCTTGCCTCAAGGGAAAACTTTTAAAATATATTTTATATAATATTATACACAGAAAATATAGCAGTTTTTGGTATATAGAGCAAAATTATTCCCCCATTTGGCTTTAAACTGCTTTGTGGGTAATGAGAAGGTCTTCGCATTATTCTCAACTGTTGACACCCTGTGGAGAGACCACTAAAAGCTTCAGCAACCAAGACTAAATCTCTCTGTCAATTTTATTACTTATTTCTCTTATGACCTTTTGAACCCATTGCTCAGACCCCCATTAGGTACTAGCACGACTTGTGATTTCAGTGCTATTTATATTTAGGACTTTATCTTGCCTTTCAACCCCACGGAGAAATTTTAATATAATCACTACTGCTCATTCATTTATTCAGCAAACATTGAGCATCAACTCTGTGTTAGGTCTTTGCATAGAATATGATTAAAATGTCATCAGTACTTGAAGTAGATATTAATCCAATCTGTTAGATAAAACTCAGATAAATAACCACAATACAGTATATCATTTGGATGTACCTAAATAGAAATTTAGAAATTCAGACATCTGAGAGATTATTCTTACTGGTAGAATCAGGGAAGAATATTAGGGAGAAAAATCATGCTTTGAGTTGAGCTCCTTGTGAGATTTATAGAGAAAAAAAATCATATACAAAAAAGTCCTGGAGCAGGAAAGAACAGAGCATGCTATGGGAATGAAACATGTCTAATCTAGCTGGAGTGTATAAGAAGAGATGCAAGAGATGAGATTTTAAAGGAATTTTGAGACTGATCATGTGGTTTGAGATGTAATTCATTAAAGACCATTGAAGATTTCTGAGCAAAGAATTGTCATAGTCTGGCAAAACTGTGTTTACCCAGAAGAAACACATAAGAAGGATGGGAGCAGGATGTAAAACCAGTCTTTCAGAATTTATTTGGAGGCCATTAAAATAGACCCAGGATAAGTAATGAAACTTACATTAGAATCTCCTTCTCCCAGCCTTAGGCACTGGCCTCTCTTTTCCTCAGACCCACTTACCTATGATTCATTTCATCTGGCTCTCAGCATCTATGAAGGAATATTTTTGATTTTTGCTTTTCTTTCACAGAAAAGTCTTCAAATCATTCTTAGTAATGAAGTACATGAAAGGGTAAGTTTGATAGAAAACACAGTAACTATTATGTTCAACAAAAAAATAACTCATTTATTAAAGACACATTGTAATATATAGTTACAATGTTACCTTGCATATAGCTCCTCTAATTCTCAAAACACCCTCATGAGGAAAATACTATTATTTTCACTTTAAAGATGGAGAAACTGTGCTTAAGAAGGCTTATTCCATACACGATCTAAGAATATTGGGATAATGCTGTGTTCCATAAGAATTCAGAATTCTCTCTCTGGAAGAGTTTATAACCTTGCTCTATTCTTAATTCTAGCTTTCATTCAGAACAAAATTATCATCAGTGTTTATTAATCTCGAGGGAACCCAGACAGACAGGCCATGAGGGAATAACAAGGAGGCAGGGATGGGCTGGCAGCTCCAGGATACAATGTTTCAGGCAACACTGGGTGGAAATAGGGTAGACAAATTAGAATGGTGATGACATTGTTAATTTTTTAAAATATAAATAGAACTTTATAATGTAACTATAGATGTCATATGGACATTGGGGAAATTGAACCTGAGGCCTTTTAAGCAAGTATTCTCAACTAGGTACAACTCATTGGACTAAACAGACAAGATTAAGGTAAAGTTCCATATTCTCAGGATAGTAAAATAGTGTTTAGGATTCTATTGACACGTGTTTCTGCCATCAAATACCCCTGAGAACAGCCATAACAGTGGGCCTAATACCCAGCAAGCTTTCCTCCTAACTGCACATAAATCGAGGAGACATATTTTACCTTTTTGAATTGACTGTCGCCATGGATGGTGAAATCAGATCAGTTTGAATAATGAAACCATGAAGTCACTCCCCATTTTTCACAGGAAAGGCTAGAATATTTAATAAAAACCAGGCAAGAACCAGAATCTATGAATTCATTTTATCAAAATGTCTTCTTGGCCAGAATTCTCATGGAAATAATTGTGAATTTTTCCTCTTGGCCACTCTAAATATTCCTTTTTCATCCTCAAAAATAAAAGGACACTAACATGCTGTCCAGACCAGATGGTGAGGTAAAAAAGCCTATCTTTCCTTTTTCTCTGGGCTAGACACTTTTCTGGGATCTTTCTCTTTCTGCAGTCTCTAACTCACCCTCACTGTAAATGGTCATATATATGAAAATGATACCACATTTCTGAAAGTCATAGTTTTTGGAGGAGCACTAATTGCATAATATGGTGCAATAAACTGCCATATTCATCATGGTTTTCCACTTCACAAGGCTGGAAGCTAAATGTCAGAGGAAAGTCTTCCTCAGTTTTTATGAGGTGGAAAATTTTGACTGTAGAGAAAATCAGACGAAAGGTAATTTATTCAGTATTCACCCATTTATCTATTTTACAAATAGTTATTATCTGCATGGCACTCTGTTTGGTGCTATGGGGAAACCTTTGAAAAGTAATTATGTACAATTACAAATTATACTTATGTGACACTTTCAAGTGAATGTGCACAATGCTTCTGGAGATTAACACAGAAATGTCCTAAACTGTAAAAACACAGCCCCAGATTGGGTTTAATTAAATATGTGTTCATAAGATGGTGACGATATCTCTGCAGGTTAAAATTTTTTAAAAGTGTGTTAAATTAAATTTCTTCTGAATGAAGAGAAATCCAGACTGAAGAATTCAAAGACTTATCTCTCCTCCTGAGAGGAAGATAGAAACATATCTCTCATTTTTTCTGTATCACAGATAACTATTTACAGATACCATGGATATCTACCTATCTACATTGTATATGTATTATCTATATCTCTCTATATACCACCTATATCTATATCTACATCTTTATTATGTAGCTTCGTCTCTATCTATATTACAGATTATTTCTTAATGAATAATTTGCCATACTGTGTTGTCAGTAAATCATCTTGATGCACTTATTATTTCTAATTAGCCACATCATTCCCTTAGAAATATTGTAAGCTCAAAAGAAGGGTAGAGCTTTAAAATAATCTTAGAGTTGGCTTATTTGGTATTTCTTAAATTTCAAATATTCCAGCACCACATTAACAATTTTTGGTATACTCACATGCCATGGTCTATTATTTTCTTTATATATTTCTTTAAATTAACTCAATTTTTTACTACCAATAAGTCTTATTAACACAATGATGAAAATCTTACCAAAAAAATTGCCTGAAAATAAATGTGATAAAAACAAAACATTACTCAGTCCTAGCGGCTGCAGTAGGTAAAAATTCTGAGACTAACACTACTTCTCATCCTATCTCTTTATGTGACCAAATAATTTAAAAAGAAATAACTTTTTTGTCATGTGATTTAATCTTATTTACTTCTGACTCTACGTGTCACCTAAAAAAAAAAATGTGTGTCACTTTGAGAAACACTGATCACACCTATTCTCTTTACTTTGTTCAAGAATTGAGCCCTGGAAAAATGGGTCTATACCTTGCTCTTGTACTCACCCGTGTCATCTGCCTACCCTGCCATGGGTTATTAGGGAATCATTCATGTATCTGGGCTCTGCTACTCTTTCTGAGATGAATGGCACTGGATGGCAAGCTTACTGAGGCCAGGAGCCAGGATGATGTTTCTGTGTTCTCCTGCACATGTTGTCTTTTATTCTATAGATGTTAGATTAATAAATAAAGTTTAGTTTGGTATGAAATGCCAGTGGTGTCACCAGGAAGTGTTTGCAAGGAAATTGGAATTGCCCTGCCGTTACGTCCAGGTGAGGATAAATGGCCATCCCTGCCAGACATTGTACAAGATGCTTGGATGGCTGAGACGCAGCCTCTGCCACTAGGAAAGTCCAGGTGGTGGCAGGGACGATGAGAGATGGGAACAGGGAAGCGTTGCACAGATTTAACTCTCTTAAAGGCAAAAAATTGCAGTAGTTACAAAGAACTTAAGGGGCACAGAGGAAAAGACCATTGCGAGGGCAAAAGCAGATAGGGAGTTAAAGAGGAATGTGAAGGAAAATGGGAGGAATAAAATGAAGAATCAGAGAAAGAGAAATACATATTGGTTCAGGACACTAGAACTGCTGAAAGAAGCACCTCTCTATAAAGCTGGAGGACCATCTCAGCTCAAAATGAAACAACAGAAGAACCTCAGCTGCAGAGTTTGGATTAAGAGTAGAATACTGTACCCAGAGTTACCCGGAACAGTGTAATTCTGTAAGAATGATTTCCAAAACCTACGTCTAATCCGTGGAGCTGGGTTGGCTATGTTGGTTCAGTCTCTATTTTTCACCTACGTAACATGGCTGTGCTAAGATCACATTGGTGGCCTAGTGGTTTGCTACACACAGGACAGACTCTGGAGTGCCATATGGGAAACTTGTAGCATGGACCACCCGAATCTTCACCTAGTGGAGCAGATGTTGAGGAACAGTCAACCCAGGCAGCTGGGGTAGATTCAGCTGTACAGCCTGACCTGACGGAAAATTGCCTTGTGTACCATATAGAAATTTTCCTTGTTTCTTAACTTGCCTAAGGCCAGTTGATTTGCATGATGTTTCTAAGAAAACTTGTTCCCTGGATAATATCCATTTACAATTTTCCTTCATTGACATTTTTCCATAAACAGGAGAGTGCTTGGTGGGGCAGCTCTGTTGGCAGAACCTATTGGTTCTATGTTTTTACGAAAATCTAGCAGCCTCTCAATCTCCCTTATTTTAGCCCTCCCTTGAAGCTTCCCACCCTCACATGCCTGCCACCCACCACCACCCTTGCTCCTTCTCTAGACTTCTCTTATTTTTCTTGGAGATGTTTTTTAACATGTCAACCAACCACAGGAATTGGCCCTGATGTGCTTGAGTCTCACAGGGCCCCTGGAGAGGATTCACAGTTATGTCAGAAGAAGACCGTCCAAGTTCACGCCAAGAGAACTAATTGGCCTCTAATAACAAACTATCTCCAGAGAATGCAATGGTCGTAGTGTTTAAACAAAAGTCAAGGGCCGAACTCCCCACCTCTAATGCTCATTTCATTCCCAGATATAAGAAATCTATCTTTTCACACTCTTCCTATGGACTCGACAAGCACAGTAACTTCTGTCATTTAGTCAAATTCTTTGTTCTTTGAGGAATCCTGAGAAAGAGGAGGGGGCTACTAATGACCTCAGAAACTACCTCTCATTCATCTCTGTACCCCAAAATCTAGCACAGTCATTGGTGCAGTTAATGCTCAAAACAGAAGTTTTGCCAAATGAATGATTCATGAGAATCGAGGAATATTCCAGAGAGTTAAATGTGAAAGTAAAGTAGATATTTAGATATCTGATAACTTTCTGATAATTTAACCCTCGTTGAAGTCATATTACCTATGAATTTCTTGTAGCTTACTCATGGTTGAAGTACTTGCAGCCCATATGTGACTTCTTGGTACCGGTCTTGGTAGTACTTTAGTTCTAAAGCACAAATGGTGTTGCTTTAACCTGTATGATTTATTGATTTAATTAATAGTGTATATAGTCTTTGGATGCACTATTACTGCTTAGAGAGGTCAGCTACAAGGCTTTCCAAGCTATTGCCTGCACAGAGCCATTTAGAGAAGGAGCATAGAGATTTGTAGAGAAGGCACTGAGAAGCAGAGGAAGGTGGAGGTACTAATCTGTCTGTAGGGCAAGCCTCACCACAGAGGAGAGCAAACAGGTCAAAGCATTGATTCCAAATTTTCAGACACACCGATCTTTTTCTGCATTTTGCCTTGCCACACAAGGGTGTCTGATCTGGTCGACAGAGCAAGATGACAGTATTCTAGGTTGGTGTGTTTTGCGAAGTCAGATAACCAACAATCAGTAATCTGTACCGTGATTCCAAGTGGTCTATCTGATTTAAAGCTCAGCTATCAATAACTAGGGATGCAAGCAGGAAGACGCAGATGTAAGAAAAATAGATTGGTTAAAACTAGGCAATCACCTGTTATGGGTTGAATTGTGCCCCCACCCAACCCCATTCATACATTGAAGTCCTATCCTCAGAATCTGAGACTGTGGCCTTGTTTGGAAATAGAGTCCTTGAAGATATAATTAGTTAAAATGAGGACTACTGGGGCATGGTGGGCCCCTAAATTCAACATGACTGATGTCCTTATGAAAAGAGGAGATTTGGACACAAATATATACACAAAGAGAATGCTATGTAAAGATAAAGGCAGAGATTGTAATAACGTAGCAGAAGCGAAGGAACAGCCAAGATTGCCAGCACACCACCAGAAGCAGGAAGGCATGCAACAGACTTCTCCCTCACAACCTTCAGGAGGAACCAATCATACTGACAGCTTGATCTCACACTTTCGGCCTCCAGAACCGTAAGACAACTCATTAAAGCCTCTGGTTTTATGGTACATTGTTAGGGCAGCCCTAGGAAACTAATCCAAACCCCCAATCGAGTCAACTGGCAATGCTCCAGGAAACTGGTGTAAAAGTTGGGTAACCAACCAGAAGAGCATGGGGACTAGGCCGATGTGACAGAAGTAAGGAGGAGATGGCTGCAACTTGTCTAAGCCATCAAAATCCCCACCCCATGAATCCCAGATACTGGAATTAAAGCAAGTCTGATCTCATGCACTACATACTAGTGAACCCAAACTTCCTGCTACACTAAATGTTTTGCCAGACTAAGTCCAAGGCCTGAGTGTACTAACAGCGCAGGCTGACATATGCTGAGCATAGCCTGTAGGAAAACATAGCAACCACACTTGGTATCTTAGAGGGAAGGCTGAATCAGAGGTCATTGCCAGCTAACTCTGAGTCTGCATTTGCTTTCCTCATACCCTCTTGCAACTGCTCCCAAATTTCGTTTATAATACCTAACACTCCTTTGATTTTTAAACAGGCTTAGCTTTTGGGATTTAAATCTGCGAGTAGCCTAGATTCTTCAAACATTTCTCTTACAAACCCCACCCCCAATATTTGTTTATAGTACTTGATGTTCCTTTGGTTCTTAAATGGGCTCTGCTTTTTTGATTTAGACCTGTGTCATATTGTTAATACCTTTGCAAATCCCTCCACTAGCATAGACTACCCAAACTTTCAACCTGTGTTTGCCATTGCCCCTTTTGCTATCTGGGCTCCTTCCTGGGCTTCACCCTCCCATCTCTGGTTAATGCATCCTTCTCTTTGACTTCCTGTATCTCACTAGCCACACCCCCAGACACTAGTTCTGCTAAGTTCTGTCCCATGGGACAAGGCATCTCCCAAAGAGGTGGCCAACAGACAGATTGGGAAATCAGAGGAGCTGAAAGTGACACTGAAGGATAATTCAATAATCCAACATGATACAAGGGCAGAAATTTACCAGCTGTCTAGAATCACAGAATTTTAGAGCAAAAAAAGAATTTTAGAAATGAATCTAATACGCCTATTATTATATAAATAGGAAAACAGGTCAGCAATTTTATCATAATCACAGAGCTGACAATTTGGACAGCTGACAGATGGGCAGAGCAGTTTTCACTTCACCTGGTAGGACTTTGCTGTACTTAGGTGAGTGACAGATTTTACAGGGAGAAGAGCCATCAGCAGTGGCTTTGACAGCAACTGGAGTGTAAATGAGTGCTCTGGACACAGGTAGGGGTGCAGACACCAGCCGTACGATGTATTTACAACAGAGTCCTCAGTAAGACATGCCTAAAGGGAGCTGTAGGAAGCAGGAGAAATACCACAGAGCCACTGGATAGCTAAAATGGATAGCTAAGATGACCAGGCTCACGAAATAGCTTGTGGCAGAGGTTAGAGTGATAGGAGAAAGAGCTTTAAAAGAGCAGCAAAAGTCTTATTGTAGAGATCATGTTAGGGAATTACTGTATCAATTTTTCTCAGATATTGGTGATACAATGCAGAATATGCACTGCTCAAGATCTTTTCGGATGTATGATATATTAAAATTTGAGACTTATTACTGATGCGATTATAATAAAGACCCAGTTTATATCCCAGGTATGCAGCCTATGTGTGAGTGTGTGTTTGTGCTGGGGTCAGAAGGCAGGGAAGGGAGTATATAATTTTAAAAATATGACCTTAAATGTGTAAAATTTAAAAGAAAAATTCAAGGGGTTATTATTTATAATAACATCATTAAGTATTTGCTAAAACATTGGGATATGGAATTAATATTGGGTCAGAATTTGAAGGTGAGGCTTGGATTGCCGGTGACACGGAGATAAGGACAGAGGACAATAACTTACGTTCATTTACTTGCTATAATGTGTGGAGCGAATGCAGTTCTGTAATTTGAATGACTTCCTAAATCCCGGATAATGACAGCGCCCAGTCTGTCAGCACCTGAGCCCTTTAAACAGCTTTATCAGCTGAACTTTCAGGCAAAATGTCCATTGCTGCCTAGAACTGGAACTGGAACTGTTCAGACCTAGGCCAAGAACAAACCTGACCAACCCCGAAACACACACACACACACACACACACAAAAGAACCCACTTTTTTTTTTTTTTTACCATCATAGCAGTGGAGTCATATTGTTAATACCTTTGCAAATCCTTAACATTTAGTCATTTTTCACAGCTGAAGGGTCATGTTTTCTTTAGCGTTTTGGACTACAATTTTTTTTTTTTTTTAAAGCAACCACAGGATCTGCATTGAAATCACCAGGGACAATAAACTGGAATTGTCCATGTTCCCCCCTTTGTTTTCTGCCTTGTGTGTGGAAAAACATATATTTTTCAAAACAAGAAAGAGTTTGTGACCCTGTGAAAATTATATAAATTGTTTTTGTGAATCACCCTCGAGTCATCCAAAAGGAGGCTTCTCCATCCCATTCCAGTAAATGTTTTTGCCATTCATGACTGTGCTTGCTGGCTGCTGTGAGATCCCCAAGAACAACTTGGACCTGGTAGATGGTCCCTTGGGGTGGTGGCCTTCTCTGCCTGCTGGGAAGTAGCATCCTTAAGTTCAAGAATAAATACCGCCTTTTGCATTGCACTCATTGGTTTTTATTAACCAACTGTGTCTGCTGAAAACATCTTGAACTAATATTAAAATATCCACTTGAATCTGTCTCTATACCCTAGTCATCGATGTTTTCATGTATTTATCCACAAGCAGATGCTTGATACCTACCTGGTACTCAGCACTGCACAAACATTATCTGGCAATGAGCATCCTATAGGAAACACAAGACCTATACAAAGCTGACAATTCTTGGTCTGTATAAGATTAGATATATGTGTCCAAATTAGATATCCAAATTCCAAAAGATCTTCTCATTTTATAGCATATTAGACAGTAAGTTGTCACTATGTCAAAAATCACCCAAAGTGGGGATCTATCTAGCTATAAAATTAAGCTTTGGTTCACATGCCTAGGGCTTCAAGTGATACTGAATTCTATGGAGATACCTTAGGCAATAAGCTTCATGTAAGTAAGTAATTCTGTCTCCTTTTTTTTGAGCCATCATAAGTATACTTTCATTTAAATCTGAAATTGTGGAGGTGCTATAGATGCATTTATTGCTTCCCAATATATACTCAGATCAATAGCTTTCTCATTTCATATCCGTTGGGTGACCTTGTGATAGCAGTAGAGGGAGAGAATATTTTTAGGGAGAAAGTTTACCACTAAGTACACTTGAGTGCAACAAATGACAGTTTCGATCTGATAAAAATGAATGGACATTAATTTTATTTTATCAAATTGTAGGGTGGAATTTACACAGGTTAAATTTAAACTGTTCATAGAGGAGAACTTTCCATGTCTCTTTGTGACTTAGCCACTATATATCTGTGTTATTTCAGGGTTGCTTAGAAGTAGTGGCCAAGACAGAATTAGATATGCAAGAGATTTACTGGAGTAGGAAGTAGGAAAAGGCTAGGAGATCCTTAAGATGGGGATGCTGTCCTTGGAAGGACAGAGGAAGGCAAGGAGGATTGGATAGAAAAGTTGCAGATAGCTGTGCAATTCTGAGAAAGTTTTGACCAAGCCAAAGGGAACTCCGTGGGCCTGGTACAAGGTCCTGGGCCTCACAGGAACTGACATGTCTGAGTCTCCTCCATCCTCATCCACACCCTGTGCTCAGTCACTGGCTGGGAGCAACTCTTAGGAAGCATGACCTCAGCACAAACATAGGATGGATCCAGAGGGGCAGCATCTGAGACCCTCAGTCAGTTATGCTCCCTACAACAGTTGACATGAGCAACATGTTTTAATGTCCACCACTCTCTGTCAATATGAGCATCATAACAACCAAAGATGGTGGAATGCATTTGTTCATACATTTATTAAACAAATCTTTATTGAGCTTTTACTTTGTGTCAGGCATTATAGATTTCCAGTATTATAGATGCCACAGAAAACAAGAAATCTCTCTGCCCTCATAGAATATATTGCATAACATATTTATTGCCTTGAAAATACTGCTGGATAATTGAGGATCTTCTAAGCTAAAGACATATTACCCACTTCTAATGGTTAATAAAATAACAATTTTTGGATCTTAATTTATATTATCTATTTTGGAGTTATGTTGCCATTTACTTATTAGAACCTGCATAGAAATTTATCACAAACATGTAAAATGGTCCTGGCTCTGCTCTACCCTAATCTTTTAATTTTAACACATTGGATTGAACATTTGCATAACTCAGTAATTTTTAAATATATCTGTCCACACAACCACTCCAAATATTGTGCATTTGTGAATTTTTCCTTCAGTAGTTGAATGTGACATTGAGAATAGAGGATGACAGAGACGTAGAGTTGAGAGACTATAGGAAGAATGAGAAGAAATCATCTTAGCTTTTTTTCCCCAACTCATAATCTACTCCTTCCTCAGAGAATGCTCATCTCTATGTACTACAAAGCCTGAAATTTCATCACTAAATATTAATCCCTTTGAGATAAGAATTAGCCTTTCCAAGAATTTTTTTTTTAATTGCAGATCCTTTAAACTAATATACACATCACTCTGTGTAGATCAGGCTTTCAGCTAACTTTTCCCGCCTGTTGGATAAGGGGAGACTGTCATGTTAGGATTACTGGATGCCTGGAAGTGAGACGGAACAGAATTGATAAACACTAAGTTTGTTATGGTCAAGATAGAGAATATGAAAAAACACAAAGTTGCAACACCATCAGGAGATGGACAATGATGATAAACTTGGTCAGCAGATCCCAACAGGGGGATTATTTCTGAACATATTCCGGCATTTTTCTTATGTTGTCATTGTAAAAGTATGCAAGGAAGTACATGTTTCAACCCCATCCTGATTTTTCAGAACTGTGAAAAGCTAAATAATAACAACAGTCAAGTTGAACAGCTATGAGAGTTACCACTGATATTCACCACCTTCGATTTAGCAAGTGAAATTGCTAAATCAATGAAAATGGGTTTGAGTTGCCCTGATCTCTGCTTTTGACTCCCACCAATTCCCCTTTCCCACCCACCTGAAGATATTGTCTCCTGAGCTCCATTCAAGCCTCCCTGATGTGTGAATCGTGTTCAGGAGCGTTTCCAACGCCTTTCATTGTAACAGTAATAGTCAGTACCTACCAAGTGTTTCATCTGTGCCAAGCATTTTACGTTTAACACCCACCACACAATTAGATGTCCAGATTATGTTATTAACCTCATTTGATGGATGAGTACATTAAGGCTCAAGAAGATTAAGTAACTTGCACAGGTTAAAGATCTAGAATGTTAGGAGAGCTGGGTTACAAATCCTGACTTGTCTGGCATTAAAGCCCATACACTAACTTCATACTTGATGGATTTTGGCTTTCAGTTTGTGGAGGCGGGCACCAGGTGCATTCCGAAATCGGGATCCCAGAGAGTTTCTCTCTCATATACGACTCTGAATACTCTGTGTGCTTCTGTGTGTAAATACATGCATTCGTGCACAAGCTAAAAACATGACTTGCCCTTACTGGATGGGACTTGAGAAATCTTGACACAGAGTCTATTCCATATCAGTTAACCCTGGCCCACACATTTCCATCCCAGAATTGGGGATTTATTTGGGTGTTCTGTAATAACTCTGAATCATGCCCTCCAAGCTCTTGTATTATACTTCCATCTTCATCAGGTTTCTCAGTAAATATTGCAATTTATTATTCTCTTTCTTTGGACAAGAGGATCACAAATGGCAAACAATCTCTATCATGATCCCCTAGTTTCATCTCCAAGCAGATATGATTGGGCCACAAGAATGGCCTGCGTGAATTTTTAAGTCTGGATAAGGATGGTCAGGTCAAGCATGTGATTAATTAAATAATCTGCAGCTACTATTTGTGGTTCATTTATTCATTTAACACATTTGGTGAATGCTTTCAGCATGCCAAGCACCATGCTAGATTCTGGGGATACAGTGAGAGAGACATGTATCTTGGCCTCACTGAACCTACAGTTTGTAATCCCAATGCCCAATATGCACTAATAATAACCATATTCTTTGAGCACTTATATTCTTCATGCTTTACATAACTTAGCTCTAATCTTTACAACAACTGCGTGAAGTAAGGAGAAGGCAATAGCCCAGTTTTATAGATAACTAAACTGAGGCTCAGAAAAGGTAAGTAATTTGTTGTAGTGTCATGTGGCTAGTAAGAGAAAGAGCTGGAAACCAAACCAGATGTGTTTGAGTGGAGTCCATTCTCTCCATCATGTTACGCCTACGAAGTAAGAGTGAGGGAGCCTGGCCTCCAGTCCCCGTTCTCTTGCTCTCTCTGTATTACAAAGTAGCTGTTTTAGGGCCTAAGGAAACCCCTTTACCTCTTTACGTTTCATCAAACTTAACTATAAAATAGGAATGATATTTGCACTTTTACAGGAATGTTCGAAAAGCTATTAAAATGCTATGAAAACATTTCTAAACACTAAACATCATTATTAATTTAATAATGTGCTCTAATTTTATAGTTCTCCCAAATTCCCAATTCAGATGAGTTGTATTCCTCTTGCAACCCAAGTATGTATGAAGAGAAGGCTCATCCAGCCTCCTCTCACTCTAAGTAGTTTTAAGCAAAAATCGAAGTTGCCTTTGGCTTCTCATAAAGCAAACCTCAGCTTTCTGGAAAACGGTGCCAATGAGTATGATTCAGTTGAAAATCAATGTGACTAAATTGGTAATAAAATAAAAGTTCTGCCCATTTCAATAAAACATAGTAAAAAGAAAGCAGTTAAGTATATATAAAACAATTAACACTGCATCTGGCATGCTGGATTTGCTGACTAAGTTGGATATTTGTACGATTCCAGTTTTCCTGGCACAGTTCCAGTTTATGATGTAGCAATAATAGCTTTCTTTTTTAATTAATAATCTGATTATTAATTAACTATCAGAGTTGCCAGACCAGAAGAAACCAATCTGGACTATGATAATTTTGCTAAATGATACATCAAAACTAGATAGACTTTGTTTTAGAAACCAAAAAACTACCTATATGATTTGAAGCCTAATGAAGTGATTTAGAAGCATCTTTCTCTTGTCAATATTCTCTCCCTGAGGACCATGGACAAGTCCAGTAATGACTGGCACAGAGTTCAAGGCCACAGTTTTGGAACATTAGAATCATGAAATTTTAAAGCACCATGCCTACATTTAAGCCCAGAAATTCTACTCCTCCCATAACTGAATGCTGTCAAATAAAGGTCAGAGAAGTTGTTTACCCTGAAATAATTAGCACCCCTGTGAAAGACAATATGCATCTCGTCACTGATGAATCATTTTTCACTGACACCTAGACGTGTTCTTCTAGAAAAACAGCATATGCCATCCTCTTCTCCTCTTAGAATAATCAGATTCAAGCAACCATGTCACTAATATTTGATTCTTAATATTTGAGAGGCAGAAGGATACCTTTTAGTGAACTCAAGCATCTAGTTATTAATTGGGGCCTTAGTAGCCTTAAAAGTTAATAGGGTGGTTTGTAAAGTATGATGCCCAGAATCACAGCAGCATCACCTAAAAACTTGCTAGAAATGCAAATTCTCAGGCTCTCTCCCAGACCCATTGAATCAATAGCTCTGTGGTTGGGCCCAGCGATCTGCATTTTAACAGACCCTCCAGGCAATTATGATGCAAGCCAAGAAGTCTGAGAACCACCACTGAGTTAATGTGAGTCCTCATCATTTCTGATTTATGCTCAGGATATGAAACTTTTGCAGCTTAGTTCAGGTGCTATGAAGTAGAAAGTTCAGCAACTAACAGACAAAGTCGGGTTTGATAGCAGTTTGACTAGCTTGATGGAATCTCTGTATGAAGTTTCAAAATATGGAAAATTGAGCTCTGAAATGTTATGATGTTGGTATTGGCAACCAGTACTGCTGAATTGCAGAGAAATACAGGATCCTCCTGCTGTTTCCTTCTCGCTGAATTCCTTTCTGGCCTCTTGGAAAAGTTCCCTTGAGGCATTTCTGAAAATATAAACCTCCCCATGTAAATGAGTTGTTTACCCTCCCGATCATTTGTTAGAAAGCGTTGAATTTTGCTGAATCAGGAGTAATTGCTTTTGACAAGCATACACATAAAACAGTAAGTGATACTGAAAACACTTGGTGCAAGTCTCAAAACTTGGACCACTCGAGACTCTTAATAATGGGTCATGCCATTTGGCACATCTTTTTATGTAATCTTAAACGAAGTCAGGCCAACCAACAGAATAATGAAAAGCAAGTATTAAAAGCTGGACATAAATGAGATGTTATCCTGGTAGAGAAACGGAATACCAGGCTCATAAGAAACTTCAAGATGGGGGGCTTTTAAATATGGGATGTTTAAACTAGTCTGTCTCAATACTACTTAACTAGGAAGAAAGAAATCTCTAGAGAGAAAAACTGGGTTCAAGGAAGTGGATGATTTCTATTTCCAGGAAGAGAAAGAGGGGAAAAAAAGTAATTTTTTTTTTTAAAAAGCAAGTGATATTATTTTTGAAAAAATGCGTTATCTTCCAAGAGTATTTGCATTTTATACTTTAGTTATTTTAATTTATGTATAATTTACCACACATTTCTTTATTTCTTAACTATGAAAGTAAAATATTAAATGCCAATATTAAAATTCAGAAGAGGAAGGAGTAAAAGAGAAAATATTCTCCCTGTTTATTTCTTCAATTTTTTTCTATACATAATCTAAGAGGTAGCCACCGAAAATTGTTTGGTATCAATATTTCCAGGCTATTATATATGCATGTCTATAAATTTGCATCATATTTCTGCTTCTTATTCTCTTATTCTGTCACATAAAATTACCCAGGTGAATATTCATCAAATTTGGAGTATATATTTGAAGACAGATAGAATAAGCAAAGAGTAGCTTTAAATAGGTGCCCCAAATCAAACATGAAAAGGGCAACTATTTTAATGCTATGTATTTTTATTTAGTATTAAGCTGTTTCTCATGTGGGCACTGAGCCAAGATAAATTGCAGCAAGTATTTAATTAATTAATAATATTTAGGTGTCTCTTGAGGAATAATAAACAAAATAGCTTTGTTATATGTTTGATTATAAAATAAGGCATTATATATATTGTCATGTATCATGAATTTTTTTTCACTTGTCTTTGTTTATTGTAAACCACATTGCATGTCAGTTTGTACAGATTTACTTCATTTCTATGAAAATAGAAGAACAGTCATTCTGTAAATGATGACTATATCATGATTTGTTAAGTCTTTCCCCTATTGATAGGCTTTGGGTTGTTTCAATTTATTTGCTATCATAAATGATCCTTTAATAGCCATCTTTGTACATTAACCGTTGTGTATTTTTGTGAGCATTTTGACAGAGTAGATTCGTAGAAGTAGACTCTGAATAAAAAGGAAGTAACATTTAAAGTTTTGATAGGCACTGCCAAAGCATTCTGTTAAAAAGCAGCAGAGTATGGGATATTCTCATGCTGCCACCAAATCTGAATTGTATCACTATTAAAATACTTTTATTCTAGTTGGAAAGGGGTGTTTTGCTTAGAGAGTCATTTCTTTGTTAGAGGATTTGAAAATCATTCTGTGGTTTGTCTTTCACTGTCTGGGTGGTAAAGCACATTAAGCAGACAACTTTTTAATTTTAGAGAAGTCTAATTTATCTTTTTTGTTGTTGTTGCTTATGTTTTGGGGATCATATCTAAGAAACGATTGCTTAATCCAAGGTCATAAAATTTGTTCTTGTTTTCTTCTAAAAATTTTATAGTTTTAGCTTTTACATTTAGATTGTTGATCCGTTTTGGAATTTTGTAGATGGTGTGAGGTAGGAGTCCAACCTCATTCTTTTGCAAATGGATATTCAGTTGTTTGACTCCATTTGTTGAAAAGATTATTCTTTCCTCCATTGAATTGTCTGGCACCTGTTTCAAAAATCAATTAACTATAAATGTGAAGGTTTACTTTCGGATTATCAATTCTATTATATTGATCTATATGTTGATCTTTTTTGCCAGAACCACATAGTCGTGATGCTATAGCTTTGCAGTTTAAGTTTTGAAATTGGAAAGTCTGAGTCCCTTAATTTTATTTCTTTTCAATATTATTTTAGCTGTCTAGCTCCCTTGCATTTCAATATGAATTTTATGACCACTTCGTCCATTTCTGCAAAAGTCATGTGGGATTTTGATAGAGATTGCATTAATCATTTTGAGGAGTATTACTTGAATTTACAAAACTTTTAGTTATAATTACTCACGCATTCATTTGTTCATTTAACACACTTTTAGCACACACTTACTATGGTCAAGGCACTGTGCAAGGAATTCCAATATGAATAAGATACAGTGATTCCTTCCAGAAATTCATATATACGTATGTGTACAGTTGACATATTTACAAGTAATTGAAGTAAAGAGCAGTATAAAAATGTCACATGAAATATTCATCGACTATGGCGGGGAAAGTTTCTTTAAAGAGAAAAGTCCCAGATATAGAGAGAGCAACAGTAGCCATAAGCCCTTCCTAGCCTAAGATCATAAAAATTCTTTTTCCCAGTCTACTTTAGAGAGTTATTCATTTCTTACAGATCTATTTCATCATGTTGAAAGGAAAAGGAAGAGTGATAAAATGAGCTTCAGTGACTATGTGTATTTGAGGTTGCTGCCTCATTTGATGCTTGAAGGCAGTCAGTAGGGTTTCTAGCAGATGGAAAGGTCAGCACAGGGTTCCCTCTGGCGCGGGCCCAGGTATAAGATCCAAATTCCACCACTCATCTTTCACCTGCTGAAAAAGTGATTCAGATATCACTGTGGCTCTGGTTACTGAGTTTCTCCTAAACTTTTTGGTCTGGGTGGATATTTAGACTAGATGTTAATCTAGGAGCACGCATATGTATTCCAGTACTAAGATATGAACTAAAGCTGAACCTGGCCCAGAGGATAAACCGCCCACCCAGAAAGCCATATAACCCACGCTTGAATTTAACAGGAGAAGAAAAACAAATGCTTGCCGTTTCCTTTGAGCAAAGCAGTAGAAAGAATGTGGAAGACTGTTGAATCATCTACGCACTTCTCAGCTTGAAATGTGTTTTTTTACTGATTGCATTTTTCTCAACCTCTCTCCTCTTTGCTGAGGGAAGGCGATGGAATGAATGCCCAGAGCAACCATAACCGTTTTCTGTGGGGAGTGAGTGGGAAAATGGCTTCTCCCCCATGACCTGGCAGCTGACCTGCTGGGCTATGGCAGTGTGCCTCGCATACATTACCCAAATGGCCTGCGGCACAGCCAGCAACCACGCATGAGGGCAGAGGAGCTACCCCCAGAAGGGCTCACTGTACCCTTTCAAGAGGGACATTGCCCCACCCACGTTGGCTGGCCAGCATCTATGTATCAAAGACTGAAAAAAACATGTGGCTAAGGGTGGTTTCTTCTTTTAGAATAAACATTTGTCCTCTTGGGTTAACATTCACTTAGATGTCCACCCCAGTCCCTCAGACACAAAGACACACTGCCGATTCCAAATAAATCTGCGTAAATTGCTTTGAAGGCAAAGGAATTTAGGTGCCCCCCTCTCCCTCCTCCTGAATTCTAGGCTCTGAAAGAGACTGGTTTGTAACTGGGCAGTGGCTCTCTCTAGCTAGAGAGAAAAGAAATTTCTGAGGTATATACTCCCCAAATCAGCTTGAAAACCCCTTTACCGTCACTCAGTTAGAAGCGTTTTGCTCCCTTCTTCTGCACTGTCCTCAGTCTAGCTTTTCCTAACTTTATCCCTACTTCAAGACAGACCTCGTGTTCAGTACTATCTGATTTCAGCCCCATAAAATGTTCTATCTTGTTTTTATTTGAAACTTCGATGCAGGGATTTTATTCAGATTTTGTTTATCATGGGTTTTTGCATTAATTTTTATTTTTTGAAATGTTGCTTTTAAATATTGTTTATCTTGATAAATGAGGGTATATTTTGCTTGTGTTTTTTGTTTGTTTGTTTATTTGTTTTCTTTTTGGCACCCTGTAAATTTTGCTCCCAAGGCAAGTGTCTTCCTGGCCTTGCCCTAGTCCTGGCCCTGACCAGCAGAGTTACATTCGGGGACTGGACAAGCGCTGCCTTCCCTCAATCATGGCCTTAATACTTTCTTTGAAAGTATTCATATAGCCATAGAGACATGGGGTTCCTATAATAAACCCCTTTGTGTGCGAGTCAGTAGTACTGGAACCCAGAAAGACAATAGTTTGCCTACCTCTCTTCCTGCAGCTGTGTTTCTATGGGATTCTTCTAGGAATGTTCTAGGAAACATTGGAGTACAGCCCAAAGATGCATTCTCTATAACAGTATTCCTTTGTTCTTGTATTGAGTTTTGCTGTGAGGTGCTCTTATAATAAGTATAAAATTGAAAAGTATAATGAAGAGAATATCTTGAGGGATGTATTATTTATTCTGAGATAATAGTCTCCTGCTGGTATGTGAATGCTGATCAAGCGAAGTGGAAACATTATGGAAAATAAATGATGAAGCAAAGCTGGCAAATTTATTTTCAGAGCAGGAGACATGGATCCTATAATAACTTGTGAATGTTCTTATTATTCCACGTGATTAATGCATGTTTAATGATTTTTATCTGATGTGTCCAGGGACTGTGGAAGTCCAGCCACCTAGGTTAGTGTGCACCTCTTTATTAACAAGGGAGGATTGTTTTATCCACAAAACAGAGATCTTGCTTTTAAACTTAAGTGACACAAAATTAGCTGGTGTGACTCCTTCGACTTGCGGGATGCAATCCAGTCACCATGTTTGACTTAATGGTCTCTGTGTACCTAATAACCTCTGCATTTGTGGGAAACTTTTATGTGTGTGGTTTTATTTACATGCTCATAACACCATTTTGCAGTAGGCTAGACAGTTATTAGTTGTCTTCCAGTTTCAAAGGGGCGGAAAGTGAAGCAAAGAGGATAAATGGAAACACGTGGCTGTACATTTCGTCAGTGGCTCAGGACTGCACACTCCAGGCCTCTGAGTATGTGCTCTGGGCTCTTCTTTTAGCTAAATGGAAGCTTCCCATTAACTTTTGTGCTTGTATTATCCTCATATACACAAACACATGGGCTTCTATCTATTTTATATGTTAATCATATCCCTCTTTAGTTTCTTGGAGCATAAGCCATATCAGAGACCATACCTCTGTCTTTCTAGTTTTATATGATTCATACTTCCTTAATCCAATTACACAGTCCTCCCAGTGTGAGAAAAATTCCAGGAGGAGAATGAATCCTAGGCAGCAGAAACAAGAGAAACCCTTTAAAGTGTCAGCATCTGAACTGATTTTGCTAGACACGGGATAAGGCTGTCAACCTACAGAATCAAATTTTATCTTTGGCATGTTTTTCTTCTACTGTATTTATAATGTTGTCTTTCATTTATTCTGATCTCTTCCTCTGGGCACACATTATTCATATTGGAGATTTCTTCTATGTCTTTCATCTCTAATCTCTTCTAAAATCATTTTTGTCTCTTTGTTCCTTCAGATTCTGGATCATATTGTCAACTGTGCCCTCAACGTCATTCCATTTTCCTATAGTTTCCACTGTGCTAGTTCTTCTAATGTAAACGTAATCCTATTAACATGGTTTGGTTTTCTCTTGTTCTTTCTCTGTCACATTTACAGTTCCCTATTTATTTCTGTCTGCCTCCCATCCAGAAAAGTTTTGTTTTTAAGTCCCAGTCTGTTGTCATTATCATCTCATACTCAAACTCTTCATTCAGAGTCCATATGTTCTTGATTTGTATTAAGAATCAAAGCAGGTACTGGTAAAATAAATTCTCATTTTTGCAAATGCTTGTAGTTCCATGGCACCTTTATTTAAATGTTCTTCTTCCACGTTATAAAAGCTTTTAATGGACACCATGCTGTTGTGTTCTGTTACTCATATATGATTGAGAAAATATACATTAAGAAATTCCTTTCAACAAGGGAAGTAGGTGCTTCTAGATTCCTAAGTTCCTCTTATAAATCCTTTCTCAGATATTAAGCTAAAAGTATAACAAATAGGGGTTACTAGCCACTTGAGAAGTGGTAAGGAGAGAAGAGAATCTCAAGGAACGAGTAATCCCCACTAGAGACTGCTCCTGCAGCATCCTTCTCTGGTGAAGCCTCTCTCTCAGCCAGAGGCCTCGCTGCTCCTCGTCCTGTGTGTTAGGGGCAGCCCTTGACTGGCCAGCCTCCTGTTCCTGAGGGGTTCTGCTTACACTCTGCTGCACCTGATTCCTGTGCTCATGACATGAATCTGAGGTCTGCAAGAGGTGCGAAAATGCTGCTCAGCTCCAGGCAGTTAAATATAATCCTAGCAGTGTGCTCCTCCAAGTAAGACATTTTAATGTAACCATGCCAGGGTGACATTTTGATGTAAGTTTTTGGACACATAGTCGTGTGTCCAAATGGACCTTGTGAGAGTGTAAAATCAGTTGTTCCTCATCCAACTAGTCTGCACAAAAATTCTTAAACCCAGTGCTGATTATGATAAATTTTTATATTTGTTGTAGTTGTTTTATCAATTTCGGTATTGCTGATTTTTTTCTCCCAAATATGAAATCCTAAGGAATCAAATCAGTACAGAGTCTCAATTGAGTGCACGACTCTAGAGTCAGAACTTTGAGATTAAATGCTGACTCCATCACTTACTATTTGTAGGACCCTAAGAAATGTCCATGTGGCTCAGTTTCCTCAGCCATAAAATGGGTGAAATAATAGCACCAAACTTAATATTTTCAAAAATTAGAATAAATGAGTTAATATATGTAAGGCTTTAGAATAGTGCCTAATACTGGCTTAACAGTCAATTAATTTCACGTTGTGTTATATTTTTTAAAGATTTTTACTGATAGTAAACAAATGCGTGCTCTCAGGAAAAAATGTGAAATGCTCAGAAAGTTATAAACTAAAAGAATTAAAGTCTACATTCCTAACCATTCTAGAACGCATTCCTTTCTATCATAAATTGCAAGGTCATAAGTAATTGGGGACAATAAATCCTTTTCTAGGACTACCTGGTTCAACTCCTAGCAAATATTATGCATTTAATAATGTTAAGTTATACTTAAACAGTCTGTCTGTGTGATTCCAGGGCTTCTTATATATTTCCGCCCCACAGATCATTTCCAAAAGGCACAGGGAATCATAGACCAACCACATACCCTGACCAAAATTATTAATATATGCTGTCTTTTAAAGTGACATTAATGAGGGCTATAAACTCATTCATTCTAGGCTACAAAGAAAGTACAAAACGGTTGTATTTAAATGCTAAAATTACAAGAGACCATCCCAAAGACCACCTGGAGGATCTCTAAGGTCCACCAGTGGTCATAAGACCACACTTAGAGAACTGCCAATTTATATCTGTTTATATGTCTCAATAGCGAGCTTGCTTTTTGAAATGACACTGCTTTTTTATTTTCTCATGGTTATTTTGAGCTTTTCTTATACATTTCCAGATCCTTTTTCTGCTCCAGGGAGATACTGCAGGTTTAAAATTAATTTTGTTACTCTATTTCATTTTCGGTGTCATATAATATGTAGTTTATAGAGACTCAAGCATAAGATGACAAATGCTTCTATCAATATCACTGCGAAAATAACTCCTGAAAAAATAAAATAAAAAGAAAAATTAAAAATTGCAGTTTCTCTAAGCTTTCCTTCTCCCACAAAGTTCTATTCTTTTTGCTTGTTTCTTTCCTTTGGGGCACAGCTTTGAAACTGGCACTGAGCAGTCAGAGTGGCCATTCAAGATTCCATTTGACTAAATGTGCGGAGCAAACATAAAAGCCAAAGCCTTGAATAAACATGCTGCCTGAAGCCCTGGGAGTCAAGAATGAGAGATGCCCGTTTAACCTAGGGGCACTGGGCCTCCCCATAGCCACCGACCACAGATAGATTCTGGATCTGAGCGACAAAGCAGATTTCTGGAATTAAGATCCCCAACCTATTAGGCAGGAAGCCTGATCCGGAAGGCTTGAAAAACCACCATTCTGTAGGATATAAATAACGGAGATTTTTTTCCCTAAGTATTGCCTATTTTAAAGAAGAAGTAGCAGAACAACTAAATTTGCTGTCATCATTTCAAGCCTCTGATTTTTTAATTTTATTTTTAGTATTAAAAGCAATTTCTAGGGAGCAAGCCTCCAAGAGACTTATGCTAACTGGAATTGTGAGCGGAAGATTCCTTCCTAACATTTAACAACTCTTAGGAGCACTGGAGGAGGAGTCAAGTTTGTTTCACTACTGTGAATCCTTGGGAACTTCCATAAACTGCTGCTGAGCCACATTTTTAAATCAGTCACTTGAATTTCCTAATGGGATGTATTTACTTTTAGGATCTCTTCTAGGTTTAGACTCTGTTGTTCCGAGGCACAATACTATTCTGCTAGTGACTTTATATGTTCTGAACTTGACAGTAAAATAGTAAATAAGAAGGCAGTACAATATGGACATCAAATCAATGTAGATTAAACATTCGTGTCTTCTGAATTCATGTCAGTCATTACATTGATGCAGAACCCACCCTTTTATTCTTAAAGCTCACTGAAGAAAAGACTGGAGATTTTATACACACACATACACACACACACAATTAAAATATATCTCCAATTATATTCAATTATATATATTATATATAATTATAATGTACATATATAGTATATGTAATCTTTAATTTATATATACTTGGGAGACATATACATATAATCTCCAACAAAGCACTAGATATCAAAATATGTAAAGAACTTTACAAATCAATAAGAAAAAAAAAGATAATCCTATAGATTACTGGTCAAAAGACTTAAGGAAGCATAGCACAAAAAAAGGGCAATGAAATGACCATTAACATATGAAAAGATGTTCAACCTCTTTGGTAATCAGGAAAATGCAAACGAAAACCACAATGAGATAATCCATAGATGAGCGAAGCTAAAAAAATCTCACAGTGTCAAGTGATGATGAGGATGTGGAACATTCACGCACTAGAGGTGGGAAGATACATTTGTACGATTCTAGAAACCAGTTGAATATTATGTAGTACAGTCGAAGCCCATGATGCAGCACTGTGACCCAGCACCTACACTTTAAGGGCCATACCTTAGAGAAGTGCATGACATGTGCTCCAGAGCACATGAACAAGAATGCTCCTAGCATGCTCATAATAACTCCAATCTACAAACAGCACAAATGGCAACTGACAGTAGCATGGGATGTCTTTACCCTGGAATGCTATACAGCAAAGAAACAAAAAGGCCAGAGCTAACCAACACCATAAATGAGTCATAATATTCAGTAAAAGAAGCCAGACACAAGTGAATATTTATAGTATGGTTTCCTTGATATAAAGTTCAAAAGTAGGATAAATAAAGCTATGTTATTTGATAATGCATACGATGATAGTGAAAGTATAAAAAAATCAAAGAAATGAATATCGTAAAAGTCATTATAGGGGAGGAAAGAATTTTGTGTTGAGGAAAGAGCAGAGAAAAGGGTTTCTGAGTGGGTTACATATTTCTGACCTAGATGTTCTATTTACAACCATTTTATTAAACCTGAGTTTTGTTTGTTCTTCTATGAATGTACATTATATTTCAAATTTTTTTAAATAAATTTAAAATAATAAAAAATAAAAGACTAGCAGGTTGAGGCATTCAAATTAGACTATGTATTGAGAAATTCAATATATATTGAATGGGAATGGAACACATTTAAGAGTCAAAATTAGGAAACAACATGAAAGTTAAGAGCAAATTTATTTGCCAAAATAAGGCAAACGATGAGCCAAAAATATTTTTTATTTTATTTTACTCTTTCTTTAGGAAGGAATTCAGAAATTTAAATTGACTCTACATGTAAAACTATATTGAGAATAACTAGTTGCCTTGGTTAAAATGGTTAAACAAGTTCTAAATACTAACATAATAATTAACATTGCTGAAAATGTCTGTAAAGCCAGTAATAATGCCAGAGAATCAATCGAATGGATCTTTGAATAGTGAAGGAATCACTTGCATGTGATTCACCCATATGAAGACTTACGCACAATCCTAGTTCATTATTTTTTTTTTCTTATTTTCACCAGCAATTGACTGTGTTGCATGGTTTACCTAATTCCTCTGTATTTATATTTAATCTGACCTATCTCCACAGAAGAATGAAATGGACAAGACTTAGAAATATATATATATGACTTCAATTTCTTTCAATACTGATACGGCATTCTCAGACTTAGCGACTTGAGCTTAAAATATTCCAGTTTCGGCAGGTTTTCTGTAAATCTCAGCAATTGTAAGACTTCTTATAGTTCTCCAACCATTTCTTGTTCATTTTCTGCCAACCTTTATAACATCTACAACCACAAGGCAGATGGTTTATTTTATCCTCACAAGGATTTTCTATTATTTTTTTAAAATGTGAACTACTAGAAAAAATAAGCCCAGAGGTCATTCATCACCCAAAGTCCTGATGTGAGAATGAATTTGTCTCTTTGTGCAGATTGAGGGTCACTCAGCATATGAAGATGATGATTCTGTTGTGTGACTCACCAGAAGGCAACACCACATGTAGACAAAAACGTCTTTTCTTTAGTAAAAATATGGATAGGACAGAAGGAGAAAACAAACAGCAACAAAAACTTTGCTTCAGATGTTTGCAACTTAAAATGTTTACATTTCCTAATAATTCATCCTAAAGTTATAAGGAGACTTTCTAATCCTATATCTAGACTTATAACTACTATGTGTTTTTCATTATCCCATTTAAACACTTTCATTCCACTTTTTCAGTTGCATCCCAAAGTTTAGCTTTGGCCCTTCACAAACACTCCTTTGCTCAAGCTTAATATATAACATTCTCATGAATATTTTCCATATCCGAAGACAGACCATCAGAAAATATTTATTTTGCTTTGGACTCACAAAGAGAATGAAATGCATAAGGATTGTTTTCCTTAACATGGTATGCACCCTGAGATCTGCAGTCACCAGTGTTCAAAGTGACAAGGATTCCAGAGTTTTGCTGTCTCTACTCCCCTCCCCTTAAGCCTATTCCTGAAGTTGGATAAGAACATGTGAGAGCAGAGATGTGAGGGCTGGGAGGAGACCTGTAAAGGGAGATAGCCTGCTCCTTTTCTTCTTCCACTCCTCATGCTGTAACTTTGGAGGGGGACACTGTTACTATAACCTTCAGGATAGACTAAAGAGAGACAAAGAGTCAGCCCCTTTCTACTAGGGGCCAATAAAGCCAACCCTTATTTAACCTATTTCCTACCCGTTAGACACCTGAGTGTATGGCAGTCAGAAAAATGTTTAGATTTCAACCAATTATTTACTCCTTTAAAATACAGAAGGAGAGAGATCAAAGTGTCTTTTCTAATGCCTCTGCCAGTGTTCTGCTTATCTAGATCCTGGCCTGGTTTGGTTGAATAATTACAATGTGAAGTTATTCTTTCACTCTCGCAATGACAGAAAGGTAAATTGTTAACAAAAGACGCAGTGAGTCCATAATTGCTGACCTTTTCTGGTCTCTATGATGTGACTTGGGGCCACTGTGTAATCAAGAGTCTGGCGCCATAGTTACAAACAAGGCCTGGAATGCCATCAGTCCATCCCATCTTCCATTCTAATCTTCACGGTTAAGTCATTGGAGTTTCAGGCCTCCAACTCCTATCACCCCTACAGTTTACCCACCCACAGAGTTTTTTCTCTAAACACAAGTTGAGTTGGCTATGGCCACCATAATTTACTCTGCGCATTTCAGTTGCCTTTTATGTTGAGGATTTCGCATGTCAGTCGAAGGAGTTAACTTTCTTCACAAAAGTTTCTCTCCTAGTCAACTAAAAGTCAGGAATCCCCAGTGCAATAATAGGAAAGTTCATATGGGCAGCATTTCACGATTAGCTCACTTGTGTTGGACAGGCCTAAAGGAAAATTTCTTCCTGCATGTGCAGAATGGAGCTGTGGTTCTCTAGCAACCAGGGTCTGCAGTTATGACTAGTGATGTGCTAAAACTAAAGGAATTAGAAGAAATGTATTCGGAAAGATAGAATGAGGGCACGACAAAGAGAGAGCGGTCAGGAACTAAAAAGAGGGGGAGTCTCTTTATTTCAGAGAGTCATAAGACAGAGCCTCAGTAAAAGTCTGATCCACAAACCTTGTAATGAGGGGCAGATTGTGGGGTTGGCTGATAGTGAGGCACTTCTTCAGAGGGTGCAAGCTGGGCTTCTGAAGCGATGTTCTGAATTCATGGCATTTCACAAGACCATCGAAAATGCTTAGTAATTGTTTGCAGCTGCTGCTCAGCCATTTCCTTTACATTCCATGGCCCTGGAGACAAAAAGAAAAAAATCTTTATGCCAGTTTTTGTGGATCGTAATGTTAGTTGTAAATCCACTCCACTGTAGTCTATAAAATATAGTTTTTATTTCATTGTTTCCACTTCATGCCAAGTCATAAAATTTTAAAAAATAAAATAAAATGCAAGGAAGAAACAAATAAAAACAACAGAAAGGCTCTTTGGATGAAATTGCCCCTCATGTATAGTAAAAGCACAGTAATTCGAATCTGTCTAGATTAGTGAACAGTCTGGATTGCAGGCATTAAGTTTCAATATTCAAGTTCTTATCAGACACAAAGATGTGTGTGCATGTCTGCCTCGGGGCATTTATCTTCCAGGATAACACAGATGGCCTAGTATATGGATTGGGCTGGAAGGAACACTGGAACTGCTGACCTTCTGTAGGGCCTTGGGCAAAGTTCCCTGAAATGAGAGTTTGGAACTGGAAGGGGGTAGCAGATACATGATCTGTGCGAAGGCACATTCCCCTGCTCCCATGGCCAATTTTGCTAATTTGTCGCAGTAAACTTTCTATTAGGCCCAGAAGCAGCCTCCGAATGCTTCTTAACACAGAACTCCAGTAAACATTCATCAATCTGTCAGCCTCAGCTCATGCCAGTAAGCCTGTTTATGGGACTAGGTAATGTCAAAGTTTCTTGGAGCACTGAAATTCGAATATGCTGATAGAGATCCCAAGGAGCCCACTGAAAGAATACAAAATGTAACTAGTGTGCACTTTGCAATATACAAGCCATTTCCAAGTTGCTTTGCATATACTTAAAACATTGGCAAGCTCCAGAAAATACAATAGTTCTCAACAGACTGAGGGGTGGGGCGGCAATGAAAAGGATGAGACTGAGATGAGGACCTGTACATCATCTAGGGAGATTTTTAAAAATACCCAAACCTGGGACCCACCCTGTCCATTATCTTTGCTTAAGTCTGCAATGGAGTCAGGAAAGTATGCTTGCTGAAAACACTGTTTGGTAAGTTTAGATATGTAATCCTGTCCGAAGATCCTTTTCCAGAGTCTGTTTTACAGGATTTATGTCTTTAGACAATCTTATCTCCAGAAAAAAATCAATAATAGATATCATCTCAGCCCCTGCTCAAATTATATTTACACATTTCAAATGAATAAAGTATAAATGAAATGATTTTACCATCGATTTAGTTTGTAGCTTTATTTCTGGAACCAAGACATTGCATTTTTTAGATAACCACATAATGGTGTCCACTCAACCGTTCCAGTTTCTCAGGCCAAAAACCCTGGGCTCATTCTCGGCTCTTCTCTTTCTCTCACAAACCTCCTACAGTATGTTCAGCCAATTCTGTTGGCTCTTGCTTCAGTAATGACCGCTTCTCACCATCTCCTCTGCTATAACCTCAGCTGATTATTCCATAGCCTCCTAGCTGGTTTCCTGCTTCAGTCCTTGATCTCCATCATCTATTCTACACACACAGCACAGAGTGATCCCAGTAAAACTTAAGTCGGATCATGCCATTCTTCTATTTAGAAACCTCCAAGTATCCTTGCAACTTAGTCCCAGTCAAAGCCAAAGTCATCAGAATGGTCTGCAAAACCGCACACCTCCTGACACTGCCCTTGCTTCTATGACCAACTCTGGCCTCCTTGTTCTTCAATTTGCATGTATTCTCCTGCCGAGAGTCTTTGCATTTGCTGTTCCTTCTACCTGAAATGCAAATCCTCCAGATTCCCACACAGCTCTCTCTCAGATCTCCTTTAAGTCTTGACTCAAATGCCATCTTATCAGCTAACACCTTGCTAATCACCACTCTCATTAGAATTGTAACATTACTCCCCATCCTGCTTTCTTGCTTTAATTTGCTCTATAGTATATGTCACCATATCACATAATATGTAGTTGAATTATGTATTTTGTCAGCTCCACAAGGGCAGGGATTTTGGTCTGTTTTGTTCATTTCTCTATCCCCAGTATCTAGAACAGTGCCTAACACACAGCAGATGCTCAAAGGATATTTGCTCAATAGAAATCAATGAATGAGTCAGCCAATAGACAACATGATTCAGTGACTGGAGGAAGCAGCATTAGTAAGCAAGGAATGACTGAGCCAAGGTTTTCTGGGAATTTACTCCCTAAACTTCCATATTCACTTTCTCCCTCTATAAAATTGGCTACTTATTCTTCTGTTTCACCAGGTCACAAGGGTGCATTTAGAACACATAGAGATTTATTTTAACACTTTGGAAGAAATGTTCTGCCTTAAACCGTCAGGAAACAGTTATGCAATTCGCTATGTATGTCATTTGCCTTTCCTTTTCTTTTCCTACACTCGTTCGCTTAGCAATTTCATAAAACACAAATAGCCAAAGAAGGAATAAAAGTAAATTTTAAGTAAGTTTATTCTTACTTATTCGTTTCTTTGTAATCAAGGAGAGGAAAATTCAAAATATTGACTTGAAATAGACATGGAGATTATCCATTTAACATACTCTCTATACTCTTAGATAGAGCCGTCATATTTTACAAATAAAATATATTGGGTGTCAGAAATAATTTGGGAGGAGTTTCTGGATATGAAAGACAGCCTAGAATAAGTGGTAGGACACAAAAATATTTGAATTTAATAATAATGGCTAATATTTATGGGTATTTTCTAGATACCAGCCATTGTGTTATAGCTTTGCATGCATAATCTTATTCTGTCCTCACTCAAACTCTAGGAAGGAGGAACATATTTAAAAAATTAAAGCTTCAAAGTATAAAACATCTCGCCTAAGGTCACACAGCCTAGTTAAGGTGGTAGAGCTGTGATTCAAATTTCAGTCCATCCAAATCCAAAGAGAGTTTCACTTTTCTAAGACCATGGTTTATGGGAATGGTAAGATAAAATATTTCAAATCAGGATAATTCTAGAAAAAGTGGGTCATAAGCTTAAAGTGTTTCACATTCTCCTGAATTTCTAAGTGTTGACTATACAATGTTATTATTATAACAAGTCAGAAAGAGAAAAACTGCTGATAGTATCACAGGAACCTTTCCCCCCAGGAACCACAATGCACTTTCGCAATACATACCGACAAAAAAGACGTTCACAGCATAAAATAAAATGGAAATTTGGCATTTGTTCAGTTAATTGGATCAATGAGAGATACAAACTGGATAACTCAGTGCTTAGAGTGTTTTTTTTTTTTTAATTTGAATTATTCCCCTTATTTGTCTCCAGAGATCAGTGAACTGAAGCTGGGCCACCATGTCACCTCCTGACGTTCTGTCTGGACTATAACTTATTTCCAAGTAAAGGCATTTTATCAAATTAGCTCATCAAGAGATGTCTTTAGTAACTCTGTCATTTGGAATTAAATGCCCATTCCTCTGTCTGTTTTGGAAAGGGAAGGAGATGAAGAGCAAGATAAAGAAGACAGCTTAGGCATACATATACAGTAGTGGTTGTGATGGTGGTGGTGGTGGTGGTGGTGGTGTGTGGTTTGGCAACCCACAGCATGTCAAGTCTGGATGTATGTAATGGGAGGGGGAGGGGAGGTGCTATATGGGGGATCCTAGTTTCTCCCATCCTATTATTTCCCAACGAGGTCTCAAGAATTCTTATGTTCTTCAAAAACATTCTCTAACCAAAATATACACCATAAAAGCAATCTTTGTTACCTTCATTAAGTCTGAAGTCTATGTTTTCTTTCTTTGTATAGGCGGTTTATGGGACCATATTCTCAATATTTTGTAACTATTTGCTGCTATAATTGGGAAAGACTTTCTCTCTGTTTATTTTGTCTAGAATTTTTCAGTTATTCATTCATATTCCAGTAGATCTCTCAAGTCAAAAGATATAAAACAGAACCTGTGAATCAATATAATTTTATGAATGGAAGATAAGGAGTCTTGGTGAATCTAAGAGAAGGTCCCCAGAAAATCAAGGATGTGTCAGGAAAGAAAGGAGTTCTGATGACAAATGGCTCATGTGCCACTTGATAGTGGCCCACATGCTATCCTTGGGTTATGACCTGAACAACATGACTTCTGCTACAAAGAAAGCTGTCTACCTAAAATGTGTACATAAAAGCTTTGACCTTGAATTAAAACTTTTACCTCTTTTAATGTGTAAATTATTGTGCTAAACATTAGCCAAGAAAAATCAAGTACATAGAAAGACTTCTTATTTTAAAAATACTTGGCACCAGAGAAACAAATAATCTTATAATTAACTGGGATAGAATATATGATATCTGTATAATAATAAAAACACAGCCTCCATTTGGGGAAAAACAAAATGTTCTAATGAACACTATTGAAAAAAAAACCTACCAACTTAGAAAAAAAATTTACTATGCTTATAGGCTAAAAGTAGGCAGTGGGCAGGTCTTCAGTTTTAAATGTCCATTCTGAGTTCTGCTGCAGAATGGAATAAATCAGGTGGAAACAAGTCTGTGGAGGGCTAGGTCAAAGCAGAGGCCAAGATTGACCCACTATTGAGGAGTTTTTAGACATAACCAGGGATTTCATAGTGTTCAAAAACACAGCCTCTGGTGCCAGACCACCCAGGTCAAAAATCAAGTTCTACCATTTACTAGCTGTGCTATCCTTGGAGAGATTATTTAATTATTTAACACCTAAACTGTACCTCAGTTTTCTCTACTAGAAAATGGAGGTAAAAATGAAGTCTTCATAGGTTCTCATGAGGATCACTTAACACATATAAATCAGTTGGAACAGTGCCTTGCACAAAGTAAATATCATATAGTATTAGCTATTGTTATTTTTATCGTTATAGACAAATAGAAAAACAAAATAGAAGCTGGAGACACCACTGTTCGTATGAGTCCCTCCTGCGACATGAGGTGACATGAGCCAAGGTGATAAATCAGAGTGGTGCATGGCATAAGATAGATGATTAACAAACATACGTTGAATGAATGACTATTAGTAAGTGAAAGTTCCAGTTGTAGGCCAAGAAGACCCAAAGCAAATCTGCATAGGTATGTGACCTGCAAAGAAGGTTGAAGCAGACTGAGATGGCTAAGTCTTCGTTTATTGTTGGCACTGCGCCCCTGGAGTGAACCAGATATAATAAAGAAACTGTGCTGGATTTGTCGAGAAAAAAAAAAAAAATATTAACCCTAGTCATTCACTGTTAGGAGGACTTGTGCTTTTATTTAAATCGTTTTTTTCTTCTACTCTAGTCTCGGTGATTTGATGCATTTAAGAAGTCTCAAAAACAATGCAAAATGACATTGCAATTCACTGGATAATTTTGGTACAATAACAAATAAGGAAATGTGACTAATCTGCCTCTGTCTTCTCTTTTTCCTATAGCAATAAACCAACTATTTTGGGATTGTTGAATACTGTCTTTCCTTCCTATACCCTCCCTTTCCTAAAACACTTTTGGAGGTTTTGTTTTTCAAAAGATGTCTATTCTCACTACTTCATTCACCACATGTGTTCTACAGGCTTCTGACAAGAATTCTCTCTTGTACTTTCAAATCGTTGTGTCCTGGAACTCGTACCAAAAAGGCTTTCTGTGTAATAGTTAACGTTTTCAATTTCCCTCCTAGTCATTACCATAGCCAGACAAGTCAAGTAAAAAGCATGTAAAGAGAATGACATAACCATTTAGGGACATTCTAGAATGTCCGTATTACCTTGTTGGGTCTTGGTCCACCAGTCAATAGTGCAGGCAGAGGTTACACTCTTCAGGTTATCAACATGAATTCTGATAAATTAAATAGAATGGTGGGGGATTGGGTAGTCATGATGTTGGCAGTGCCAAGAATCTCAGGGACTCAGATGCAATACAGAAGATTCAAATACTTTAATGCAGATTAAATTGCAAGTTAAATTTAAATTCAGATTTGAGGTATGGTGTCTGGATGGTCAACAGGGCAGTGTAGCACATTTCAGCCAAATGAGGCAGGAAGCAGAGCCTAGCTCGGTGTAACAGGATGGCACCAGGCAGGAATTGTACCGTGGGTCCCAGCAGTCTTCTGCTGCCTTTTTTCCTAGGACAACTGAGGCATCCCTGCCCAGTCTTCTTGCCCCTGGCCAGCATTTTTGGCTTAGGAGACCTTCCGTCTTTTCTGAAGAGGTCTCCTCACTGTTTTATCTTTTGACTGGTATACTCTCCTACAAAAACATAGGGAATTTGCAAGAAAAATTAATACAATTGCGGAATTAGGACTTGTGTGTCATAGACTCTCCCACTGTTTCTGTTACTGTAGCCAAGTAACATCCTAAGGAAGATCCACAGTCATGAAAACCAAGTTAATTTTAACATTAAAAGTTAATATGTGCTTTATAATAGTTTGGGATTTTTGATCAAGAGTAGAAATAATGGTGTGAAATTTTAAAAACTGAATGTCACTATTTCAAAAGTCAAATGAATGCAGATCAGAAAGTCTCAGATAGAAAATTTGGCATCTGATTTGGCTTAAGTCAGAGATTCATCATCCTGGCTGCCCATTAGGATTAACTGGAGGGATTTTAAGAAACTTATATTTCAGATAAGTTAAATCAGAATCTCTGGGAGAGAAACCCCCAACACCGGTATTGTTAAAAGCTCCCCAAAGTGGTTCATTGTGCAATCAAAATGGAAAACCACTGGTAGAAATTGTCCAGATTGGTTGGTTTCCTTGACCAGAGGTTCTCAAATGTGGCTGTTTCAATGCTGTTGTGGTGGGCAAGGGTGGAGGAGGGAGTTGGAAATGGTGATGATGTGGTAATAAGGAGAACTCTATATCCTAAGAGTACTATATAGGAAATCACTTCATTTGGCTACCCAAATGTCTAGGAACCTTCAGATACTTCCCGTTTTGATTTGCTAAAATGGGTGATCTACTAGGTCATACAACTTGGTTCAGATTGCTTTCATTCTTATTAATAGTATTACCTTGACTGTGCTTGATACAAAAAATTTCAAGTTTGTTTTCCAGATGGCTTTTTTCTGTCAAATTAATAGGATAATGAGCCTGCTTTCA
This sequence comes from Pteropus medius, assembly GCF_902729225.1. Classification (NCBI taxonomy): domain Eukaryota; kingdom Metazoa; phylum Chordata; class Mammalia; order Chiroptera; family Pteropodidae; genus Pteropus; species Pteropus medius. The sequence continues at coordinate 2,228,046 of NW_024351073.1, forward strand.
TAAGGACTACTTTGATAAATCTGTGTGTTGGTATTTGGGAATTTCTTGCTAGATATTCTCTGTGAATACCAATGCCATGTGTTACTGTGAACCAGGAAAAATATAAAGATAGCAGGTTTTTTAAAAAGCTGAGCTCTATTGTAGATGAAATTCTTAAACCCTACTATAATTTATCTCTCCACCTTTCTAGTCTCTCCTTATGGACTAACTCTTCTGAAGGTTTCCCGCAAGCATTAAAGACCATCCTTGTCTTCTAAAGGACCTTCAATGCAGGGTGCCATTCACTGACACCACTTCCAGAGCAACGGGTTGATGTCCTGATTTCCAAATGCATCTATTCTTTGTGATTTTGCAAGCCTCTTGAGTCACTCTGCCCCTATTGTAGAAAAAGTAAAAAGACATCCCCTCTGAATTTTTTCCAGTCCTTCTGAGAGCAAGCACACTTCCTTTTCAATGGGGAGGTTTACCCATTGGCAGAAAAGTCCACTTCCCACTCACCACTGACTTCCTCTGCCTGGAGCACATAGATTTTAAACTCTAGGATTTGGGGCTGACCCATACCGCCTGTTTTGTTCTGAGGCTCTCTCAGAATGGAATTAGAGCTGTGAGTCAACCTGCCGCTGCTAAAAGTAGAAAATCTGTGAGGGCTGAGCAGAGAGTAGGTGTTTTATAAACACATTTCAATACTATTGATGTGGCCTCAGTCTTATCAAACAGCAAAAATAGACCTTTATGGCAGATAGTCCTTAGGCTATAAATTCAAGAAAGACTTGCCTCTTAATCCAGTAGAACAGAAATTTTATTTACTCCAGAATAGTATATAACATTTCTAGTTCTAAATATCCAAACTCTCCATAGTAGATTAGTGATAAAGACTGCCTACATGGACCCAAAACATTTGAAAATAGCTCAACTTTATATTTTGATTAGCCCTGAATATAAAATTATAATTAATATATTTTCCTCACATAAAAAAGAAATGTTGATAAGTGGAACTTTCAAGGAAAATGAAGATCAGGGTGAATAAGTTCAAAAAGAAGGAGATATTAAATACTGATAATCTTCCAGGAACTCAGTTTACACGTGTAGAGAGCAGATACACAAAAATGAGGAAATGATTGAAGGAAGCATTACACCTTAAAAGCATTCGTTTTGTAGTGCATCCACCACAGGAATAAGCAAAACAAAATACAACAAAAGAAAACAAAAAAAGAATACAAAGGAACTTAAAAATTTGAGTTGCTTTTTAAAATTTTCTTAAAAATATTAGGCTTTATAGGAAGATATGATAGACACCATGAAAGGTTAAATAAAAACACAGTGTACAAATTGATTAGATTCTAAGGAATTGGAGGAGCAGAGAACTAATACTATAACGGTTCAGAGACACTTTTTGGTAGGGTGTAGTCTTGAACCAAATGGGATGCAGCTGGGCCTTCAAAGATAGGTAAGATTTCAAAATAAGGAACTAATTATACCATGAAAAATAATTAAATGAGTATAACTATCATTACAACCTCACACTCAGAATAAAGACCAAGAAAGAAATTGTTTATTCATATGTAGCTGTTTTGAATTACTTTATCTTCACATAGCGCATATAGGCTGGGTCTAAAAGCTCTCTCAGATTCCCTATCGATCTGACACCACTGTTGAAACTGGTCTTGTTATGTGATATTGACCTATTATCACCCAGCCTGCCCCACTCACTCATCGATCTGGATTCTAAACAATGGAAAAATTAATCTGCTCTCAAAAGAAAACATTTTACTAGTAACGAGGTTATTCAAAAAAATATACTGTAAGTTACAAAAGCAATTGCACAAAAAGGAATTCAGGCTGTGTCATCACCACTGAAATAAATCCATCTTCTTCTTATCAGTATGGGAAGGGAATACGCACTTGGATCAATGACCTTGACATAATTTTTTAAAAATCCAGGCCCTTTGTTCTTCATACCTCATGTAAATGATGTGATTTCAAGGCTTTCTTGAAGCCCCAAATTTTCCATCTGATTTGGGGTTGAGGAAAATTAGACTGAGTCACTTCTTGCTTATCTTGATGAGCCCACAGTTCGAAGACAGGGAGTGGCATGGTGCACAGGGCCTAAACCTGGGAGTCACACTGGCCATTTGAACCCAGAATCTACCGCCTATTAGCTTTGTCATCTTATAAAAGTCCCTTAACCTGTCTGAGACCCAGACACTTATATGAAAATAAGAATAATGTATCATATACAATAAGTACATTATAAAGGTCATATTATCTGATTCTTAATATACAGGAGTTACAGTTTTGGTGTCATTATGAACATTTACTTGTATAATTATTTCTGAGGTGATTCTGGAAAAATCATTAACTCTTTCCAGGCTTCAACTTCCCTGATTGTGCATGAGTGGGACCTTATGACAATCTTCACTTCCTTCCATTTCTAAGATTATATGAAGGAAATCACATCTGCCACCAATATAAACCACAAACACATGAATTTGTGGTTTATATGAATTTCTGCTGAGAAGTAGTTCTACTTCTGCATTCGTGAAAGTTTCACAATTTACTTAAAGAAAGAGCGACAGAGGCAGAGGGTTTGCTAGCTACATATTTTTCCAAATCATGCTCTCCAAACTGGGTTCTGGGTGAAAATCAGTTTAGAGAAAGAGAAGAATGCCAACTTTTAGAAACAGCAGAAGAACCCTGATGGTTTCGATAAGACTTATTTATTTATATAACATTCACATTATTTTTAGTGAGTTTCTCACACAAGACTGTATGTAAATCAGGGATGATATGGCCAGAGAAAGGTAGGTAGGCTTTGAAAGAGAAGAGACTTCGCTTTGATTCCCAGCTTTCCCACCTGCTAGCTGTGTGACCTTGAGATTCCCTTGTCTTAGCATCAGGGATAATAATTTCCACAGTTAGAGGCACTGTGCGTTAGCACTGCAGCAGGCCTGGGACATAATAAGGACTCATTCCCTAATGTCTTCCCTTCCCTTCTCCTCAGGAGCAGGAATGTTGCTAAAGTCTTCTTGGTCAGGAGAGCCACCAGCACTAGATGGTCAGATAACAGATGTTCAATAACCTCTTGTTGAGTTGAGTTGGACACATGTTCTTCAGGGGTCAGCTGACTTCCAGAGGAAGCTGAAAGAGTTCATTTCTTAATAATGACCAAATGTCTATTGACATTTTATCCTACATCTAGACTCAGGCAGATTGAAAAGTAACATTTTCCAAAATGATCCGATGAGCACCCTTGGAGAAAGACTTTCTACTAGCAAATGTGTTCGAAAAAGCTGGCATTCTGAAGATGTAATATCCCCACACACATGTATTTGGAGATTCATATGAAGTAACAGGTTTAGGGCTCTAAAAATGCTGCAGCAAGAAAACTTGTTTTGCTGTGTTTAAACCATTATTTTCCAGTAGTATTTGACCAAGGAACCCTTCGAACACAATTGAGAAATGGTATTTTTTTCAAGAAAGGGAAAGGAAGTAATATGTACATATAATACATCTAGATTTCAAAAGCCATTATAAAATCTGTTTTAGAACTTTAGTCACTAACATTGGAAAGCGACGTTTAAATGTGAATAAGAAATTTTGAATAAAGCTTAAAAATGGAAAACTCAGTGTGGTTAATAAGTGGGCACCACTATGCAGAAAGTAATGTTCCCAGATATTTCAGGACTCTTTCTCTGAACAGGTATTATCATTTAATAGCTGGAGAGATTATGGAGAAGAATAAGCTAACATTGATCAATAAGCAATAAATAAATATTCTAGAATAAGTTTATTTAAAAAAGATTTTTTGTGACTGACATTAAACTATGATTCATGAAATCACGAGACTGAGAAGAACATAAATATTTTAGGATCTAATAAATCATTATGTGGCAAATAAATTTTAATGTGAGCATTTAGGTTTAAATATCTAAAATTCATTCAACCAATATACATTCATTGAGTACCATATATAGTGGATATACTATATATATGCCAAGGAAGGTGCTGAGTTCTAAAAACAAACAGTGGGGGAAAATCCTTGCCTGCATGGAGTTTATAGCCTAACTAGGAAACAAATGCAAATCTAATAATCATAAAAATACGTGTCAAATTTTGCCTGCAGTAAATCCTGAGAAAGAAGAGAGGCTTGTGTTCTGATTTCTACTTTGGACAATTAGATCAGGAACTACAAATACTTTGTTTCACTGTTGTATCCCAGTGCCTGGCACAGAGAGGTAGCTCAGTAGATGGTTGAATTATGTGAATGAATAAATAAGTGAATGAATGAGCAAACAAGAGTGTACAGTGGGATATGACATAGAGTTGTCAGGAAAGAGGAAGCCTAAGTAAAGGTGGCTTTGGAAGGATGCTCATCAATAAAGAGGGACGGAAGACAAGCCAAGGAATACATGCACACTGAGGAAAGGCAGGACGGCTGGGTGTGGTTGTCATAAAGAGAGAATGGACTCATCCGAGCAGTATGGGGCAGGAAACTAAGCAGGAGAAGACAGGTCCTCTAACATCAGTTAGGAAGTTTTGTTTTTATCTTAAGTTCCAAAGGAAACCACTGAGTACATTAAGCCATAGGGAAGTGTAATATAATAAAATTTATGTTTAAAATTATTATTCTGCCTATGGAATTGGGATGGGAAAGGAGGAGCAAAAGGAGGTGTAGGTGGACTACCTGCAGTCTACTGCAATAGTGTACGTGAAAGAAGATGGTAACTTGGATTATTGCAGTCATGGGGGAGTGAAACGATTCGAGAAAAATTTAGAAAGTGAAATCATAATAAAAGTGACAGAGAGATGAAGAAAAGAGAACCATCAAGGAAGGTTCTGGATTTCTGGCTCGCATAACTGAAGGGATGATGTGTCATTCACTGAGTGAGGAAATAATGCAAGACATGGGTGAGTCTAGAGGGCCCTAAAAAGTCAGAAGAACACTGAGTCCTCTTTCCACCACTTATTAGATCAGGAACTGCATACCCTTCGTGAAGCAGCTTGACCTCACTAAGCCTCAATTTCCTCATCTCTAGTAGAGAGTAAATAATAGTACTTTCTTCACAGGGTTGTTGTGGTAATTAATTGAGATAATTATGAGCCTATAATAACTATTTCCTAGATGTTAGCTGCAGTATTATTCATATTATTAAAGTCATCACTCCAGGAGGTGGTTGAGATGGAAAATACCAATTAGGTGGAAAAGATTTTCAGTAACTTCATAGTTAATGGACCACAAGTATTGTAGTTATCAAGACGGATTAGAATGTTTGAGGCTGAGGCATATCGCCATGGTGTATGATTATTGAGTTTAATTCATTAAATAAATCTTATATTTTGTTTATTATTTCTCATTAATCTAACAAGCTGCCTACCCAAATTCCAATGCCAATGAAACTGAATTGTAACACTTTCTAGAAATCAAAGATTAATGCTTACATTGGCCTCAAATCCACGTGAGAAAATTCAACTGCAAAACTATTACAAAACTATGTTTATGCTCAAATAATTGCATGCTTCTATAATAAAAGGATGTTTCTCCTCTATTTCTCTCCCAATGAAATGCTTTTTGTCCAACATAGAGATGCATAAATTATCCAGATTAAAAAGCACATAAAGAGAAGAAGATATATTCAATCAATCTCATTGAACATGCAGTGGATAAAGGGAACTCTGCCTCTTTCTGATATATAGTGTGCCCCACAGGTCCTTCTGGAATGCAAGGGGAGAAAGATGATCTTAAAAAATAATTTACTTATTGACGTCAGTAAGTCTGAAGTAAAACAATTAAGTGCTTTCAATTCATTTTATTGCAAACAATTGTGCATTGAGAGTCAGCTATATGTCTGCAATTGTCCTAGGAGTTCGGCGAGGGCAAGAAGTTTAAGAGTCAGTTCTCAGGCCCAAGAAGTAAATGATTGATTTGTCAGACGAGTCATATACGCACGAAAGACAACAATGTGCAGGGCACTATGTGACTGATGGCCAAAATGGCATTCACAGGAGGTACCAAAGGAGGATAGAGATGGGGATGATTGAGGGCAGCGAAGAATATCATCTGAGGAAATATCGCTTGATTGGGGCTTTGAAGAATAACTGGCTTGGCATAAATCTAAAAGTTGGAAGGTCATTCCTGGCAGAAGCAACAAGAATAAGTTTGGGCAGAGATGGTGAGTGGTGGGTGGTGAAGGAACATGGCATGATTTTGTATCTACAGAAAATAATGGAAAATTTAAGAATAGTATGCATTCGGTATAGCAGGACAGGACCATGGGAAGATTTTGACAATTGACTGAGGAGACTGAAATGGGAAAAGGCAGTGCATTGAAGAAATAAGTGTGTGAATGTATGTATGGTTATACGTGTATATGTATGTGTGTATTTATTTAGTAGCTAGGGAAATTTTTGAAACTTCTAGTGTTTTCAATATAACACCAGGCGATAATGCTGACATATATACTATGTTGTTGCATGTAGCACCTAAACCTGGTCAACACTGAAAGAATTTTGGAGTCAGAGTGTGTGTTTACCTTATTCTTTCATCCAGGAACACATGTTCATTGATATATAGACTCTTTTGACTTGGAACTTCTGTAAGCTGATGAAAGCATTTACTGAGAATGATTACATCCACACCCTCAAATAAGAATTTTATGCACTTTAATTTCCTAATTATAAACAATGATTCGTAGAAGACCATCAATGTGTTCTACTGAGCAGTGAGTCATAGACCTCATCTGTGTCGCCAGGAGCTATGGAAACAGATTTGATCCTATTTGATGTTTTTCTGTATGTAAGCAGTGATCTGTGCAACACAGTGTCTGGTTTGGACTGGAACATTCATTTCTTGCTTCAGCATTCTTATTTCTAATCTGGGTCACTCATGGCTAGCTCAAAGCATCATCTTAATCGATTGAGTTCTTCATAAAGTTCTGCTTCCTTCCAATAGGTTCCGGAAATGCTGACCATGGCTTTGCTGCCCTACACTGTGTCTATATGTGCCTTCTCCCTGGCAGCTGTGTTTCCTCTGGGAGAACAGTGGTCTTCTGTCTGCTGTGGCAAGCAACTTCTTCTTGTAGTGAGAACTGAAACCAGAACCACCACATGCCATTTCCTGGAGACTTCCTATTAAAGTCCCTTTCTCCTTACCCACAAAAGCTGTAGCTTAGTGGTTAGGAGCAAAGATTCTTGGATTTGAGTGTCAGCATTGCAATTTACCAACTGCATGCTCTTGGACATTTAACATTTCTATACATCAGCTTTCTTTTTTTTAGAATGAGACAACAATAGTGCCAACCCACAGAATTTTATGAAAGATTAAGTTAATACATATAAACGGATATAGAAGAGTGTTTGTCATTTAACAGGTACTCAATAAAGGTTGGCTTATTATTGTTATTATCATCATATCTCTTTATGCCCTAATATCATGTAGATTGCACTTGCACATTACTCACTCACCAATTAAGTTTCTTCACTCGAAATAGATTTTAGCATTACAATCTTTATCATTGTCATTTGACTAGGTATTTGTGTATCTATGCATATTTACTTCATGTGTTGATATGAATGGTAACACCAAGCATGAGAGAGTACTGCATTACTATTCACTCTGTTTGTTTGTTTCTTTTGTTTATATATATATTATTTTCAATTACAGTTGACATTTAATATTATTTTATATTAGTTTCAGATGTACAGCATAGCGGTTATACATTTATATAATTTACAAAGTGATCTCCCCAATTAGTCTTGTACATAATTATTACAATATTATTGACTATATTCCTATGCTATACTTTATATCCTCTTGATGATTTTATAACTGCCAATTTGAACTTCTTAATCCCTTCATCTTTTTCACTCATCCTCCAACCTCTCTGCCATCCAGCAACCATCAGTTTGTTCCCTGCATCTGTGAGTCTTGTTTTTTTTTTTGATCAAATGCACAAAGTACCTTTATTTATTTATTTGTTAAATTTAAATTTATTTATTTATTTATTTTTATGGTGACATTGGTTAATGAAATCCAATAAGTTTACAGTAAGTCATATATATATTTACACTGTGTGTTCACCTCCCATAGTTAGATTTCTTCTGTCACCACATATTTAGCCTCCTTTACCCCATCTACCTTCCCCTCCCTCCCACCTACCCTCTGATAACCACTAGTCTATTGTCCATGTCCATGAGTCTCTGCTTGTTTGTCTTGCTCATTTGTTGCTTTTAGGTTTATATCCCACGTATAAATGATATCATGTGATTTTCAACTTCTTCTGTCTGGCTTATTTTGCTTAGCATGATTACCTCAAGGTCCATCCATGTTGTCGCAAATGGCAGTATTTCATCTCTTCTTATGGCTGAGTAATATTCCATTGTATATACGTATCACAGCTTCTTTAGCCAATCATCTATCAGAGGACACTTTGGTTGCTTCCATGTCCTGGCCACTGTGAATAATGCGGCTATGAACTTCAGTGTGCAAATATCTTTTTGGATATGGGTTTTCAAGTCTTTGGGGTAAATACCCAGTAGAGAGATTGCTGGATCATATGGTAGATCAATTCTTAGTTTTTTGAGGAATCTCTGTACTGTTTTCTATAGTGGCTGTACTAATTTGCAGTCCCACCGGTAGCATATGAGGGGTCCTTTTTCTGTGAGTCCTGTTTTGTTTGCTTGTTTATTTTGTTTTTTAGATTTCTTATGTGAGATCATATGGTATTTGTCTTTCCCTGTTTGACTTGTTTTGCTTAGCATAATACCTCCTGAGTCCACCTATGTTGTTGCAACTGTATTATCTTTCAGTCTTAATCTTTCTAATTATTTGGGAAAAATTTTGCTGAGAATTGAGAAATGATAGAAGTGTTTTAGCACTGGATACAATTACCAAACCTGAAGTTTCAAAGCGAATGAAATCTGATATTTCTATAGGTTTTTTTTTTTTTAAATGCCTACAGCACCCGGTCTTCCTAGGTGGTCTCCCATCCAAGTACTAACCAGGCCAGACCCTGCTTAGCTTCCAAGACCAGACAAGATCCGGCATGCTCAGGGTTGAAATCTGATATTCTCAAGTGCTTTTGCTGCTATGCCTTTACAAAACCTTTAAATTTACAAGAAGTTCATCAACTAGTCCATCAATTAGTTGACACATTCCTAAACTTGTACTCCAGGGAGAACTGAAACAATATAAAGCAACATAATTCTTATTGATGATCTTGTTATAGAGATGAGATTTTTGAGAAAAAGGAAAAAGCAATACAAAACTGAGAGTATTATGGGAGGTCAGGAAGGAGTGAGATAAATAGGTTTAAACTGTAGTGCGAGGGATAAAGAATAAATGCCAGGAAACATTTATGAACAGTAAATGTTATTAAAATGGGGTCATTACAATCTCCTTCCCCCAGAGCCCTTAACAAATGTGGATTTAGATGTAATCCTGCTTTAGCTCAATAATTCAATGCATAACTTGGAAGCAACAGGAGTGGATTTGATTATCTTGTTAAAGTTCCTTTGGCCCTCTGATGCTATAATTCTGAGAGAAATCTCTCGGTAGTCTTAAATCTCATGTTACTGAAGGAAAAATAGGAGACCGGTAATGATAAACTGTCTACAGTGCTCTGACATCTTTACGCTAAAGGTGTTATAAACAGCATGGACACAATGTATTTGTTACTAATTGGAGAAACTGGTGACTTGAAGAAAAAGGAGGGGCTGAAATTTTTAGATAGTTAAGTCTTTTTTAGCATTTTTTTAAGAAATATTTACCTGTAACTAAAAACATTTTATAATATTTTAAGAACATGTTATAACTATTTCATTTTTCCTTAAAGAAGAATATTGGCTAAGGAGACAAAAACTAAATTCTAAGACTGAATAACCAGGTATTTATTTTAAAAAGTATTATAATCGTCTCCAGAAAAATATAACAATAGAGACACTGCCCCCCAAGGAAGAGAATCCATAAAGAATGTGTATCTACTGGTGATTTAATGAATAACTCAGCTTTGATTTCTAGTCACACTGTACACAAACTTGGAAAATTATTAAAGGAATTTTTTTATGTATCTTTTCTACCGTGACTATATGGAGAAAATTTCTCTTTGTTTTCATTTGATAATTATTTATTGGGCACATAAAATATTCCAGATGCTGTGTTGCACAGGACCTAGAGAGAGACAGATAATTAAAAAATTAACATAAGAAATGTGCAATAATGATATGTGCTATGATGAAGATAGAATGATAGGATAAGACCTGTTTGGGCAAAGGGGACTACTTTAAGTTGGGCAACATGCCCGTCTTTGATCTGATTCCATTCAGATTAATATCTCCCTTATGTCCCGCTGCACTGTGCCACAGTGGGGTTAGCCTCAACAGGTTATAATCCACAGACTCCTATGTTAGCTAACCTGTGGCTAGGTTTAGCCAACATAACTACTGACATAAAGTTGGAGTGCTGGAAGCAGTTTCTCTCTCCCTGCCTTGGGCGATGTCATCACCAGAGACTATATCTCCTCCCTGGCTCTCATCAGTCATTCTGATGTGATTCTGGCTTCTGCTGTGGTCCTGGCCTTTAGTAAATCTACCTCCTCTTTTTGCCCCTCCAGCCTAAGGATGATAGTGAGTTTTTGCTGTTGCTAATCTCTGGGTTTTTTGTTGCTGTTGTTGTTTTTTACAATCCCCTGCTTGGCTTCTCAGTTCTCCCACTAAATGTGTAACCAATGTTGTATGTTAAATTTTGTGTTTTGAATACTTAAAAGTGGTTTCATTTCCTGGGTGGACTCTGACTTATGACAGAGTGTCAGGTAAGGCTAAACTGAAGAAGCGAGATCTAAGATAAGATCTAGAGAACTAAAATGATCCAATCTTTGGTCTCTAGAAGGAGAATGTCCAGGCTGATAAACAGGAAAGCATAAAGCAAGCCAGTGCAGCTATACCATCATGTGAGAAGAGAGAGCCAGAGAGGTGGATGGAAACGGGATCACACAGGTTCTTATTCTAAGTGTGATAGAGATGGACAGAAATGCTTCGATTTGAATTTTTCAGAGATTACTCTGGCTACTTTGTGGATAAGGGATTGTATGTTAGAAGAGAAAATAATCTAGAGCAGTAGCTGAGGAGATAAAATGGGCAGATTCACAGAGTTTTATAGGTAGAGCTGACCCAGCTTACTAGGGTGTCGACATTGAGAATGAGAGAAAGAGAAGAACCGAGAATGACTTGTCAATTTTTATCTGAGCAACCAAGTGGATGCTAGCTAGCATCATCAATTGAGAAGGAATAATAAGGAAAAAGTGAGTGGATGGACAGGAAACAGAGAGAATTAAGAGTTCTGTTTTGGTCCTATTAGGTTGAAATGCCCCCTTAGACTTCTAAGTAGAGATATATAAGAGGTAGTGGGTATATGAGTCTGGAGTTCGTAGAGCTGGAGATATAAATTTAAGAATTGTTGGCACATAAATGGTTTTTTAAACCACAGATTTGAATAACATTGCCTGAGAGTGAAATTGGAAATGATTTATTACAAGCCATCAGTGATTGTTCTAACACAGGATTTGGAAGGGAGAAAAGTCATTAGACATAACCATGTTTAAAGAAAGTAGACTTTTTAAGGAACAAGTAGAAACATTTTGTATATGCATTAAAGAATAGTCTGAGAACCTGAAGACTAGCTCTACACAATTATTTTGATTAATGTAGACAGCTTTTCAAATAATTTAGGATCCATGACAGATTGCCCGAATGGTCTTTGCCATTTACATGCTCTAAGTGAACCAGATGCTAATTAGAAACTCTTTTCCTTAAGAGACATAAATTTTCCCAGGAAATCAGTCATATTTGACGCAATGTCTGAAGTGAGTATACAAATATCAACTGACCCTGAATATTATAAAGCTTTAACAATTTATCTTCCATTTCCCATAACCTTACAAAAACAATGAAGGTATCATCTTTCAGATATTCTGAGTATAAACACTGAGAAATCGTCAGCGTCTTACTATCTTTGACATTCCGTGTTTACTTGGTTGACCAAACATGTTTACTTTCTATAGCTCATGTTCTTTCCTTCTTTAGTCCTACACTGCTAATCTTATGGTTCTCATCTTCTCTCATCTGGACAACTTTCCTCCTCCAGATAACCCCTTCCCAACACCATCCTCATCAAGTGTGCTCTCACTGCCATTTTCAAAGTAGCTTCTTGTCCTAAGTAGCATTGTTGTCCAAGAATGGCTTTCTTTTTCATTCCTAATTACATCTGCTGTGTCTCTAGTCTTCCAAAAGAGCCTCTATATTGCCTTATCTGGAATACCAACTCCATGAACATCTCCAAAACATCATTAGCTGCTTATGTCAATAAGACACCAGATAATTCAGTGTAAAAGATGTTTGCTGTGCTTTGTTCAAAATGTGGTTTTAAAAATTCAGAGAATAAAAGATGTAGTCCATAACCAAAAACTAAAATTTATTTTAAATATTTAGCATTATAAAAGAGGTTACCCTGCAAATCAAGTATTAATAAATCGTAGTTAGAGGGAAAGTAAACTGATTGAGTTAATAAAGTGTGTGTGTGTGTGTGTGTGTGTGTGTGTGTGTGTGTTTTGTTCTTACTTTCTCCTAATTAAAAAGAGAGCATCTCAGGGCTTGGGAATAGTTTTAGCAATACAGAGCGTTGGACTTCTTGCCCCTTACTTTTCTGATCTTGATAAGAAAAAAGAAAAAAAGGGGGCGGGGAGCAGTTCTAAGTGTGAAGAAGAGAAAAATATAAGCCTTCCCGAAGACCATAAGAATATCTATTTCTGAAGCAGAAATATATTTTTTTGAGAACTGAGAAATAGCAAGAGTAGTAATCAGGAAGTCTCAAAAAGATTCAGATAAAAGCAAGGAAATGTTTATACCCCTTACAGTGCAGCCAGATACACACCAGGTAAGAAGAAATAAGAGATTCCTGTTTGTGACGAGAAAGGTTAAGTGTAGCATGATGAAAAAACTTTTTAAATAATTTTAATATTTATTTGTTTAATTTGTTTAATTTTTTAAAAATAAATTTGTTTTATTTAGTTGTTTAATTTCAATGCAGCTATTTTCATGCCTGGTATTATGGTAGATCAGTATGCTTATAGTTTGCAAAAACAATAATTTATAATTACATTTGTCGAAATTCTAATTTTTTATTAGAGAGTTATCGTACCTATAGGAAAAGAATAAAGCATTGACTGGGTCATGGAGTAAATATTGGAGGACTTAGCAATCTACATCTTTAAGGATCATCTCTTGCTGACAGTCTTTACCAAGCAGAGACTTTTAGTCATAGTGTCCAGGAGGAAATAATTACTGATGCCTGTTTCTAGTTCCATGGACTTTTGAGAATATTGTTTAAATTGTGGATCTTCTGTTCAGATGAAAGATATTCACTTTAATGCAAAAATTGGCATAAATTTTCAGGCTTTATTTACTCCCTTGTACCCAAGAATCTCAGCTGTACTCTGTGTACTTTTAAAACCTGGGAAATGTGCTGCCCTTGCAGGCCAGCCCTAGCCCATGCTACCAATTCATGTTGTTCTTATTAGTTAACTCCCAGAATAGTACCTCATCCATACCAAGTTCACAAATTAATTTCCATTTATTTATTTATTTATTTAAACTTTTTTATTTAGTTATTTATTTTTCTAGGCAAGGCAACTCTTGGTTGACCTCACAGATTGCAAGGACTTTGTCAGTTTACGATCCCCTTTTTAAAAAAAAATTTTTCCGCCTACAGCTCCTGGTCTTCCTAGGTGGTCTCCCATCCAAGTACTAACCAGGCCCGACCCTGCTTAGCTTCCAAGATCAGACAGGATCAGGCTTATTTAGGGTAGCATGGCCATAGACTACAAATTACTTTTTAAAAAAATATGAGAGAGATAAGAAAAAAAGAAAAAAAATATGTTGATTCCTTTTTATCTTTTTGCTACAGGTTCTAGATTTTCATTCGAACATCTCTCTTTGAAATTACTTAATGAAAGTAAGTATAGGTGGAATTCTAACCCGTAGTTCAGAAAAATTTGGCATTTATCTTCATCCTTAGTCTGAGAATGGCATAACAATTGATGGACTATTTTTACTTAGATTCCAAGATTCTTGGGTTTTTGAGTTCTACCACCACTTGTGGTACCTGGAGCACATTATTTAGACTCTAGGTAAATATTTCTCCTTTTGATCATAAATATCTGAAAGCAAAAACTATGCTTAGTGCCTCAGTAGTCTCTTTTTTTAAAGGAAATATACAGGAAAACAGACTCAAGTGACTATAGTCCTAGAACATTACTGACTCTGGGAAAAAAGATGTTTAAATCTACTCTTTTCCAAATATTGTGTTTGTTTGTTTGTTTTAAATCACAAATATCACACTCTGGAAAAGTAAATCAGATGAATATGCTGGCAGTGGTACAACGAATTATTAGGACGACTGTTTCCATGCAAATACATTCCCTACCTTCTGTACTACTGCCTCAGCAGTTCAGACTGTTCCCCTACAAGCCAAGGATCACACAGTCAGGAGTCAGGAGGGTTCAATGCTGAGCTTGTAAGAAACTAAAGCTTTAGAGCCAAAACATAGGTCATCTGCAATCCAATGAAATGTGAAGCATAACCCTAAGTGCCTTTTAATAGGTGATATAACCTGTACTCTATTAAGGGGCCTTTAGAACAATTCTAACCCTTTTAAAACAAACAATGCTGCCATGGACATTTTTGGATAAATGCCTTTGTGATTACATGTGAATATGTGTATATGCTATGTAATGACATTTATTTGGGGATCATATTATCAAGAAGTATAAGGTCTTTTAATCAAATCACAGGTGATGAGCCAAAGGTAGTTGAGATACATATGAACGGCAACCAATGCCAGCCATTGTTCTTGTCAGTAGAATGTCTTTTGAAATTGCGACAACTTCAAAATAATATCAACTTCAGTTGATATTATTTTAATATCTAAAAGAGTTATGTTTAGAAATATTAAAGAGTGCAGGTTCCCATCAAGTTTCACAACTAGTGGAGTTAGATAGGAAAAACAATTTGTCTTTAAACTCTAAAAAAAAAAATCTAAACCAATTAAAAAATATAATAAATAACAAAAGTCAGGTAATCAATTCAATGGGAGATAAAGGATTCTTTCCACAGACTATGGACCTCTGCTCACAAGATAAGAAGACTAAAATTCCAGCCTTCAAATTATGAAGTCCCGGTGATACCTCTGAAATAGGACTCAGTATGTTCCATCAGAATTCAGTGACTGTCATGACCTAAATTTCTGGTTGTTATGCAACCTCAAGCAAGCTGAGAAGACAATTTCAAAAATGATGTTAGATGGGATACTTCCTTTAGTAGCTAAGCATCCTGCAACCCCAGAAAACTTTAGAATTCTGTCTAGAAAGCTTTCAAAGAAAATAATCTTATTAATGTTTTTGGTTAAGTGATATATCCACGTTTGATAATTGTAAAATATTAGTAATGTTTAAGGGAACTTGGCATATTAAAATGAGAGGTAAGATGGATAATTCCAATTTAAAATGTGTAATGAAATATTTGTTGTAGAAGTGATTTAAACTTGCATACAATGCTTATAAAAAAAACCCTTTGTAATATGAAAGAGGATTAACCTTCACTATGTTTATACGCATATTTTCTTAAAATTTAAAAAATATGAAGCACTTGGGAAAGGTTTTCAGATAGACAATTAATATGCTTAAGGAAGTCAAGCAGATTAAATTTACAAAATTATTTTTAAAATATATGGAGAAATTTAGTTAACTAAGTATGTAAATATAATTACATACATTCCAAATCCCCCTAAAAATGCTCACTAAAATTATCTAGATTTACAAATCGTATATTAAATCTGTAAACTAAATTTAAAAGCTTAAGTAAGAAGAAAGATTTTTGACTTTTAACTCTAATAAATTGAATGCTAAATTGTTAAGCAAAAGTAAACCTCTAAATAGTCCTTCCTACATACAAAAGCCATTGTTTGGACAAAAATATTCACATTTAATCATTGCCAACTGCACTATCCCCCTCATGCCAGTTCATTAGAGCAAAGAAATAAATTTTTGAAAAATAGCTCCTATACATAAATGAAAACAACCTATTAGAAAAATTGGCTATTTTTTAAGGAAATGAAGTACAAACAACCAAAAAATATGAAAAATACTTAACCTCACTCATAGCTGAAGACATGGAAAAAAAAAAAAAACTAAAATTATGGTCCCATGCAGTGTCAGTGAGAGTGCTGAGCTACAGCACTCTCATATAGAGAAGAATGTAAACTAGGACTACTTTTTTGGAAGGCATTTTGCCAAAAACTATCATGTTTTAAAATACATATATCCTTGGACTTGATATTTCCACTTCCAGGAATTTATCATGTACACATATTTGAATGGGTTCACAAAGGCATTTATCCAAGAATGTCTGCTGCAGCACTGTTTATATTTAAAGAATTGAATGACCATCAGTACAGGTCAGGTTAAATATATTATTAAATTCGTGGAATAGTTTACTATTCAACCATTCAAAAGTAGCTCTCCTTGTGTTGATAAAGAAAACCTTCAATTATGTTCATTAAAAAGATAAATAATAAAACCAAATGCAGAGAGTTTTATGATATATTTCTAATATACACTGAGGAGAAAAAAGATATACATGTTGTATACGTATAGAAAATTTCTGGAAGAATATAAATACATAGATGGCTCTTTAGGGTAATTGGCCGCAAAGAAAATGTATTAGGTTTCCAAGACCTACGGTAACAAAATACCACAAACTGAGTGGCTTAAAACAACGGAAATTTATTCTCTCACAGTTCTGGAGGCCGGAAGTCGAAAGTCAAGTTGTTGGCTGGGTTGGTTCCTTCTGAGGGCTTTGATGGAGAATCTGTTCCATGCCTTTTTCCTGGCTCCTGGTGAAGGCTGTCCATCCCAATATTCCTTGGCTTGTAGATGCAACACGCTCACATCTGCCTTTGTCTTCACATGACATTCTCCCCAGGTGTCTATGTCACCAAGGGTCCCTTTTAAAAGAACAATAATTGTATTGAAGAAGGAGCTCATGCTACTCCAGTGTGACTTCATCTTAACTAATTACATCTGCAACAACTCTATTTTCTAATAAGTTTACATTCTGAGGTATTAGGTGTTAGGACGTCAACATATATTTTTGAGAAGACACAGTTCAACTCACAACAGAAGGATATGGCTTAGAGAAAACCTAAAAATCAGTTAGTAAGAAGAGACTACTAGTTAAGTGATACAGGCTTGACTAAGTGCTATTCATGCCTTCTAAGATAAACATTTGGACAACAAATACCATGCTAAATAAACTGATTGTTCAAATCTCAACATTTGGCTTTCAATTGATTTTAACCATGTTTACCTCTCCTACTCAGAATACTTACTTTTGGTTGAAAAAGAGCATGAAGTTAAAACTCAGTTTCCCTCAAATCATATTTTTTATTCCATAGCATCTCAAAGGTGAATGGGCCTTTAGATTCTTTTTTCTATACATCTGCAATGCTTGACAGCATCTTCAACAAGAGGCCCAGTCTCTACTTGAATACCTCTAGGAATAAAAAATATATTGCTCCCTGAAGCGGCCTTTTCTGTGAGTGGATCATCCTGATGGTTTGAAAGCAGATACTGAGCCAAATTCTGCCTCTCTAAAAATTTCACTATTTTGCCTTTGATAAACTGTCTGAGCTTTGCAAAATTACGTGTATATTTAATATTTTATATTTTAAATTAATACACATATATGTAAATATGTTATAAAATTTATATTATTATATTATTATTAAAATATATTTATACTACAACTAAAATACATGGGGACATCTTTGGGCTCTATTCCATGTCTTATCTGAGTGACATTTATAAGCCAGCTTCTTAGAAGTAAATATCAAAAAGTCAAAATACAGAAGTAATAACCAGCAAAGGGAAAAGTACTGAAACTAACAGTAGCCAAAATGAAGGCGTTGGATAACACAAGCATTAGGAAACAACAATCAGTTTTTAAAAAATAATAAGTGGTCACAATCTCATTGACGTTGATCCTTGTAAATACATTTGCCAGCAGAAAATGTTCATCATGTGATTTAATTAACATTTTGTAAGAAAATACCCAATACGAATATAAGTTCTACAACTTTTCTTTGAAGATTCAAGTCCTATTTTCAAGATATTCCTCAAGGAATATAATTTCCTGGGGAGAATGTGAAAAGAAAAAAAGAAAAAGAAAAAGAAAGAAAGTTATTTCATGCATATAAGGAAGATATGAAAGCCCTGAAAATAATGGCGGAAATTTTGTGGGAATTTTGCCCAAGAAATCTTTTAGAACACTTAAATGTTTTAGACAACTTGAACAAAGGCATGAATTCTATGTGCAAAAGAGTTCCATAAAATTGTGACAAATTGTTTCATTCACAGTTACTCTGCCAGATTTTGTCACACAGTATGAGAGACATTAATAAATATATGTCAGCCTGTCATTCTTTCACAAAATACTCCCTTCGCCCAAATAAATAGGCTTGTTTGAGGCTACAATGGCCATCTTTGTCTAAGAAACACTCAGTTTGTAGATACATGCTGTTTGCTTGGAGCACCAATTCACTCAAAACTCTTTATACCTGGGCAAAAACAACAATGATGACTCTTTGGAAATATGAAATATCTCTAGTTCTCTCGGAAGGTGCTGCAGGAAAGTGCACTCATCAGTCACTTGGACTTTCAGCAACTGTCAGAAAATCAAACGTAATCTGTTACAATTATGAAGTTCTAATCAAACAAATCAAGCTCAGTACCAAAGTAATTTTGCCATTCTCAAGTGAGGGTCCATATTCACCCTCTTGCTTTCATTAATTGTAAAAGATGACATTTCTTTATCATTTCTCTAATTTAAAGAAAACTTCCCATGATAATTAAGGCTGGAAATAATTTCACAGCAGGAAAAAAGTATCACTGAAAATATAAAGATTCTACCTTTACTATAATATCTGTGCTGGCCTTGTGATAAAATCTAATGTCTCTACAATCTGTGAGCACATTAATGGTATACCTCTCTGGATAAGTGACACCCAGTCATGGTCTTCTGGTGTACTTAAAGTGAGTTTTCTTACCAGGAAACAGTTGATTTGGTTCCTGGGAGTGAGCAGTTTATTGCCAAAGAACAGTTTACTCAGCATTAAAAAGAGGCATTGTTACCCAGTCTTTTCTAGAATTCATTTTTAACAAATGGTTACTTCTCTTTGTTTTACCTTTAATGATGACTTTTGTGGAATTACCCATGGCTTTACATTTAAAACTAAATAAAGCTCATAAAAAAGTAAAAGATCAGAAATCTTAGTAAAGCAGTGGTGAAAGGACGAAGTATTTACAGTCAGGATATCAATTAAATTCTATTTTGAGTTAAGTTAATCAATATGTCTCACATAGTACACTACAGAAGGTCACTGATGGAAGTGTTGTGTATCTGGAGATATATGCTATTAATTTGCTCACAAATGGCCAAAACAAATACTCTTTAGCACAATCAAATCTGTGGTATTATTGCAACCTGCCCTCAACTAATTTTCACTGATGGTTCAATGGTAGTTTTTTTTTCCTTCTTAGACTGAATATCCTGTTATTCTTTTAAAAAATACTTTCTAAATAGCGTCTCCCACTTGATTGTACCCAGCCAGAGCTGGTTTGGGAATAGGTTTTGCAAAATCAGGGGTTTTACCCAACAATGGCTAATTTGGGTTTTGGTTTTGGCGTTGTAGCCTATAAGAACATGGAGGGTTTTCACTTTCCAAGTTTTCTTAACTGACTGGTGACGCATCCTGAAACAAGAATCCCTGTTTTCCTTTTCAACAATTTCCCCCACTTCTGGCAGGGTGGCCTGTGAAACAAATTAAAACATGTTATTTCAACACTACCAAACAATAAGTCAAACTAACCTTTACAACTTGCTTTGTCATAGAACGGGTATGTGTACTGGGATACGGATGTTTATCAACCTGCAGCCTATCTTATTGATCTGAAAAAAAAAGACCCCACAACTTCCCTACACTACTCCCGTTCTTCTTCCTTGGCTCTGTTCCCTCTTTCTTCTCTACTCCAAGAAACTTGGAGAGCTCAGAGTTTTTACAGTCCTTGTTTCTCACACTCTCTAAGTCTAACTCAGGACTCCAATTTCATCTATTATTTCACAAACTTGGTATATGTATTGTATATGTACTTATATGTACCGTAATTCATTAACTCTATGACTCTTTCCATTGCAAGATGCACTATTACTTTATCTACCACTAAAAAGAATGAAAATGCTGCCAATTTAAAAATCAATGCATGCCAGTAAATGTATGACATATTCCAACTTTATTATTCCAAATATTAAAATATGAAAAAAATATTTAGTTTTGATTTCATGAACTCTTGTAATTTAAGGCAAGAAAAGAGAATACCTTTAAATACACAATAAAGAAGGGACAGTCAGGGCTCAAGGAGCTTTCATTTGGGGAGTGAATACAAAAAGAAGCTAGAGAATTATAACAGTGACTATTGCAATACCAGGCAGCCCAGTGAACGGTGACCTAACTCGGTTTTGCAGGGATTATGAAGTACTCTCTAGAAAGACAGCATCTGAGCCAAGGTCTCAAAGATGAATAAGAATAATTAACCATTCAAAGGGACAGGCAGATGAGGAAAGAAGAGGTAGATATTCAGGGAAAGAAAATACGAGTAGGCAGCAAGAGAAAGTTTAGCATTGTGTTCTGGCAAATGCAAAGGGTTCTATAAGACTGTAGGACAGGAAGAAGTGACGTGATCTAGGACCAGCGTTTGAATGGCCTGGCCTACTGTGTAGAGGAGATAAAAATTGATTCTGAGGAAATTGGTGAATTAGTGAAGGGCTTAAGCGTAAAATCACAAGATCAGTTTAGCCCTTTATTTTAATTCATCTGACCTTTATTTTGTAAGAATCTAATGAATTGTGAATAATAATTTGGACCTTCTCCAAATTATTGTGCATAGTGCATGGCTTCCAGGCCTGCAATATGATTGTAATGGAGACTCAGTTTTTTGTCTTTTCCTTCTGGAAATGTCTATCCATCCATTTTGATAAATTTTCTTTAGTACTTTATCATTTTATTCCTCTAGTATTTCTTTCTGAAATTTCCATGAGTCAGGTATTTGGCTCCTTAGATTGATCTTTTATGATTCATATATTATTCAAATTTTCCATCTCCTCATCTTATGGCTCTACTTCTGGGAGCATTCCTAGAAATTATCTTCCAACCCTACCACTCATTTTTATGGGAATAACACATCATATATTTAGTTTCTAAGAACTTTGTTGCTTTTTTTAACAGCAATCTGTTATTGTTTATGGATTTAATAGCTTTTCAAATCTCTCCAAAATATTAATAAAGTTTTAGCATCTGTGTGATCTCTGTATAATCTCCATTTTCTTCTCTTTCCCTGTTTTTACCTTGTTTACTTTGGTCCCTCCCTTAACTTTCTAATGATCCAAAGTTGTTCATTCATATTTAAGAGAAGTTTAAAACCTGAATGGAAGCTCGGTGCAGATGATCAGGGAGATTTTGTAGGGAGTTGGTCACCCAGTAGGGCTTCTCAACCACTAGTCCAGGAGTCTTTCTTCTGCGTGATTCAGCTTTTCCAGAGAAGGAACTTTCTAATCTCTCATCTTGGGGGCAGCTTCCTGGTTGTGTTATGTGCATAAGAAGGAATAAGGGATGGGGAAATCAAACTGTTCTAGAGTTTCAGACATTTATTAGTTCCTTCGTGTTGAGCCTTTTGAGTCTCCCCTTCACTCATCCTCTACCACACCTGATGTCTGAGTCACCAGCCACTCTCATAAATAAAGCTTTGGTCTCCTGTGGGGGGTGTTGTCGGCATCAGGGTTCTGTTCATGGTGGGCTTTGAGGAGTTGGAAGGCCCTTGTTGTTAATGTTTCATTCTTTGGGAAGAAGATCAACTTATATAACCTTAGCATCTACTCCCTGGTCCAGCCCCATCCACCATTTCAGCTATTGCTGTGAGCTAAGCCTTTCTGGGGTTCTGCAAGGTGAACTACGTCTACTATAGTTATTGTATTACTCACATATATATGAGGTCTGGATTCATCAGCCCTAATAAATCAGTGTCTACACTTACATCCACTTACTATGATTTGATGATTTGTTCAGTTTGCCTGCTGAAGCCTTCTTCTGTTCTCTGTATCCTCTGGGTCTATAGCCTTTTATCCATTTAATAGAAGTTTAGTGGGGGCTTGGGAGAGAGGAAGGGTAAACGCAAACATGTGAGTTCAATCTGCTTTCTTTAACTGAATACTTGATTTGCAATTTAGATTTGCAATGTTTTAGCTCAAATAATTCCTTAGGCTCATATATGGAATAAACACATTTTCTGAACCGTAAATTAATAAGCATGATGTGAACATTATGAGAGACATAAAGACAGAACATTTGAAGTCAGAGCCATCCTGAAAAATTAGAAACATACAAAGTTCCTAGCTAACATCTACTCTCTGCTTTCTTCTATTTTTATACTATTAATAGCTTTAAATTTTTCAATCATAAGCCAAAATGGAATAATAATATATCAGGAAAACTTGAACTGAGGCAACGGTCACCCCCAATCCCAACTTTCTTAAGCTGTTGACCCAGATTACTTTCACTAATACTCAAGGAATTTATACATACAATTTTAGATTTAGACAAACTCAATCTAGATAAGAGCCAACTTTTCCATTCTTAGCTCAGAAAAACATATCTTTTTACTTTTTCATATTTTCCCTAGCACAATCGAACTGACAACTAAGGTTTTAAAACCTTTTTCCTTGTAATCTTCTCAACAAATACACTCTAAATGGGACAAAACGTGGAAAGAGTCTCAAACACTCAATACTTTCAAATATATGCATCTGTATCCTCCTCAAGGAGGGAACAGGTTTTATCTAAAATGTCTTGATAAACCTTTGGGATGAGTAAGAACCTGAGGGCATGAAAAGGCTTGAGGGGTGAAAGAATTTATCAGTGTGTCACCAACAAGAATGTAAAAGTTTTCAAAGACAAAAGAGAGCAAACAAAAAGGATTCCTAAATGCTTTGCATATGAAAAGAATAGGAATTTGAGTCTGTGAAGAGGGTATGGCTCTGCAAAGGAACAAAGAATAAGATTTAATAATAGGGATGTGTAATTTAAATATATACATGTGTATATGTCAAAAGATATATTTTAATATGTGTTAAAATACATATTAAAATATATAATTTATATTTAATTAATATGTGTATATCAAAATGAATGTATATATGCTATAATAAATCCCAGTCATTTCCACACACCCACAGAAAAGATGGCTGCAAGCACAAAGGTCTTGATTTAGGTGGGTTTCACATGGGGGAGAGTGAACTGACCAAGGAAGGATGTTGAGTTTGACATGGTGCAAAACAGAGAAGGCAGACAAGGAACAGCAAAGTGAACTGCGAACTCAAAAAAAAAAAGTAGCAGAAACAAGAGCTCCAAGCCAGCAGTGGCCAGGAAAACTATAAATCTTCTCCCCTGGAGAATCCATAGACAGGCAGGAACTCAAGCTTCCCATTCTAAGTTCTTAAGACATCAGCTGACATCTGGGTTAGTTTTATGCAATGTCTCTGAGCCTTAAAAAAAGTAAGCAAAACCTGTAGCTTGATAAAGGAGGCTGAATCTTATACTGTATCTGCTTTTGATGAGGACCAAACAGATATTTATTTAACCTGAGTAAGGACACAATAGAATGCCTCGGAAAATTTCCTTGGCTGACAGTGTTCTAGGGTAAGTAGGGCAACTTCTGTGGGCAGAGAGAAGCAGTATTGTAGAAGGTATTTAAGTGCTGGATGGGAGACTGGACTGGACACCCTTGGGGTTAGAACTCTGATAGTCTGGGGTTTTAGGAGCTCTGAAGGCTCAGACCTTTTCAATTTTCCCAAGTGTAATTAAAATTAAACTGATGTGTGTAATGCCTCAAAGCTCTCTTAGCAAAGTTCAGCAACATCACATGGTAGTCCTTATTCTTGTCCAAGCCAGTGGTAGGGGAAAAGAGGTCCTGCAAAAACTATTCCAGTATTTCCTGTTGGATAAACTCTCTGTCGTTCTCTAAAAACACCAAAAGAAGAAGTGAACAGAGTCAGTAGTGGAAAAGCTTCCAAAACCCCAAAACCAGGAGTGGGTAGGCCAGGTTGGAAGATCAGGGGCCGCCTCTTACGCAGAGGTCTCCTCCCGGCTGGGACCCAGTTTTTCTTTCTGTGAAAATGGTTATCGTGCTAAATTATTATTTGTATTTATAATGCATTCTCATAAGCACCCTTTGGAGATTTGCATTTTAATTCGAGATGTGATCTTTCTTTTAGGGAGAAATCAGTAAAAAGGGTCTGCACTAACCTGTCATTTTCCACTTCTATTTTGAAGCTAACTCTCTGTATGGGAGTTAACTTCTCCCAAAAAAAGCATTTGGAAAATTCCTGGTTAGGCCACTTGCTTGTTTTGTGAATGACGTTTGTGGTCAGCTATAACATATATAGCATGTCTCCTTCTTATTGCTGCCTTTTTCATGCATGTTTTTCTTATTTTGGCATTTTCATGGAAGTGATTAAGTATTATTTAGTTTTAAGCTAGAATAGAAATTGTGAAGATGTAGAAAATAGTCTGTAGCTGAAATCCAGCACACACGTAGCCACACAGTCATAAACACATACATACGCATGCAACATTCCCAGAATATGTGCAGATAGCTTTTGTTTGATTCAGCTTGCTTTTCTTTCCTTCCTTCCTTCCTTCCTTCCTTCCTTCCTTCCTTCCTTCCTTCCTTCTTCCTTCTTCTTCCCTTCCTTCCTTCCTTCCCTTCCTTCCTTCCTTCCTTCCTTCCTTCCTTCCTTCCTTCCTTTTTCTTCTGAGAGTGTAGAGGGAGGGAAATGAAAGTAAATATGATTTTCATTTCATTTTAGGCTCACTTTCTAATAGAGGCATCATCGTTTGGATGCCCAAGCCTCCTGCTTCTATCCAGAGTTAAATGTTGTAGAAATGTTTCGCGTTTTATTCAGAATGACTGAAATACTTTTGCAGGGTGTCACCTTCCAAGCCATCATTAAAGTTTGCAGTTTCAATAGCAAATTGTATTGCTACAGTAACTTTTAAAGGGATATTCTTTCCCCACCTCTCCCCACTCGCCCTGCTTCCCCCAAAAAACATTAAGCTGAAGAGAGAGTACATCTTAGTATTTAGACCAAAAATTCCTGACACAGATTAGTAGTTGATATGTTCCAAAAAGTATCCCCAACATGCAGAATGTTTTTTATTCTATTAAATCAGTTTTATATACTGTTTATGATCAAATCTAACTTTAAGAGAAACTCTTTTGTTATTGGAAAATCAACTTCTATTGATACAGAGAGTGGGCTGTATGAAGATAAAATTGGGACTCATGTCAGAATAAAATTTTTATGAGGAATTCTACAGCTATTACAAGAGTTAAAAAAATGTAGTCAGTTTTTCATATCTGCCTGCAGATTTAATGGGAAAAAAATCTATACTATTTAATTACTTTCTAATAGGTTTACTTGGAACATCTGACTTCATTGCTATATAACCCAGTAGTTGGGTCTGCATAATATTTATGTTATTACTAAAAGTAGATTACATATGTGAATATATTTTAAAAATACTTCATTTATATATGTTGTTATAAAAATAATAATGATTAAAGGCATATTCAGAAATTTTCTTTACCTAACCAAATTATTTAGTTGCTAGGAGACAAATATGAATCATCTAACGTCATTATTATTAAACAGGTCATAATCCACTTTCAATTTCACAGTGCCAGTTGCTTTGGAACGTGTATTTATTCAGAAACCATAGACAAGTTGTATACTCAATGCAAATAACAACATCTTTCTCTGCCCGGTCTTTCATTTGTCATTTGAAGAAGTCTTAATAAACATGAATCTGGCTAACTAAGCACATTGAGGCCTCCCTAAAAAGTAAGATGATCTCTAACTGAGATTTTGTTAAATTATTTGCAATGTAAAGTTATTTATGACTTACATAAATCAATCGAAAGCAAAGACTTATATGTTTGATTCTCCTTTTCATGACAGAAATGTATAATAATAGTTCTTCCAACAATGGATGTCTTTTGTATAACATTCCTGTTACGATTGATTTTATCTCTTTTATCATGCTATGCAAGACAGGTATTTTTGATATGAAGCATACCACACTTAGAGATTAGTCATTTGCCACAAGACACAAAATAGTGGCTATACCAGTCGTAGCCACCAGGTTAACTATACCTCAGCCCAGTTTAGGACTTAACTATACCTCAGCCCAGTTTACCCTCTGTAAGACTGAGAAAAGTAACTCTTCTACTGAAGAATCTCAAACATAAGCTTTCCTTGCGATGAATAAGTTATCCTATGATTTTGTGTCCTCATTAGCATTATGTTCTTTTGAATACATACCTTCTATTATATTTTAAGAAGATCCATTCAGATAAATAACAAGCATCTTTACTTACATTTTTAGTTAACAATACTTTTATTGCTTTAAAAAAGTCTTTGAAATTTTTTTGTTCAGAGTTACATGATAGTTTGACTTGGAGACTATTCAGTAATAGTGAATCATGCAACCTTCTTCAAAAAGATTATTTCAGCTCCAAATGTTTCCTACTCTAAAGAGTAAGTTTTCCACCTGATTCATGTCAGGTTTTACTTTTTTGTGTGAATAGCGCTTCCTTGCGACCCTATCTCTATTCCCTCACATTGTTTTCCTTGCTTGGATTGAAGGCCATACCCCTTCCTCTGAGCTTTGCTCAGGACTGCCATAACCGGTGAGCATTCCTCCACTAAGAAGAACCAGATGGCCATGAAGACACGTTAATGTTCCTCTTACATGTCCCCTGGGCAATCCTTCCTCACAAGGGACAAACTGTGCTGATTTACTGCTACTTTGAGACATAAACTAATCCATATAACAAAAGCTTGTCCTATCTTGATGGTAGGCATAACCCAGAAAGATCTTACCTTTATGTAGCAAGAAATCAACTTGTTTCGACAACAAATTGTTCAGAGAACTCCCTGAATTGTCCCATATATTATATATAGTATCAAAATAATTTTCTGATCCAATTAAAATATTTTAGGCAAAGTAGAAATAAAAGACCCTATGACATTATCATGCTCAGAGATACTTGGAGATTAAAAAGAGTGTGCATCTAGCAAAATAATAATAATAATAATAAAACATAGCTAAATTCATAGCAACTGTGCTTAATAGAGACATTATGGATAATTTAAAAAACTCTAATTATCTATAGCCGTCTTCCTCCTTCATCAAATGATTAAGAGGTCATTCGGAGTAGCTGAAAGGTAACTAGGCAAGGCAGTAGGAGTTAGAAGAACTGGTTTGAATCTTGGCACCTTCACTAACAACCTACATGCACTTGAAGGAATTCCATGACTTCTCCAAGACCAAATTTTATCATTTTTAAAATAGAGACAATTATTCTGGTCTAACTTGAAAGATGTATATGAGGATCAAATGAGAATATACCTAAAGTTTATTAAAATATAAAGTTACATGCAAAAAAAATGAATAATCAACATCATCATCAAGGTTAAACTAATTGCCAAGTTCGATCCCACTTCTTTTCTGCCCTTTGGCAGAAGTGCCACTAACGCCTGAGCAACTGAATAGTAAGGAAGAGAAGTGAAACTCTTCACCCCCAAAATATCAGCAGTACCTTCACAATGTAGAATTGCTTTTTGTAGCAATATCCTGACTACCATAGACATCTCTGAAAGAAAATCTACTCGTAGCTTCGTAGATTAATTTACTTACTTTATGAAGCCAAGAAAAAGAAAAAAAAAACAACTTTGTAATCGCTCATCAGATAAACACATGACAGCAATACAGGCCCCTTTCTGGGGGTCAGAAGCCAGACTTTGTACCTATTTGTTCTCCTCACCCCTGTGGTGTGAAGCAGATAGGAAAGATGAGGTCATTTTGCAAATTATCTGACTCCAGACTGAAATCAGTAAACCCAGAGAAAAAGCACTTGAGTGCATAGGGGCCTCAGGAGGGGGCCAGACCTGAGCCTTCTGATAAGGCCTAATGTCGAGTGGAGAGTTGTTAATATGATTCAGTCCTTGATCCCAGAAGGCGCTCCTCCAGCTCACGTGTGCACACACGTCTGGGTCCCTCTGGAGAAGAATTAAGGAAACAAAGCCACTCTCTCAGTCAAAGGGTACTTTCATATCCAGAGTCTGAATCCTGAATTTCTAAATACTGAAAGAATATTGGTTCTTCTATGAAATAGCTCCATGTGGGAAGCCCTCTGAGCTATACCATGGAAACCCTAGAGAATGAAGCTGTGTGGTTTGTTTATCAACAGTACCCAACCGGTAACCAAGCAGTAACTAGTACATGGAAAATATTGAACGAATGAATGAACAAACTCCATGGAACACCTAATGGTAGCAGTGATCCTTTTTTTTTTTATTATTATTATGGACATTTTCAAATGGAAACAAAAATAAAGAGAATTGTATATTGAACCCATATACCCATTACTTGTTTTAACAATCTTGTTTTGTCTATTTCCCATCAATTTGAGGGATGAAGTAGGTTATTTTAAAGACAATCCAAGACTTCACATCATTTCATCCATAAATACTTCATTTTGCATCTCTAAAATGTAAGGACAATGCATGTACACACTTGACAATATTAACAGTAATTTCTTAATATCTTCTAAAATCCTAATTTCTGTCTCAAAAATATATTTTTTGTTTGTGAGAACCAGAATCCAAAGAAGACTCACAAAATTGTTTTTTTTGTTTTTTTTTTTTGTCTTTTAAGTCTTCATAAATCTATAGCAGTTTTTTCCTACCCCACTACATTTTGTTAACACCATTGACTTGTTGGAGAAAGCAGGCCATTTGTCCTGTAGAATGACATGCCTGGTGATGTCATTTAATTCGATCCTCTATCCGTGTATTCCCCTAAACTGTTAAATATATCTAGAGGATTGATTAGAGTCAGTCTACTTCAATTTCATTTTAATGGGTCTGTGTTGGTGTAGTAACCAACGACATGCAACTATTTTCTCAAACTTGGGACAAGGGGAACAGTAGAAGAAGCTAGAGAAATAATACCCTTATTAAAGAAGAAATGTCACACACGCAAAGATAAACATTTCCAGTTTGGAAGAGTAGGAGAGAAGGAAAAGTTATATCATGTTTGAAGACTACAATGATTTGTCGATAGTTACAGTCAATTAAACATATTGCTTAAGGGAACCTTAGAAACCAGTTAGTGATAGGTGCTGTGGAAAAAAATGTAAATCAGAGACAAGGGAATAGGGTAGTAGGGCAACAGTTTGAAATTGAATGGTTTTGTTAGCTTTATAGAGCTGCTGTAACACTACAGAAATCTAGGTGGCTTAAAACAAGAGAAATTTATTCTCTGCAGTTCTGGAGGTTAGAAATTTGAAACCAAGGAGCTATCAGGGCCCTGCTCCTTCTGAAGCCACTAGGGAAGAATCTGTTTCCTATTTCAATCCTAGCTTATGTTAATAACCTCAATCCTTGGTATACCTTGGCTCACATCATTCCAACTGTCTCCATCTTCACATTGCCTTCTTTCCTGTGTTTCTGTGTCCAAATTTTCCTTTTCTTATTAGGACAGCAGTTGTTGGATTTAAAGCCCATCCTAATCCAGTGTGACCTCAACTTAATTATATCTGCAAAACTCCTATTTCTAAATAAGACCACATTTACAAGTTCCAGGTAGACATCAATTTTTGGAAGATGCTACTCAACCCAGCACAATGGTCAAAAATACTCTCCATGAGAAGATGATGTTTGGGGAATATCTAAAGTAGTTAGGGAACTAACTAGTCATGAATCTGGAAAAAGACGGTCCTTACAAAGAATAGCAAGTATGAAGGTGTGAGATGTGAACGAGCCTGGTATATGAAGTGAGTGAGGGGATGATCAGCAGTAGCAGCAGTTACAAAGGTTGTGGGGGTGGAAGGCAGATCAATAAAGCCTTGGAGGTCCTTCCTAAAAACACTGGCTTTGACTCTGAGAGAGATAGTTATTCAATTGTTCTAAACAAAAGTATGATATTATTGGACGTTTTTCATGAGAATCACTGGCTGCTATGTTGACAATAATACACTGTGGGAGGTATAAGAGCAAAAGTAGTTAAAGGTTATTTCAATAATCCTTTTGAGAAATGATGATAGTAGTAGCGGCAGAGGTGGTGAGAAGCTATCATATAATAAGAACAACACACAAAAATATTCCAATTTTTTCCATCAGTACTTATCTACTATATTATCAAGTGTTTTGTCACCTGTTAGTGTTCATCCCCAGACAATGGAAGCAAGCACCAAAAGTCGAACAATTTTTTTTATGAGAAAAATCTTAAAATGAGAAGAATCTGTTTCCTTTTTCCTGTAATTAACAATGATAGCTACCACAGGGCCTGCTATTTGCCAGGAATTGTTATTTTACATTCATTATTGTATCATTTAATCTTCAAAATAAACCTGTACTACAAGCATTCTTTTCCATTTAACACATAGAAATTGAAGAATCAATGAAGTTTAGCAATTTATCCTGTCATATGAGTCGTTAATGACAGAGCCAAGATTCTAATTTTCATATGCTTAATATTAACCCATGTGATTGTCATTATACTGCAGTGTGAATTAGGAAAACAAAAGTCGTTATTCTATTTAAGTATCTAATCACCGTGGTCCAGATCTTTAAATACCATGTTCCAGAGAGACTTCATTTGATATTTTTCATTTACAGGTAGTTGATTAATCGATTTAACTGATTGTTATTGACCAGGAATATTGTGAAAAGAGACTCTAAGTAGTCAACAAATGAGGAAAGAGGCTAGGACCTACCTTGTAACCAGGGGTGTACTAGAGGCGCACCAATGCTCATAAGAGTGACTTGTGCATCTCTACATTCAGGAACATCCTATGACACTTTGAAATAAGTCATGGTGGGCGTAGTTACCCCATGGAAATCAGCAAACATGATAAATAAGAACTTTTTTATTCAAAGACCTGATTTACCAACCTATACTATTGCCTCAAACTCACAACAAAATCTAAAGGCGTGAGTGTGTGTGGGTATCAAAGGTGGGGGAGAGAGAGAAACAGAAAGTGTTATTAAATCACTAGGTGTAGTTAATGTCTAACATTAATTTAAAAATTGCCTCAATATAAACCAAAATAACAAAAAGTGCCTACTTTACAAATAAACACAATTAATGTTTAGGATCACACACTTTCTTATAGGCTTCAGCAAAATGACTATAGGACTTAAGCATTTTAAGCAGCAACTGCAGATTTCTAGACTGGTTTTCCCTCAGTCCAAAGCCACACCTAGCCTTGCCTTTGCAAGTAATGTTCTTTTAGCAAATACACTGTGTGAACTTGGTCCTTCCGGAGAAGACTGAAACAACAGCAGTCTGGACAGGGGCCTATTGTATGGTTTTCAGGAGCTTTCACTCTTCTATCAACAGAAGCAAGTGATAAGATTTCTCCCCTGGAGGAATGTTCTTTCACCAAGGAGAGATTGAGGGAGAGAATCAGCACAAATATTAACCAAAATAAGCATGATTTCCTTGCCATGGGAAAAAAGTCAGGTAGAAATTGTTTTAGAATTATTGGTCATTTTGGATCATCCCCATAACTTGTATCTTCCACCAGTACTTCTTCTGAAAAACAGCAGCTTATACCAACCAAAACACATGTGCACGCGCACGCGCACGCACACGCACACACGCACGCACACACACCTGCTACCACCTCCGCTTCTACCCAATCTCTCTTAAACCCTTTCTTACAGAAACACTCCTCTTCAGTGGCTCTTCATTGCTGTGCTCAGCTATAGTGTGTAACTTCTCATTTTCTCTTTTCCCTCTTAATGACCATTGTCCAGACCAGGTCATTGTCCAGAGCCAGAACCAGGCTTAGGGGCAGGACAGAACTTTCTCTTTATGGTCAAACTCTAGACACCAGGTACCGCCTGGAAAGGGGCCTGAGGTCATGAGCAAAGCCAGAAAAATGAATTGCAAGGAGGCCATTGGTCCAGGTAGCTGAGGTGCAACGCCCACGGAGGACTGAGACAGAGAAGAACGAGAGGCCTGGAGAGGCACAGAGCAGTCACAGGAACGAGCAAGCAGAACATGATCAGCGTACGTTCTAAGGTTGCACTGGGGAGTCAGTGTCACTTACAGCCTTTTCATTTCTTCATAAATTCCAGCAAGAGTCAATGTTGCATAGGGGTTAAGTCACAGACCCTGAAATCAGACAGCTCGGGTGTAAGCCTGGCTTTGCCATGGACTAGCTCTGAGGATTTAATCAGTTTCCTCAGTTTCTTTATCTGTAAAATGGAGATAATAATAGGTTTTAACTCACAGGTCTTGTTATGAAGATTAAATAAATTAACATCTGTAAAGCACTTAGAAGAGAATCTACCTAAAAGAACAGAAAAGTAAAACAATACGCACCTGTGGACTGCCCCCACCATGAAGCCTTAGGGGAAAAAAAATTACCAGCATGATCAGAGCTCTCTTTTATTTATCTCTCCCCTTTCTCTCAAAGAAAACTGCCACCTTGAATTTCTGATTTATCATTCCTATACATCTTTATATTCACTTACATGAATAGTTAATTGTATCTCTAAGTAATGAGTACTTTTGTCATATTTTAAACCACAAATAAATGGCATCGTGCTTTATATTTTCATCTGACACTTGTTCTGTTTACTCAATTCACCTTTATTAATACAAGCAGTTCTGGGTCATACCTCCCTGTCATTCCTATTACTGGTAGAGTGTCCCTAGGGGATGCAGATGCCACAATTATTCATCTACTCTTTTGTTAATGGACACTTAAGTAGCTTCTACTTTTTGCTATTCTAAAACATTCTTAGACATATTTCTTGGTAGAAGAGTTGGAGATCTATACGTGACCCAGTACAGGATCCCCTTCTACACTCTATGGTCAAAGAGAAAGGTCTAATCTACTTTCCACATATGAGCCTTCAGATACCTGGAAAGGGCTCCGCTATTCACAGATCTCCCTTCTCCACCTCACCTCACCTCACTTGCTCAGGGCATCTCTTGCCCTGGATCCAAATGCCCAGCTGAGTCAGGCCACGCTGGCAGACCCCCCAGTGGTTCTTGGTCCCGGGAAAGTTCCCTCGCTGACCAAGAGGCCCACCTCTGGACACCTTTCCTTTGCTTAGTATCTTCTGCACGAAGGGCTGTCTGCAACAATGTTCTTTTCCAAGCGTGGACAGACCAATACAGGACAGAGTGAACCCTAAGAGTTTTCACTAACGGCCATAATTATGGCTGGGCCATGACTGTGTGAGCCATATGTTCTAGGTCATTCAGGAAAGTTGAGTAATACTTCTAGTTCTGTCCCTAACTCTGTAAACAAAAGTAAGCCCAGGTTTCTGTGCTTACATTTCTTAACCTTTAGAAAAAGGAATACTTGTCCTAACCTGTTTGACAATAATGTTGTGAGGACAAGTATCAGATTGCTACAAAAGACTCAGATAAAATCCTCAGATAAAAACTTCTAAGAAGAATTTAACTGTACACCCATAATGCGATGGAATTTAACCTTGTTTTATGTCATGGGGTCCTTTGATAATCCAAAGAAATTTATGGTGCACCTCCTCAGAAAATGTATATAAGCGTGATTACACCCATCTACATAAATTTCAAAATAATTGGAGTTAAATTACCCTGGAGTCCAGACATGTTTTCTCCCCATTCTCTAATTAAGAAGTGATTTTGAGCCTGAGCATTAAATGAATACAGCAAATAGTATTTCTTCTTCATTCACAAGTGGCTGTTCCAGTTTAGAAATTTTTTTGAATTAAGTGTCTGTGGATGGTGAAGCTCCTTTCTCAGCAGTAGCAACAGATCTTCAAAGTCAAAAAGGTTGGTCTTTAGAGACCATATTCTCATTTTCTGCTTTCCCTTTCCTTTAATCTCCCCATTTCATCAGAAATTCACTCATCTCTCTCTGACAGGATGGAAATTGATCCATTAAAGCAATCCTCACTAATATGATAGAAAATCAGGGTCTGGCACTGTCCCACAGGAGGGCTTAGCCTTTGGATGGTTCATTACAGCCCGATCAGCATAGTTATCTGAACACCCGATTTCCTAATGATGGAGCTCCTGATACTAGGGGTGGAAATAATTTGGAACAAGAATATCTTTCTAGTAATAATGTTTTTTTGTTTGGGGGGTTTTTTTGCACATTTTAAAAATAATTTATAGTATTTATATAATCTCAAACTTTTAAAGTCCTCTCATGAATATGACTTTTTTCACTTCCTAACAAAAACCTAAATGGGAGGGGGAGACAGGGATTGTCTATTTTAGAGATAGGGAAATTGAGTCATTGGGAAATTAAGTGGCTTGCCCTAAATCTTGCAGTCAGTAAGAGACGGAGCCAGGGCTTTAACCTGTATCAGATCCTAAATCTCATTTTTTCTTTGCTGTTTCATAAATGCAATCATGTATATGATATGTAGTTTCAATTTTAAAATGGTCTCTTTGAAGCCAAGATGTAGTATGGCTTCAGGAATAATAGAGGGTCATCCCAGGAGTCGGAAGTCCTACAAGCTTCTCTTTTTCTGAGTAACTTTAAGCTGAGTGCAGGTTGGAGTTAGCAGTCACCTCCACCTGCTCAAAAATAAGAAAAATAAAATCTATCCCTGCTCTTACCAATGCCTGGGATCCATTTAGCAATGACACAAGTGCCCTTCATTCCACAGTAAGGGACAGGATGGGAAATGCAAATATCTGGGTATAGGTCAGTGCAAATGGCTGATATAAGATATTTCTCTGAAAATAAGCCTTGACAGTAGAGGAGGCAGGGAGAGAAGTCGCCACCAGAGCTGGACACTGAGGCTGCAGAGAGCCAAAAGGAGAGGGAAAGGTCAGTGTCTAAAGACCAGTGGTGCTTGCCACCTTCCTCGTAACCTTGCATTTCTCCCTCTCCGCAGTTCTCATCTCTCCGAACAAAACGAGTGTTCTCTCTACTGCAAGAGAAACACAGTGTTTCTCAAAGTGTGATCCCCAATACTACCGCATCAGACTCTCCAGGAAGTGCTGGTTATACACAGATTCTCAGGCACTTCACACTCCTCTGCACTAACCCACTCACACACCTTTCCAGTTCTGGTCTCTGGGGCTGGGCCCAGGAATTTGCCCTTGTAGCAAGCTCCCAGGATGTCTGTTGTGAACTTTAAAGTTTGAGAACTATTGCTCTAGAGGCTGAATTAGATCAAGAGAACAATGATGAATAGTCACTTTTGAAAGACCTTGAGGAAAACACCTCAGGGAAAGCTTTTTTATGAAATTTTTTTACAACTCTTTCCTTATCTTAAAATAATTTGGTGCATTTTTTTTTAAATGTGCAAGTCAGTGGATATATCATTTCACTTAGATGTATAAATGTGATCTATATTTATATCTGCATACAGGCTATTTTAATTTCTTTTCCCTTTTTGCATAGCTCTCACCCGCTTTCTCTCCTGTCTTCTCTGATCTCCATCAAGTCCCCGGTAATCTATATTGCAATCCAGTCTCCAGTCTCTTTATAATCAGGCATACACACATACAAACACATAAACTCGAACCTATATGGATAGATGTTGCTTTTCATATTACTAAAATAGAAACTTATTTTACGTTTTTTCTGTGTCTTGCTTTTGTCACTCAACAATACCTAATAAAAATCCTTTTACATTATAAGGTTTAACTACAATTGGTTCTTTTAAATGATTCAGTATGATTTCACAGTGCCGATGAATCATAATTTATTCAATCATTCTATTGACAAACATTGTTTGTTCCCATGTTTCTGCTATAGACAATGCAGCAATCAACATCTTTGTATTTTATATATATGTTTATTTCTAGGGAATAGATTCTTATACGTAGTAGAGAGAACTATATAAGTGTTTGCTACAATAATAATTAATATTAGTATTTTACAGATTATAGTATATGTATTTTGATTTTTAATAACTCTTTCTAATTTGCTTTCCGAATAAGATAATATTTTAACGGTTAATTCTTATGTACTCTTTTTCTCCTTTACAAATTCTCCTTATAAAAATTCATGTGGGTAAGAACATGTATTTGATTATATAAATTTATCATTTTGAATTTTTAAGTATCCTTCACTTTACAACATTCCAACTTTTCAAGTACCATTTGAGTTTCACTAATATTTCACATCACAAGCAAATAGCAAGTATTGAATTATGAGGTGCTATACAGATGTAACTAAGAAAACAAACAAAAGCAACCTACAAAATAAAACCAAAACAGTTTGCCTTCAATGAGGCTACCCTCCAAATATTTTAGATGCTAACTAGCTAGACAGACAGACAGATAGGAAAAAGCCTCCGATGTTTGTCCTGCCTTGCCAACAGCAAATCTGATAGGGCCAGTTTTTCTGCATATACAAAAATGCAGGACCAGTCAAGGGCAAAGAACATTTTCTCTTAGCTATTCTATTCATTTTTTTTTTTTCTTTTAATGACCCTGAGGAGGGAAAAAAAAAAAAAAAAGAAAGAAAAAAGATGTGACCTTGCTAAATCCACAGACTTCAATCAGTCCTTGTTTGATTTGAACATCTGGAAGTGTCCAACAAAGCTTCAAGGTATACAGTTTACCTATGGCTAAGTCCAAAGTGCCATTTACAGTTCATGGGAAATGGCAGGATTCAAAATGAGATGTATAATGGAGACAAGAGCTGTAGAGAAATGGGGTAGAAGAAGGGCTAGAAAAGAGAGAGAGAAAGCATTAGATCTGTGAGCTGAAGGAGGAAAAACCAGCTTAATTATGGAAGAAAAGACACACACATAGGATAGCTGCCACAGGCAGAGTTGCTGTGGAAGCACATTCCAGGAAAATCTTAAGAGATTACTTTAATAATAAACCATGCATTCTTCAGCAAGCCATCACGGGATTAACTACCCCTTTCCTAGGCTGGGAATGCAGTCGTCAGTTTAATTTTTTTCCTTCTCCCTCACAGACAGGTTTTGGGCAAGAAGAAGAGTCCGGGAAAGATCATAGTTTTTCAAACACTGCATTGAATTTTTTTCACCTTAATTTTCTTCACCTTAATTTTCTAAACATTAATTTCAGTAGTCATAAGAAAATACCATGGTCTAGGCAGGGTTAAAGTCTGGGTGGGTTTGGGTGATTCTCCAGTGGCAAGGATGTTCATTTTAGACCTACGGGAAAGTGAACAACTTCGATAGAACAGGAGACTATGTTCCACCAGGGATAAGAAGTGTTAAATTGATTTCCTTTTTTTTTTTTCCTCATGTGAGCAAACACTGAATTACTGCCAGAAGCAATATCAGTGCCTTAGAGATATAAAAATACACTTCAAATAGACTTCTCCACTGTCAACTCTTAAGATTTCTGTGTAGAATGACAGAGCTGTCCTTTTTTAAGCTGTATGTATGAGCCCACTGCTCATAAATGAACTGTTTTCATCAAAGACTTCTCTTGAAACTACAACTCACTGCAGATGAAATCATTTTCTTCCTCTAGTTTCTTAGACAAATCCCTTCCATTTGGTGGGGTAGAGCGAACATAAGTTGACCTTTCTCAGTAAGAGAAATAAGTTTAGGTGGTCACTTCTGAGTTGAGAAAGTATTACAATTTGGGGGACAACAGAGACCAGGGTTTTTTTGTTTTTGTGTTTGTTTATGAATTGTCAAAGCCTCTCTTTGCCTGAAATCAGCTGTCATTTCTCCAGCTACTCAGCCTTTGGAAATGAACCCATCCCTCTGGACTCTGGATCGCAGAAGTAAAACACTATGTTTTAAGATGCACCAGAATTAAAGCTCTCTACATAAATGTTATAAATACCATCCTAAGACTAAAGTTTATATACCTCTTGTCATTCGCACAAAGTCATTTTTTTTAGTAATAACGAATTACCTCAGAGGAATATTGAAAGCTGTCAGCACTACCCTCTCCACCCACAGATCCCCAGGTGTGAGAGGATGAGACAGGTGACAGAAATAGAAGAGTCTAGGAGAGGAGATGTTCTAATTGTCACCTGGCTGTACTGCTCTACACCCCTGGCTCCCTGGCTCTTCCAAGCCTGACCTACTTGTGAGCAAGGGCTGCCTGCCACTCACATTGAGCTGCCTCAAATTACACAGTGGCTTTGCAGCGGGGCTAAGCTTGGACCACAAAATGCATCCTTGTTGTCTCATGAGCCCGATTTGAACCCCCAGTTTCCAGAGGTAAAATGCAAATCCACAGTATGTTGCTTACTCAATAGAATCCATAACCCCGTTCCCATCCGACTCACAATTTGGCATTTTCACATTTAGCACACACTGTCTCTGACTTAAAAGAAAGGGAGGAGACGATAGACATGCTTTTCACAAAAATAATTTCATAACCTTTTTAAAAAACAGCAGAACTTCTGAAGGTGTCCTACAATTAATCATGATTATAAAATATGAAGAAAATTAATTCCTACCTTGTTAAGGAAGGTTTCTAAAATATGCTATGGAGTGCCTTTCGACTGCTGAGAACTATGTCAATATTTTCAATATTTTAGTTCTCATATTTCACATTTTTCATAGAAGTATAGGAAACGCTATGGAAATTAGTGCAGATAAAGTCATGTTATGTGTCTACACATGGAAATACACAGTGTGAGTGAAGCCAGTATATAATCTTTGTTTATATCAGATATATAGCTTATTTAGATAGGTTATATAGACGTGAACATTTTTGTTTATATAGATTTCACAGAGTTTTGTTTTCGTGTCTGTATATATAGGGCTATATTTCTTACATACAGTATGTTTTACACATACACACAAAGATTTCCCACCAATTTAAGTGCACTCACGTCTGTAAATGAAAGACACACAAATTCCTTTAAAAGAGGCAATCACACGTTCAGCTGTAGAAACAGCAGATCCAGGAAAGTCAGAAGTAAAGGCAGCCCTTTGTTCAAAGAGCCCCAACGGGTTAGGATGACTTCGTGCGCCATATCGCTCCAAGTGGCAATCCAGAAAGGAATTTGTGAGATGAAGGTCCGGGTCCCACCCCTTTCCTGCAGAGTTCCCCTTTCTTGTCCTTACTTGCCCCCTCCCCCGTCCCCTGGCCCCAGCCCCAGTGAGTCTGGGGTTTTGACTGCGCCCTTCCTTTTCCTCCTCCGCTTCGCCGGGCTCCCTGCGATCGCCCCCCGCTGGCGGGGCTCGCGAGCCGAGGGCAGCCGGGTCCTCTGCGCGGCTGCAGCTCGAGTTAATAAACAGTTAAGTTTGGAAGACTCAGCAGACACGTTGAGGGGGAGTTACCGAGCCCAGGCAGCAAAAACATCCCGGCGCATTCCTGGGGAGTCCTCAGCTGCCAGCATCTGATTGGAACCATATCTCGCCGGCAGTGGCCGCGCGGCTGAAGCTCCCGGGCCGGCAGCTATTTAAGCGCGGCCGCCGTGTCGGCTGCGCGCAGCCTGGAGGCTCGGGCGCGGGCAGGTCATGCTCGCTTCGCAGAGGCGCTAGCCAGCCTGTGAGTAGCTTTCAAACCCTTCTTCCCTTTGGCTCCGTTTTTTGCGACCTCCCTTCCCTCCTTTTTTACTCTTCCCCTGCCCCCACCCCGCACACACCTTGGGGTGCAGACGTGGACTTGGGAATCTTGGAATTGAGACGGTGTACTTGGGTGTGCCGGGTTGTGTGGCTCAGACGTCCAAGGAATGCTTCCCGAATTCTTACCTTTGGGATCGGACTCCAGATGTCCAGCGACATTTAGCGTTCTTTGTGTGTGTGTGTGTGTATGTGGTGTGTGTAGGGCGCGTGTGCGCGCGTAAAGTGTGTGTGTGTGTGTGTGTGTGTGTGTGTACACACTTGTTTAGAAGCTCTGCAGGCAGCCCTGGTAAGATTCTGGTGTGGTTGCTGACCGCCTCATTAACTCCTCCAAGGGTGTTTATTTTTGCCGTGTGACAAAGGCTAGGGACCTGATATGTGTCCCCAGAAGGTTTTTCCTGGTGACTGACAACCTATGGCATTAAAACATGAACTTTGTCTTACATAGGCATTAAGAAATTATCTGCTCAAGAGACTGAACAAACTTGTTTTAAATCCCCAGAAGCCCAGAGCCCTTAAATGGTGTTTCCTCGCTTGCTGTAAGCTGGCTGGAAAGATTAAGTAAGAATTCAAGAAAAGGGGAAAAATGAATGGGTTAAAACCATGGAGCCCCAGTCAACATAGCGGTTTTCATAGCATAGAGCTGACTCTGTTATTTGTTTCTGCCATCCTTTCCTCTTAATTCTTAGCCTGGAATTTAGGTCCACAGTTGGTTTCAGCAGGGAGCTGTTTGAGTCCAAAGGGAAATTTAACTGGATTAAAAACACTTAAAGAATCTGGATATTATCTCCACCCCAGCCGCCGCTCCCGCCCCCACTACCTTTTCCTCTTTCTTTTTAGTTTGTGTTTGGAAGGAAGAGAGGCACTCTGTAAAATGAGCAGAGCAGAAATAAGCTTCCAGACACATGGAAAGACTTAAAGATTATGGAGGGGCGACTTCATGAATAGTAAATGTTGTTATTGCACTATAAAGGGACTTAATGAAAAAATTTCTGGCCCTAATCAGGCAAAGCAGAGGAATGGGGGAGAAGGAGGTAAGACAGAGTAACTCAAACAGAAGGTATGGCTGAGGGAAGAAAGCAGCTACAAAAATGCCTTTGAACATCTGATAAGGCTCTTGGAATGGTTTTGGTGGGATATGTAACTGACCTTCTTACAGGCTTGAGGTTGGCTCCCCACACAGAAGCATCTACTGACTCTTGAAGAGGGAGGAACTAGCTGAGAATGGGGGAGCATTGCCGCTACCAAATGACTTGTCTCCGTGTCTGTGACATCTCCATGCTTGCTTCTTACACCAGCAGCCAGATCTTGATTAGGCTGCTCTTCTCTGGGCCTGATGCCTGCCCACCCCAGATCCTGACTCTCTCTCACTGAAGGGAGATAAGCCTCAATGACCCTATAAGAAAGTTTCTTGTCTTCAGAATTCAGAATATTTGTTTTTTTTTAATTTTTTAATTTTTATTTTTATTTATTTTTATTTTTTTAGGCGAGGCAACCCTTGGCTGACCTCACAGATTGCAAGAAGCTTGTCGCCTTACAATTCCTTACTTTTTATTTTTTGCACCTACAGTACCTGATCTTCCTAGGCGGTCTTCCATCCAAGTACTAACCAGGCTTGACCCTGCTTAGCTTCCGAGATCAGACGGGATCGGGCTTGTTCAGGGTGACATGGCCATAGACCAGAATTCGAGAATATTTGGAATTGAGCTCTCCTTAATCTTTGGCGAAAGACCTTTTTGGTGGAGCTCTGAGTATGTGACAGTAAACAACAAATACTATACAATGCAAGATGGAGTGTGCAATATGGACGGTCTAGAGAAAGCACAAAGGAGACCATGTGGTCTTTTCCAACCTATATTTCTGAGACAGATTACTTCTAAATTCCTAATCAACTTCCTTCTAAGGCAAGACTGGATTGTTTTCCTGTTGTTGGTGAATAAGTTAACTTCTTCCTTCCCATCCTACTTAGTTCTGTCCCTTCTTATCTAAATGACTACCTTAGAAACTAGTTCTTAAGCTATACCTTCTTACATTTTTAATGAATGACCAAAACAAGTAGATGGAAGGGAAATGTCTTTCAAATTTGAACTAAGACACATATATAGTTGCCATTCTCATGATCTTGGACACACTTGATCTTTACCTGAAAATATAAGAGAGGAAAGGAAGCCACGGTACTTGTTAAAAGCCTCGCCTAATTTGTTAAAGACAGAATCCAGAGTCTGCATTTCTACTCAAGACTTTTTATAGTTTTAGATTCAAGTAAAGTCCAAATTCTTATGCATTGGCTTATTTGTTGCCTTGCTCAAAAAGTTGAATAGATTTCAGTCACCTTGCTTGGGTTGAAGGGAATTGCTTTTAAGACACTCGTTGTCATGAAGGTGGTACAGGGACCTCTGGAAGCTACTGACCAACTTGTTGGGGGTGAACTTATTGGCCTGCTCAGTCAAGTCTTAGATTAAGAAGACTCTTGGTCAGCAGGAAGCTTTGTGGAGGTGTGAGCTCTTGTGGGGTACAGTGAGTTTGGTACAGCTGCTTCATTTCTAATTCTACCCTCATATGTCTATAAGCCTAATAAGCTGGCTACCACCAATATTTTTTACTTGTATAGTTCTGAAGACTGCATGTATGTCTCTTCCTCAGTCTGTCCTGGCTTGAGGATTTAATTAATGCTTTCCTTAAATGCAAAGCTAAGATGGTGAAATGCTTCAGAAGGCTGCTGCAGACTTCATAGTCCTCAGAACAAGTCTCCCCATGTGGAAAGACTTGAAAGCAGACTGGTTGGGGAGGTTACAGTAACTACCAAACACATAAGGTTTCCTACCTGCTGAACAGAACCAGAATGAGAACTATACTGAGAACACGAAGCACCTCAGTAACGGGATGTGGTACTTAAAAATTCTAGTGTTGCTGGGTAATTCTAAAGTTGAAGCTGTGCCATTGAATTGCACAGAGGTAGGCCAGAGTCACGTTTAGATGAACCAGCTGTAGCATCAGATACGTGTGTTTAACAGCAACCTAACACATAGAAACATATCCTAGCGTTATTAATTGTGTAAATCAGAAGGAAAGCAGGCCATTAAGTCTCCTCTTCTTCAAAAAACATGCTAATTTCTGATGAAGGGAACGAATAATGCTAAGTATGACACCAAGGGCTAGCTAGCCCATGCCAGTTTCTTCCTTCCACCTAGCGCAATCCAATAGTGGTTGGGAGTGTGGGTTCTAGACTCCCATTGCCTCAGTTCGAGTCCCAGCTACACCACTGTTGCTTACCAGACCTTGGGCAAATTGTGTAACCTCTCTGTACTTAAGCTTTCTTATCTGGAGAAAATAATTGAGCTTACCCCCAGGTTTGTTGGGAAGACTGTTAATCTAACATGCTTAAAATACTTATTCTGTCTGAGTTAGAAATTTATGTTTTGTTTCGGCTTTGCCCCCTGAACAACTGAATTATGTACCTTCGTGAGAACTGAAGGCAGAATGGAGAATTTCTTTGTAAAATTGGACACCACATGTCTACCTGGAAAATGTTAATCATTCGAGCACTTAATAGTAACAAAGCCAGCATGTCTGCTGTGCTCACGCTAGAACAGACCAGGAGTTACTCTCTGTTCTCCGTGTGGAAGCCTGCAGCTTGGTTTGGTCAAGTTGACCTCTGGTCTCATTGAAGCCTTCCCCACCCCCTTTCAGACTGCTAAAGAGAGGGGGCAGTTCTTCCCCCTGAAGTCAGCATTACAGCAGAAGGAAGTGGGAAGGGAGGAACCATTCGTACTCAATGTAGTGACTAGGCTAGAAATAAAGTCTTCTGAGTGCATGCGGCCTCATACTATCCTTGCCCACTTAGCTGGGCAGGTTGCCATGGTTATTCCCCTTCCCCAATCCTTCTCCTATCCTGGAAGGAAGCCTGCCGCTCTCGGGTAAGCAAAATCTGAACAAATTGCTTCCTGGTCTGAAAATGGAAGTAACTTTTTTTTTTTTTTAATTGAGGTAGAAGCTCCTCTCTTCCAACTTCATCCTTTTCCTTGTCTTCTAAACTTATTTGAACTCTAATAATTGTCTAACTCTTACTAATTCTTACATCATCAAGATAGCAAAACATTAAAGCTTCTGAAATGTCAGGAACATAAAAGCTCTTGCCTCAATAGAATCAGCTTACAATTTTTCTCTGCTACCATAACTTGTAACTTAGGACAAGAAACCTTTAATTGCCTTAAACTGGTAAGAGCTCTGAGTGAGGGGGAGAGGTTGAGTGAGTGTTCGGGTCTAAGGAAGTTACCAGGAGTCAGGATGTGTGA
Organism: Pteropus medius; assembly: GCF_902729225.1. Taxonomy (NCBI): domain Eukaryota; kingdom Metazoa; phylum Chordata; class Mammalia; order Chiroptera; family Pteropodidae; genus Pteropus; species Pteropus medius. The sequence goes on from NW_024351073.1 coordinate 2,272,103, forward strand.
AGGTTGTCACTTAAATTTTTAGGTAACCACAGAGTAGAGGGAGCAGGTAGCATAGAAAGTAACAGTCCTGAAAAATCTGGATTGGAAACACTGTCCAACCTGGAAGAAATTTGGGTGAGGGATATGTGGTTAAAGGTTTTCTCTATCCTATTTCTCCCTAGCAATGTGATGCAAAATGCTACTTAGGAACAGACTTAGATCTTTATGTGACAGATGAACTGCAGTAAGTTCTCATTTAATAATCAAATTCATTCAGTCTTTCAAGATTGGACATTTAGTGTGGTGTCTGTTTCACAGCTAGAGAGGACTCATTTAAGACAGTCGTTCTGAGTGTGGTGTCCCCAGACTAGCTACATCAGCATTACTTGGGAACTTGTTAAAAATGCAAATTCTTGGTTCCCTTCCCAGAACCACTGAACCAAAACTCTAGCAGTAGGGTCCATCCAGCTGCATTTCAGCAAGCGCAACACAGATCTAAGAGTAACTTTCATAATTTGATTGTTTTATAATTCAGTTGTTCAGTGGAAAGCATAACAAACTGAATTCCTACAGTCACGGAAATAATAAAGCAAAGCATTTAAGATGCAGAAAGATAAAAAAATCTCAGGCCTTGACATTTGTTCTACAAGTATTGCTTTCTTGATCTTAGGAAAACTGATATATTCCTTAGTTTTATATTACCACCTTGCTTCCAAATTCTTTCTCCTCCTTTGGGGTTTTTAAAGAGCATAATTAATCTCCATTTATTAGGAGACTGTCCCAGTCTTTTTTTTTTACTTCTTTTAAAAAAAGATTCCAGTAAACTAGATCATTACCCTTGAACCAGATGGTTTTCTCTAACCTATAAAACTTTTTATTTTGTTTTTCATGCCATGCCCAGAATGCAGATGAAGCCCTCTCCATAATGGTAAATTAATCTGCTGCACTTAGGTTTTATAGAGCTTTATGGTTTATGAAGTAATGCTCCATTCTCCCATTTGACTTTCACTTTAAATAACTTAAGGTAGAAAAGATATCTGCATTTCTTAAGTCAAGTAGGATCAGTAGATATCAGCTTGTCCAAGATCATATCATTAAGTGATAGAGCCAGAATTCGAGCATGAATCTTTATGTTTTGTTTCTTGGTGTTTATCGGAATATTTAGCAAGTACTTATTATGTGAAGTATTTGCTAGATTGGCAATGGAAGAACTACCAGGGAGTAGAAATCTAGAAGAAAGTCTATATCATGTGATGCAAAGAATGTAGAATCTAGACCTGCCATTCCTTAGACTTGCTACTCAACGTTTCTGGCCCCTTACTTGCCTCACTCACCTTGCAAAACAGTCCTAAGAATGACTGATGTTAATCGGAGACTGGTGCTTAGCAGACATCACACTTTAGATGGAAAAATACAAGGATGCCATCCAGAAGCAGAGAATTGGAATTCCGGCTTTGAGGAGGCAACGTAGGTTAGAGATTAGAAGCTTGGGCTCGAAGTTCAAATGGCTGTGTTTACAACTCAGCTTCGCCATTTAAGACTAGAGATATAACATCTGAGTTTCATTTTATCCTTCAGTAAAATGAGTGTCCTCAAAATGAAAATTCAAGAGGAAGCCATTAAAAATACTTCCTCAGTGCTGCTGCTTCAGAAATGTACCTGTTCTAAAACTACAATTCTCCGTGTAATAGCTAAGTCGATGTTAACAAATGGTCTTATTCTCATTGTTTGTGAGCTTTAGGCAAGCTAAAATCTAGAGGTGAACACATTCAGGCTGAAAATTAAGACTGTCTTTCCTATAGACCTTGAAACTATTCAATGCAAGGGACAAACAGGAGAATGTTGCAATGCTTTCTAAATCAGCACAGGCTTAAGATACCACTTAAATCTCATCTGGGCAGGACAGTTGAGTCTTCCTGAGATCTAGAGTTAATCCAAACCCAAATAACTGAAAAGTAAAGAATAACATCACTAAATGTATCCATATTGGATGCAGCTATCCTCATCGTTCTAAACATTTCACCCAAAAGACCTCACTTTTTATGTTTTAAGTGTCCTGTTAGGGGGCCAAGATCTATTCTAATGTTCTGTAATATGTAATACAGATGCTAACGTACTTTTTGCTATCATTTAGTGCAGTAGAAATAAGCCAAATGTGTTTGAACTTTTGTCAGAGGTCTAGTATAGTCATATGAAGAATGCTGCACCATATTGGCTTTGGGGCACAATGTTAATTAAGACAGGAAATGCATAATCACCCTCCAGATTAGAAGATCAGAAGTCAGAATGTTACATAGTAGGTGCTCAAACACCTGTCCTTTAAAGCAAAGTCTCAACTGTGCATTAATTATATCAGCTTGGGGTGGGAGGAGTTAGTTTTTGGTTTTGATTTTTTTTTTTAACCTTTGCTTCTAATGTCAGACATCTTAAAAGCAATTCCAATTTTGAAGTAGAAAACAAATATGTAACCAAATATGTAACCATAGCATTCATAGCTTTTTGGTAACAAGGAGATTTAATATTGATTTTTGCCTGAATCAAGGTTCAGCTGTAGCTGAAGCTTTTCAGAAACATACATATACTTGAGTCAAAACAGTAATCTTACTCAATGTCCAAGCTGTCTTCTGAAGGGTATCTTGATGCATAGATACTTGCTTAACTGCTGATAACTTGTTCTTTGGGATTTCTGATTTATCCCCTAGTCTAATGTTCTCAATAACTAAAAGTTTGTTATAATTAAAAGTCAGATGAAAATGTTTATCTAACACCTGATAGTGAACACATAGACATCAACAATTTCTGCTTATGAGAAATTTCGAGAAAATGAAAACTACTCAACTAGCAGGTGGTTGTATTATAATTAAGTAGTACAGAGTAGGGTCCAGAGAGAAAAAAGGACACCAGTGTAATAATGGATTTGGCCTTCAAAGTAATGGTGGAAGTCAGAATAGAAGACAAATGCATTCTAAGCAGAAGCACATAAACAAATCACTCAGGTGTATATCCAAAGAATACTGACTGGCCAGTTTGGTCAAGAGAAAGTACAGTTGTCAGAAAGGTAAGAAGTGATATTACTTGAAAAGGAGAGATGAATTGCAATGAGCCATAGATGTCAGGTCGAGAACTTAGAGCTTTATTTGCTAAGTAGTACATCTCTTTGTTAAATCAGGAAAACAAAATGCCGACTTGGGTTAATTAACCTGGTTGCATTGGCAGGATGACTGTGAGTGGAGATTGCTTAGCAGTTGAGAAAAAAAAACCTGTATTTCATGAAAAATCAGCAGAGAAGGTAGAGAAAAGATTTGCTTAACTGAATAGTAAGGAGCAAATGGAAAATATGTATTACCCCTAATATTTTAAGTGCACTGCTCTTCACCAGGCTAATGGGGCCTAGAAAAGTAAGACAGATGATTCCCTGACCTCAGAACTTCATTGAATTGGGGGGAAAATTACGTATGAATCAAAGGACAACAAAAGGTCATGGCAAGTGTAGGAAATGGTAGGACTGGTAAGAGGTCAGGGAAGACTTCCCTAAGCCAATACACCTTGAGTGGACTTTGAATGACAGGTAGGAATTCAAGTATGTGAAGGCAATAAGTATTACAGGATTACAGGTTAAGGAGCAACATGAAGAAAGAAAGCATAGGGGTGTGTGTGTGTGTGTGTGTGTGTGTGTGTGTGTGTGTGTGTGTGTCCACAGTAAATGGAAGAGATCGGCTTACTTAGGGATTTGAATCTCAGGTTGATAGTGAATCTCTGAACTTAATACTGATACCTGGTTAATACAAAATGAGGAAAGGCATAAGATCTGATAAGGCCTTACTATAAGAATTCAGCCATGAAAGTAGGTCAGTTACAACTAGAGTCTCTCACAACTTAGATTCTCTCATTGGAGTGTTATAAGGAGATGAAAGAAGAATTTATCCCACAAAGAGTTTCTTTACATCAGGTATCCTTAATATATTCAAAGATACTTATGCTATGTGTGTAGAAAATATCAAAATAACACTGCGATATGAGTTAGCTAATTATGAGGGACAAGACATGTGATACAAGGTAATATAGCTAGTTTAAAAGCAGGAACTTAAGGTGGTGATGAGGCAAGATTACAGAGGAATGCTAGAACTAAGAAAAAAATTTTCCTGAGGAGGAAGAACAGGTTTGAAAATAAAGGCAATTATAGAAAATAAAAGGTCAAAGTTTGCCAGTTTCAATAGGCATGTGAACAGTCTAAGATAAAATCTTAGCTTCATGTCAAGCTACAGATCATACTGTTGTGGGTCTTGTAGATATATCTATATGCAAAATAAATTATATATGGAGATACAAATGTTCAGCTTTCTATACAAAAACTCTGATAGAAACGATGGATGCAACTGTGTTCTGTGTTAAGATTTGGACTCCTAACACCTCATGCAGAGAACACTTGTTGAGGGCTTACTATTTGGGAGGATAATAAAGTCCATTTACTTGCTGAAGGCTCACATTAACCAAGTTCTACCTGCTATTTCCCTGCTAAAGCTCTATAACTAGGTAATGCTCCTCCAACAACCAAAGCCATAGCAGGGTGGGGCTTGGGGTACCAGTTACATTTCCATAAATTGCTTCATTTAAATCTGTGATTTAGTAGTTTGGGCTGATTTGAAAGTGACACTATTGTACTCTTAGAAAATCGGCAATGAAAGGTGCCAAAGAACACATTTGGTTCTAGAATATAGAAGTTCATGTCATCTTTGAATTGCTTGCACTTCTGAAGTGTCAAAACTGAATGCCAAATGAGCATAGTGTTTTTTTGTGGTGTTTATGAAAACAGCATTGATTCAAAACTTTGGATTTTAAGGTAACTTTGCAGGAAACATCATTAGTATCACGAGATTTTTCTCTGTCACTCTATCACACGGACACTCTTGCAGTATGGTTATAGGAGACTCCCAAATACTAACTAAATATCCCTCATCTAATGAATGTTTTAAATAAATGTCATAATTTTAAAACTGTCTGTTGAAGAGGGTAATTAAGCCCTTAAGGCAAAATTTGCAGCTTTCCATGGTTGATATTAATAAGAAAGCAATTTATATAAAATTCCTTGAAGTAATTTTCCTCTTATTAGACACCATTAATGGCAATGAAACTTTCTACTCTAATCAGAAACATTTTCTCTAAAGCACTTAGTTTGAACTACTACTTGCTTGTTCTGTTTCCCTTGCCTATATGGTAAGCTCCTGAGAGCAAAGACCATGTCTATTTTGTCACTGTATACACAGCATAATACAGTGCTTGGCACACAGTAGGTATTCAATAAACAATAACCAGATGGCCAAGTAAATGAGTGACTCAAGCTACTCTCATTTGCAATATTAATTGTAATTTGTTATAGAGTGAGCAAAATGGGAAACTAGTTTATCTTATCATCTGTTGGTTTAAGTAAAACAGTTCTGAGTCCTTTTTTTTTTTTTTAAACTTTAAGGTTATTTATAATGAGTAATATCCATATGTTCCCCTAGTTTATATCTGCTCAGGGCCTGAAAAAGCAGACAAGCTGTTACTGAAATTCTCCAGATGATGTGGTCTTTTCAAGTCCTTGGTTTAACTTCTACCCATGGAGTATTCATCATAGTTCATACATCTGTCTGTCCCAGTGGTGTAGTCACCTGGCTAATAATAATAGTGGTAAATGGTTTTCAACCTGATATTTTATCCAAGGACAACTTCTTATTCTCTTCTGTTTCTGCTTTTAAAAGTGTCCACTAAACTGCCTACTAAAGAACTAATAAAAACTGAGAAAATAGATTAAACCTTTGGCTCAACACTGGGTAATTAAAGTTATCATTTTGACAACACAATTTCTGTCCATATCAAAGAAACCTGTTTTTTTTTTTTAATTTGCATGTGAAGCTGTATTGTGGGTAAAGATGAGATGTCCATTAGACTCTTTAGAATGCTTAATTAGGTTGTCAACTCATTACTGTCTGCACAGATCCCAAAGGGTCCAAGAATGCCAGTCTAGAAACCAACCATAGACCATACTATGACCAGCTTTCAAAATTCTAGCATGAGAGTTTTTCCAAATCCTAGTTATCATTTAATTCAAAACTTAACTGTTCATTTTTTAATATATCAACAGTTTTTCTCAACAAACTTGAGTAGGTAAGTATGAATTAATGATGTCTAAGAAGATACTACCAAAAGCTGACTGTGGCAACATTCTTTCATATGTTCACTTTGAGATTCTCTTAGCCTTTGAGTTTAATTTCATGTGACTGAACCTAGAATATCTTCATGAGTCTATCTTTAGCCCAAGTTAGAATATAGATTACCTACATATTAAATATTACTGATGAATTAGCATATCCCTAAGGAATTTAATTTTAAACATACAGAAAGGCATATGTCACCCTAAATATCACTATTCTAAATGTATAAGAAGCCAGAAATCTGTCTCTCATCCTGCTTCCACCCTTCTTATCCAGCACTTCCTTGGTTCTGATCTTTCTAGTCTATCAATACTTATATGGAAAAACATATGTAAAATGGGAAATTGCTATATATTCTGCTTCAAACAAGGAGCTATAATGACATGACTATTTTAATCAATAACTGCCTTTTACAAAAGATGTTCCTTTAAGTGCTCACATTTCAAAATATCATTTCACTTATATAAGTTTTTATAAAACTGACATAATTGAAATCCTTTTTTTAGATCTGAGAATGAAGATTGTAAGATGTAATGGCTTTTGACTTTTTTTAAGCCACCTTTAGGACACTTTGTTTATTTGAAGTTTGAGAGTCAGCGAGCATCAGAGCTTGACAAAATAAGATAACCTTGAATCTGACATTTGAGATTGTTAAACCTTAACCTTTCAATTAAAAGGCTTTGTTTCCAAAGGATTAGCCAAGTATCTAAATGAAAGAAACCGGCAGTGTGGCAAGTGGCAAGTCCATGTAACTATCATACTACAAAGCTATGTGACTTGTTGATGCCATGGCACTATACTGGGATTTGTCACCACCTCAACCTCCATATCATTGCTCAAAACCTCAAAGTCTTCCGGGTACCGTCTAGACAAAATATAGTTTTGTAAATTACTCTAATCCAGTTTGACCCACCTTTCAACCTTTTCCCCTGGTATAAACTAGCGCGGGTTCTGTATTCTAGCCAAGCTGACATAAACATCCCTCATGCATTGCTATCGATTCCTCTTTTCCGAATGTATTTTCTGGCTAATGTATATTCCGCCTATGTGAAGAACTAGCTTAATTTTCTCTTTGTATGTATTGCTCTAAAACAGAGACGTTAAGCGCTTACGTATTAGACCTGTGTGACTTTCAGAGGTCTGGTTAACTGTACTTGAGCTTCTACTCCTGTCAAACAGGGATGATATTTTTCCCATAGGATTAAATGAGAGTCTTAGCAGCACACCTGGTCTATAATAAATATTCGATAAATTTAACTTTTAACAATGTGGTAGTCTTTCTATGTTTTTAAAAAAACCTGTTTAAGCCATTCCCAACCCTGTCTCCCCAATCTGCTTTGCTCTCTTTTTTCCAGAGCATTTATCACTTTCTGAAAGACTATACTCCGTGTATGTGTTTTTGCTGCTAGGGTGTAAACCCTGTAAGTAAATAGATCTCCATTTTTCCCACTGACATATCACAAGCTCTAGATGAGAGCCTGGCATATGGTAGGGATATAGATTTATTACATGAATTAACTTGCTAGATCACTGGCATTCAAGAGCAAACTTTGTTTCCAGTCTCTAAATTGTAATGGCTTTGGGCAGAGATCAATCACCAAACAACAACAAAAAAAGCTATCAGTATTTGAAGTCTTTTAAAATTTTCTAATAGCATGACTTTAGAGCAAAATCTATGGTAGCCAATGACTTACCATTTGTGTAGTCAAATGTGAGATAGATGACATACTCTTAAGTGTTAGAAGGGATGGTATGTTTGTCCCTCAAGGGAATTTCTTAGATGGAGATGTAAATGTAGAGTAGAATTTAAGATAGGGAACCTCAACACTGGAGAGAGTGACCCTGAGAAAGACACTTTATTCACATCCTTCTTCTGATAATTAGCCCTAAATAAAAAAGGAGAACTTTGCTTACTTTAGATAGAGACTAAGAAAAGTTGTTAGTGCTGCTTCTCTCACTAGTTTGCTTGGTGCAACTAATTATCTACATGCTTCTGTAGTTTGTGGAAAGTACTTTGCTAGCTAATAAAACATTGCAACTATAAACATATTCTGGATTTCAAATTTTGCTGCACTAGAAGGCTTCTGTAGGGTGTAGGTCTTGATCATTACTTTTCTGAGGATTTGTCTTAACTTCCTTGTCTGCAATATTTAGTCTTTTTAATAAAGTTTGGATTAGGAACTTAATAGTGGCTTTCAAAGAAGACTTGTTTTTGCACAGAACTGTAGAGTTCGGCTAAGGAAATAAATGATCGAGTTGCATTCTCTGATGCTAAAAATGAGAAGACTAGAAAAGCAAACACTACTACTGAGTGAATCTGTGTAAAGCTTCAGGGACCAACTCAAATCACTTTTATTTAATGACCATAATAGGTATCATAAAGAAAGGTTGCAAATGGAGTCTCTATCTAATCACTTATACTCATCCCATGTTTTCCTTAAGTGTTTACGTGTCAGTTACTTAGCAGGCACGGAATTGTACAACAGGTCATTAATAGTTCAGAGAATAGAGGGGATTGCTCTAAAAGCTAATGAAACATCTCTTGCTTAAATATTACACTTTTTTCTGAACCAAAGAAACTTGCTTTACAGTCACTGATGTTGTCATTCCTGTGTAGTCTGACCAGCTTTTTTTGTAGTTCAGTATAAATATGAATACCTCATAATGGGTCAGGAAGTCTCAGAGGAAGCCCGGCAAAGGGGCATACAATAGACCTAAGTGGCACCTCCGTAATTTGTTATCTTAAAAAAGTAATAGAACCCTAAAGGGATGGTGTGTATTCACTAGGCCTGGGAGAAGGAAAAACTCTCATCCATTTACTTATTCTGGAAAGTCTCCCCTTGGTAAAGTGGATTTTTGACCAACCTCTTGCCCTAAAGCCAAGCCTTAACCATTAAGGAAGACTTGTTACTTTTGAGTGCTAAGCAGGTTCGTAAGTAATAATTTAACACAAAGGACAAATACTTGACATAATTTCTAGCCAAAGCTCTGAGAAATAATTTTTAAAACCAGAATGTAATTCATAGGTTTTTAGCACAAATATTAGAAAATACAACACTTTTACCATTAACTTAAATCAAACTCATTTAACATGAAGGAGTGGAGGGTTACCCAGCATTAGAGTCACTGTAAAACTGTCTGCGGCTGGCCATGATTTTGAATAACATAGATTAAAAGACACAGACATAGATCCAATAAACAAGTCTTGATAGTCTAGAAAACCAGAAAAACTAGATTGTCCTAGCATATAAATTTATCATTTCAAATAAGTTAAGCCTTTTGGGAAGCAGCAATTCCTCTGGCACCATATGAGCTGATGATTTGTTTAGTTAATGCATTTATTGCCTTTTAAAATATCCAAATTGACTTGTTTATCAGGCTAGCAATACAACATTTATAAGAAACAGCATATTGCATGGGATAAAGTTAAAACATTAATTCCTTCTTTCATCTTGTAGAATAATATCTAGATCAAAAGTTTAGGGAAGAAAATTGCATTTTTCTAGGCTCCTCAAAGTCAATGGTTAATGCCATCTCTGGAGCTTATCTTTAAAAAAATTATGATGTTGTAGGAGTAAAAAATAAAAATAAAAAATAAGGGATTGTAAGCTGACAAGGTCCTTGCAATCTGTGAGGTCAACCAAGAGTTGCCTCGCTAAATAAATAAATAGATAAATAAATAAATAAATAAATGGCAAAAAAAAAAAAAGGATGAGGGGATGAAATATCCAAGACGTTAGCCTTTTAAAATGTCTAATGATGTAACCAGGACAATTTTCATAGATATCCTGTTTTTATTCAACTGATACAAATATGATTTTCTCCCCTCCCTTAGCCCTGGAATGATGACTTGAGAAAGCAATCCAGTGGGATATATATGTTAGAAAATCTTTAAAGTGTCTCTTTGAATCCCAGAATAAACTTGTTGAAATCTGTACAGATTAAGGTGATAACTTGAGCTCTTTACTTATGTTCTTTGATTATTACAACCAAGAAAGAAGACCAGTGAGCTGCATCTTCATTTCCTAAGAACTCATAACTTAGTTCTCTGAGACGCTACCATCCTTTTTAACCTTATTTGTAGAAGTCACTTAAATGACTTACCAAAAGGGAGCATAGAAATTGACTTCCTGAAAGCTTCTGTAGATTAGTCACAATGATTTGGGGGATCCCATGGGAGTGGCATTTTCCTGAAAGCTCTACTAGATAAAAGGTTCCTTGAATTACGCTTCCAAACTTGCCAATAGCGCTTCACGATCCCTAAGGTTGATGTCTAGACGTGTTTGTGGAAGGGAGAATTGATTAATGCTGATGACTTACATGATTCCAACAGGTATAATTTTGATTACGTCAACTTGGTTTATATATAGATTTCACGAAACAAAATCTGTCTTACTTAGGCTTTATAAGCAGAAGTTTGATATTAAGTGGTAGTTCTTTTTTTTTATTGCAATTGAACTTCTCGTGCCCATTGATCTCTGCAGTGAATGAACTGTACACAGATATTCCAATATATTAGGACACTTTATTATTCAATAGTTGATTCAATTGTGTAGCAATTAAAATCTCAAATTTGTTTCACTTAGCAAGAGTTAATGTGCTGCTGTTTAGAATTTTTCCATCCCTCAGTTTAAAAATGCATTTATTTATTCCCACGCATTTATTTGGTCCAATACTATTACCCAAAAGATGAGAGAATAATGACAGTGTGAACTTTAGCTCAAGAATACGTGTGCATTTCTTTCACTTTGTCCATTCCCTACTCACTCTGCAGCAACTCAGAGCATTCATGTACCGGTACACGCAATTTTAAAACAGGTAGGCTAGCTATTTCGGGACACTTTTTAGATCCTATATCCTAAATTTTTAAGACTCAAGTAGTGGTAATATATCACCTCAAAAAGCAGGAAAACAAGTTGGCAGATTCATCTTTCTCTCTTATATACCAGAACCTGAAATTACCTAGGGATTTCTTATCTGTTCACCTACTTGATTTGGCCAGTAACCAAGAAGTAAGCAACGAGCTTATATTCTTATTTATTCTAGAATAGCTCCCCTGGCCTTTTAGATAACATTCCGGAAACTTCCTAACCTTCGGCATACTAAAACACTGGTATTGGAAGGGTAGAAGGCTGGTTATCAGGTTGCTGGTTCTCTATAAGCCTGATATTCAACAAATAAATAGAAAGTCCCTTTTTATTTCTAAATGACTCCTTTTTATTTTATCTTATTTGAGAGCAACCAAATCTCCTTTAAGGGAAATCATCTAAATCATGAGGAACCATTGTTAAAGTGGTAATTGATATATCAAGCACAAAAGATAGTAATAAACAGTAGTAATTTTAAAAATATATATTCTTAACCCATGGGGGTTAGTAGAGCCAAGTATCATCTTCTTAGATGAAATCTAAATGCCCTGTTGGCTGTGGATATCTTGCCCGACTAGAAGAGATCATATCAGATGTAGAAATATGAGTCAATGGCAATTTTCTCATGGAGTTTAATGCCAACTCCAAGTGTAGATTGAACACTAAAACAAAGTAGGTATATGCTACTGCAAAGGCCACCTAGAATCCATAGACGACATATTACAATCAAATAACTTAAACTGATCTGTGTAGAGTCAACATAACTATAAGAATTTTTTTTTATGGTTTTGTTCTACATACAAAAATGTAACAAAAAAGAAGTTCCACCTGTCTCTATACAATTACTATATACACCTTGGTTTGACTATTCTGTGCCGATGTTACAAGGCAGCTGGATTCTTCTTCCTTTATACTCTTTGAAACACAGCATGTATCTGAAACGTGAGTCACAGAAAGGTACAGAAACACTCAAGCAATGACTTGGAGAATTATATAAATGCAGGGCTCTGCCTGAAAGGGAAACCACATTGGGATTTAATATAATTCCATCAGGCTATTGAAGAAGAAACCAAATATCAAGTACTACTTTTCGTACTGGTTTTTGGAAGAGGAAAAGTTTAAGATTACCTGCCTGCTTTGAAGTGTCCTGATATGGTCATATCATAAAATAATTCTACTAGTATATATGGCTCTTTGTTTATGACTCAATGTTTACACAGCAGAAGCTTCTAAATACCGTGCTTTAAAAAACAAACCAACACAAAATAAAACTCTTCTAATGTCCACAGAGACCTTCAAGATGACTATTGTAATAGCACTTGAGTAGAAAGTGGAACTTGTTTAACAGTTAAGATTTATGTGTATAAGCATCACAGGAAATCACAGAAGGATTCAAGTGAATAAACTGTTGTGTCTTAAAGTCCATGGGTTAGATATACTGCACATCCATGTGGACTTAATTCAGGATTATTTCTTATGGGAATGAGAAAGCACAACTTGATTTGTGTTCTAAGAAACAAATTCCTAAGACTCATTTATAGGGTTTATTTAAAAACCATCTTGGAACTATGAAGAGGATTTAGTTTTGGTAGAAGTATCTAATTAGGAAGGATAGATGTGAAAACAGTGAAATATTTGCTGGTCAATTTGGGTTAGTATACGTAGATATGAGGGAGATTGTTGAAAAAGGTATGGATTGTGTTAGCATTTGGCCTAAGAATCTAATGGTCCAATGATAGTTCTTTTTCCTCACCCTGACTTATTAGCTTTTTGGTGAACTTTTCCTGCAAGAATCAAGCGTAATGTCTATTGTACATTTCAATGCCAAATTCAAAGTAAAAATCCTGTGTTTACTGTGTTTTTGTAGCAGTACCATAATGCTCCTCTTCAAATCACTGCCCCAAAGACCTTACAATAGAAAATTTCTAGAGGCTACATGTCAGTTGTAGTATTTTTTTTCTGTTTAATTTAAAACCCTAAAATTGTCGATGTAAATTGCTCATTCGTTTGCATGCTCTCTTTCCTTGGATTTAAAATGGGAGGAAAGCAGAATGAAGTGTAGTACCCTATTTTACCATCGAATTGTACAAAATAGAGCTCTTCTAAATTCACATTTTAAAATTGGCTTATTCCAGCCACTCATTCCAATTATCTGTGAACACTATAGCTTTTTAAAATCTTCTTTTGACATGCTCTTTTGGTATCCTTCCTGGTTACTATCACTTCATAACTAGAAATACTAACCCTTATGAGGGCCCCCTTCAGTCCTTGTCACTGCAGCATTGTGTCCCCAGCCTATGACAGCAACACAGTATAGGCTACAGTGCTGCCACTGAAACAGGACAGGTTTAATCTACTGAAGCAAGTCCTCTGGTAACTGAAACAGGTGCTGCCATCATTGGTCCTGCAGGAGTGTCTCAGGGTAAGGGGAAAGAAATGTTCAGCGGAGTTCCGTCATGTCCCTACAGGGTTTCTCGTCACGCAGCTCTTTCAGTGTGCTCATGCATACCACCCACCAGCCACTGTACAGAGGCTGCCCCAATGTGCTAAAGTATCTTCTTGGATGGGTTAGAAGGGAACTCTGACATTTGAACCCAGATTTTCAGTCTAGATTTCTTAACTTCTACCCATTCCTCAGCCATAAGGAGTTATCCTCAAACCCCAACCCTGTGTTGGGCCACTTCAGTCCATTGGCTATTTCCCAGAAATGCCCTGGCTTGCTATATAGACTTACCCACTGAGTTACCAGCTACCTTCAAGTCTAAAGGCTGAGGTATATGGGGAAGGGTAGCTTTTGCCAGGCCCTACTCTCCCCCCCCCACCCCTCCCCGCCAAAAGCCACATTATTCTTTCTCCCAAAGCAGTGGACTCTTCATCCTTTTCTCAGAATTAAAGGAAATCACTCATGGCTCCTTCCACAGGTAACTTGATATCTCTCTAATAGAAAGAAGAGCAGCTAATGAAGATATACTTAATAGGATGACCTTGGGTTCAAGGATGCAGTCATTGCCTTGCCAGTCTCTCTTCCCCATATGACTCCTGAGGACAAGTACAAAAGGGACAATAGCAGATAAGGAAGCAACGGTCACATCATTAGGAGGATCAGAGCCCAATAACCCCCAAATGCAGAGTTCTGGTGAATCTGGTTTGAAACATAACGTACACTAGACCAGAAACCCCCATTTTCTTTTTCGTGTCAAGTTATGCCCACTTTATTGTCCTTCTCAGCTCCCTTGAGCTGTACAGAACACACGTGCCATAGCCTGATGGTCCCTGGTGTCAGGGGAACTATATCGGCACACAGCTTAAATGATCCAGTGCCAGCAATGTAAAGCAATGATGGAAACATGATTTTTGAATCCTCAAAGCTTCAGTCTCACTTCCTTCCATTTGTAGAAGTGAGTTAAAAGAAAAAGTTGGATTTCAGTTTCCTGTTCTGTTCAGTCTAAGCTGGAGGAGGTCATACTTAAGAACTGGGGTGGAATGATTGAGTGGGATGATAAGATGAGATAGGTATACTCTCTAATGTCAGTTAATCCAACCCCAAGCCTCCTGTGTCTACTTTCACAAAAATTCCACATGGTCAAAAGACCTCAGGGTATTCCAACACTACTTTCTTTCATAGCGTCTGAATAAATATAAGGAGAATTTCTAGACTCAATCCCCTATGCATGTTTTTGTTCGTACAAGCATATTAACACGTGCTTCACTTTGACAAGAGGCTAGAGCAAACTCTCATTGTGAATCTACATTTTCTAATGTCTCAGCCCTAGTAGAGTTAAATGTTCAAACTAATAGTCATTGTACTGAAACACCTGAGTAATATGATTATAAAGTTGATCATCAACCTAATACTTCAGTTCAACTTGTCAACAATTTTTAAACATTTCTAGTGAATTGATTGCATTGCCCAGTCTGGAGAATGGACTGGATTGCATTAAACTCATTTTAAAAGTTTAAACTCTCCTAAACTCTCATTATTATGACTATCCTTTAGCCCTAGTATGAGATATTCCTAATGGAAACTTGTTTTAAAAACAGAATGGGTGGGGGTGAGTATAAAATTATGAAGGTCATAATGACTCAAAAATACTGAAAGTTGCCAACTCAAGAACTCAAACTTCCTATCATGCTCAAAAAAATAATAATAATAAAATAAAAAGAGTCCTACAAGGCTAAGCACTGAATAGTAGAGAATGTACTGAAATAAATTTGAATTCTTTGATCTGCGAGTTGCGTCTCAAACCAAGCCAAATATTTTCTTCCCTGCAGCCAAATCAACATTAATGAGCCAGTTTGACCAAGTAGAACTCCAGCTACCTAGGCAAAAAAGAATCCAGCAACAGTGTATAATTAGACCACATAAAAATCTCTTTTTCTGTGGTTCAGAAAACATCTGTGAAATTCCATGTTCAAACTATTCTACTAAACTGTCTTTTTATTCTTATTGATATAGCCACTAAATGGAAGGTATTTTTGGTTCTGTCTGTATATCATGGGCTTTGTACAGCCTTTTTAAACTATAGTTTAAAAAAACACACACGTATAATCTCTAGGAATAGAACAGTAGAGTCTCATGTTAGAATTTAGATTTTTCCTGGTATCAACTCTATCCCCAATCAGCTATTTAACAATTAGACAAGTTATACACTCTTTCTTACCCTCAGTTTCCTAACCTTTATAATGAAGGGGTGTGACCCGATTATTTCCTAGAGATTTCTTCCAGCTCAGTAGTTTAACTCACTTGTTATTTCTTTAAGGGGACAAAGGATTGTGGAAGTAGACCATTGGACCTCAAACTTGTCAGCACATTAGAATTTGAGAATCTTTAAAATATATTGATGCTCGTGTTTCTTCCTCCAGAGTTTCTGATTTATTCGATTTGAGTGTGGCATGGAGATCAACATTTTAAGAGCTCTCAGTAAGAGTTCCCCAAATGATATGAGTTAGAGCTTCTAAACTGCCAGTGATACTGATATAGGCTTAGATTTGACTCAAGATCCATTAAAATAGATCTCTCTGGGTAACTTTTGTTCCAAGAGTCCTGCTTCCATCATAACCTACCTTCTGTGGGCTCAGAAGCTAGAGTTGAATAGAAGGTGACTACATTGACAAACCCGCTCA